>NW_018744666.1:0-402110 GCF_001683475.1 Chenopodium quinoa
TTCTAACAAAGCTAATTGAATCAAATGAAAGTTAAACACATTCAAACAAACCTAATTGAGTCAAATGAAAGTCAAACTCATTCAAATAGAGCTTTTTGAATCAAATGAAACTCAAATGCATTCATCAAAGCTAATTGAATCGAATGAAAGTCAAACACATTCAAACAAACCTAATAGAATCAAACACATTTAAACAAAGCTTTTTGAATCAAATGAAAGTCAAATGAATTCATTCAAGCTAATTGAATCATATGAAAGTCAAACACATTCAAATAAAGCTTTTTGCATCAAATTAAAGTCTAATGCATTCTACAAAGCTAATTGAATCAAATGAATGTTAAATGCATTCTACAAAGCTAAACGAATCAAATGGAAGTCAAACACATTCAAACAAAGCTTTTTGAATCAAATTAAAGTCTAATGCATTAAACAAAGCTAATTGAATCAAATGAAAGTCAAACACATTCTAACAAAGCTAATTGAATCAAATGAAAGTTAAACACATTCAAACAAACCTAATTAGTCAAATGAAAGTCAAACTCATTCAAATAGAGCTTTTTGAATCAAATGAAACTCAAATGCATTCATCAAAGCTAATTGAATCGAATGAAAGTCAAACACATTCAAACAAACCTAATAGAATCAAACACATTTAAACAAAGCTTTTTGAATCAAATGAAAGTCAAATGAATTCATTCAAGCTAATTGAATCATATGAAAGTCAAACACATTCAAATAAAGCTTTTTGCATCAAATTAAAGTCTAATGCATTCTACAAAGCTAATTGAATCAAATGAATGTTAAATGCATTCTACAAAGCTAAACGAATCAAATGGAAGTCAAACACATTCAAACAAAGCTAATTGAATCAAATGAAAGTCAAACAAATTCAACAAAGCTTTTTGAATCAAATTAAAGTCAAACACATTCAACGAAAGCTTATTAAATCAAATGAAATTCAAACACTTTCAAACAAAGCGTTTTAAATCAAATGAAAGTCAAATGCATTCAACAAAGCTAATTTAATCAAATGAAAGTCATATGCATTCTACAAAGCTAATTGAATCAAATGAAAGTTAAACACATTCAAGCAAAGCTAATTGAATTAAATGAAAGTCAAACACATTCAAACAAATCTTTTTGAATCAAATAAAAGTTAAATGCATTCAAAAAAAGCTGATTGAATCAAATGAAAGTCAAACACATTCAAACAAAGCTTTTTGAATCAAATTAAAGTCTAATGCATTAAACAAAGCTAATTGAATCAAATGAAAGTCAAACACATTCTAACAAAGCTAATTGAATCAAATGAAAGTTAAACACATTCAAACAAACCTAATTGAGTCAAATGAAAGTCAAACTCATTCAAATAGATCTTTTTGAATCAAATGAAACTCAAATGCATTCATCAAAGCTAATTGAATCGAATGAAAGTCAAACACATTCAAACAAACCTAATAGAATCAAACACATTTAAACAAAGCTTTTTGAATCAAATGAAAGTCAAATGAATTCATTCAAGCTAATTGAATCATATGAAAGTCAAACACATTCAAATAAAGCTTTTTGCATCAAATTAAAGTCTAATGCATTCTACAAAGCTAATTGAATCAAATGAATGTTAAATGCATTCTACAAAGCTAAACGAATCAAATGGAAGTCAAACACATTCAAACAAAGCTAATTGAATCAAATGAAAGTCAAACAAATTCAAACAAAGCTTTTTGAATCAAATTAAAGTCAAACACATTCAACGAAAGCTTATTAAATCAAATTAAATTCAAACACTTTCAAACAAAGCGTTTTAAATCAAATGAAAGTCAAATGCATTCAACAAAGCTAATTTAATCAAATGAAAGTCATATGCATTCTACAAAGCTAATTGAATCAAATGAAAGTTAAACACATTCAAGCAAAGCTAATTGAATTAAATGAAAGTCAAACACATTCAAACAAATCTTTTTGAATCAAATAAAAGTTAAATGCATTCAAAAAAAGCTGATTGAATCAAATGAAAGTCAAACACATTCAAACAAAGCTTTTTGAATCAAATTAAAGTCTAATGCATTAAACAAAGCTAATTGAATCAAATGAAAGTCAAACACATTCTAACAAAGCTAATTGAATCAAATGAAAGTTAAACACATTCAAAAAACCTAATTGAGTCAAATGAAAGTCAAACTCATTCAAATAGAGCTTTTTGAATCAAATGAAACTCAAATGCATTCATCAAAGCTAATTGAATCGAATGAAAGTCAAACACATTCAAACAAACCTAATAGAATCAAACACATTTAAACAAAGCTTTTTGAATCAAATGAAAGTTAAATGAATTCATTCAAGCTAATTGAATCAAATGAAACTCAAATGCATTCATCAAAGCTAATTGAATCGAATGAAAGTCAAACACATTCTAACAAAGCTAATTGAATCAAATGAAAGTTAAACACATTCAAACAAACCTAATTGAGTCAAATGAAAGTCAAACTCATTCAAATAGAGCTTTTTGAATCAAATGAAACTCAAATGCATTCATCAAAGCTAATTGAATCGAATGAAAGTCAAACACATTCAAACAAACCTAATAGAATCAAACACATTTAAACAAAAGCTTTTTGAATCAAATGAAAGTTAAATGAATTCATTCAAGCTAATTGAATCAAATGAAACTCAAATGCATACATCAAAGCTAATTGAATCGAATGAAAAACAAACACATTCAAACAAACCTAATTGAATCAAATGAAAGTCAAACACATTTAAAAAAAGCTTTTTGAATTAATTGAAAGTCAAACACATTCAAACAAATCTTTTTGAACCAAATAAAAGTTAAATGCATTCAATAAAGCTAATTGAATCGAATAAAAGTCAAACACATTAAAACAAAGCTTTTAGAATCAAATTAAAGTCTAATGCATTCTACAAAGCTAATTAAATCAAATAAAAGTCAAACACAATTAAACAAAGCTATTTAAATCAAATGAAAGTCAAACACATTCAAACAAACCTAATTGAATCAAATGAAATTCAAACACATTCAAACAAAGCTTTTTGAATCAAATGAAAGTCAAATGAATTCATTCAAGCTAATTGAATCAAATGAAAGTCAATAACATTAAAATTCAAATAAAGCTTTTTGAACCAAATTAAAGTCTAATGCATTCTACAAAGCTAATTGAATCAAATGAAAGTGAAACACAATTAAACAAAGCTATTTAAATCAAATGAAAGTCAAACACATTCAAACAAAGCTTTTTGAATCAAATGAAAGTCAAATGCATTCAACAAAGCTAATTGAATCAAATGAAAGTCAAACACATTCAAACAAAGTTAATTGAATCAAATGAAAGTCAAACAAATTCAAACAAAGCTTTTCGAATCAAATGAAAGTCAAATGCATTCTATAAAACTAATTGAATCAAATGAAAGTCAAATGCATTCAACAAAGCTAATTGAATAAAATGAAAGTCAAATGCATTCAACAAAGCTAATTGAATAAAATGAAAGTCAAACACATTCAAACAAAGCTAATTGAATCAAATGAAAGTCAAACAAATTCAAACAAAGCTTTTTGAATCAAATTAAAGTCAAACACATTCAAAGAAAGCTTATTAAATCAAATGAAAGTCAAACACTTTCAAACAAAGCGTTTTAAATCAAATGAAAGTCAAATGCATTCAACAAAGCTAATTTAATCAAATCAAAGTCATTTGCATTCTACAAAGCTAATTGAATCAAATGAAAGTTAAACACATTCAAGCAAAGCTAATTTAATTTAATGAAAGTCAAACACATTCAAAACAAATCTTTTTTGAATCAAATAAAACTTAAATGCATTCAAAAAAAGCTGATTGAATCAAATGAAAGTCAAACACATTCAAACAAAGCTTTTTGAATCAAATTAAAGTCTAATGCATTAAACAAAGCTAATTGAATCAAATGAAAGTCAAACACATTCTAACAAAGCTAATTGAATCAAATGAAAGTTAAACACATTCAAACAAACCTAATTGAGTCAAATGAAAGTCAAACACATTCAAATAGAGCTTTTTGAATCAAATGAAACTCAAATGCATTCATCAAAGCTAATTGAATCGAATGAAAGTCAAAACACATTCAAACAAAGCTAATTGAATCAAATGAAAGTCAAACACATTCAAGCAAAGCTAATTGAATTAATTGAAAGTCAAACACATTCAAACAAATCTTTTTGAATCAAATAAAAGTTAAATGCATTCAATAAAGCTAATTGAATCGAATGAAAGTCAAACACATTCAAACAAAGCTTTTAGAATCAAATTAAAGTCCAATGCATTCTACAAAGCTAATTAAATCAAATAAAAGTCAAACACAATTAAACAAAGCTATTTAAATCAAATGAAAGTCAAACACATTCAAACAAACCTAATTGAATCAAATGTAATTCAAACACATTCAAACAAAGCTTTTTGAATCAAATGAAAGTCAAATGAATTCATTCAAGCTAATTGAATCAAATGAAAGTCGATAACATTAAAATTCAAATAAAGCTTTTTGAACCAAATTAAAGTCTAATGCATTCTACAAAGCTAATTGAATCAAATGAAAGTCAAACACAATTAAACAAAGCTATTTAAATCAAATGAAAGTCAAACACATTCAAACAAAGCTTTTTGAATCAAATGAAAGTCAAATGCATTCAACAAAGCTAATTGAATCAAATGAAAGTCAAACACATTCAAACAAACCTAATTGAGTAAAATGAAAGTCAAACACATTCAAACAGAGCTTTTTGAATCAAATGAAAATACAATGAATTCATTCAAGCTAATTGAATCATATGAAAGTCAAACACATTCAAATAAAGCTTTTTGCATCAAATTAAAGTCTAATGCATTCTACAAAGCTAATTGAATCAAATGAATGTTAAATGCATTCTACAAAGCTAAACGAATCAAATGGAAGTCAAACACATTCAAACAAAGCTAATTGAATCAAATGAAAGTCAAACAAATTCAAACAAAGCTTTTTGAATCAAATTAAAGTCAAACACATTCAAAGAAAGCTTATTAAATCAATTGAAAGTCAAACACTTTCAAACAAAGCGTTTTAAATCAAATGAAAGTCAAATGCATTCAACAAAGCTAATTTAATCAAATGAAAGTCATAAGCATTCTACAAAGCTAATTGAATCAAATGAAAGTTAAATACATTCAAGCAAAGTTAATTGAATTAAATGAAAGTCAAACACATTCAAACAAATCTTTTTGAATCAAATAAAAGTTAAATGCATTCAAAAAAAGCAGATTGAATCAAATGAAAGTCAAACACATTCACACAAAGCTTTTTGAATCAAATTAAAGACTAATGCATTAAACAAAGCTAATTGAATCAAATGAAAGTCAAACACATTCTAACAAAGCTAATTGAATCAAATGAAAGTTAAACACATTCAAACAAACCTAATTGAGTCAAATGAAAGTCAAACACATTCAAATAGAGCTTTTTGAATCAAATGAAACTCAAATGCATTCATCAAAGCTAATTGAATCGAATGAAAGTCAAAACACATTCAAACAAACCTAATTGAATCAAATGAAAGTCAAACACATTTAAACAAAGCTTTTTGAATCAAATGAAAGTTAAATGAATTTATTCAAGCTAATTGAATCAAATGAAAGTCAAACACATTCAAATAAAGCTTTTTGAATCAAATGAAAGTTTAATGCATTCTACAAAGCTAATTGAATCAAACGAAAGTCAAACACAATTATACAAAGCTATTTAAATCAAATGAAAGTCAAACACATTCAAACAAAGCTTTTTGAATCAAATGAAAGTCAAATGCATTCAACAAAGGGAATTGAAACAAATGAAAGTCAAACACATTCAAACAAACCTAATTGAGTCAAATGAAAGTCAAACACATTCAAACAGAGCTTTTTGAATCAAATGAAAGTCAAATGAATTCATTCAAGCTAATTGAATCATATGAAAGTCAAACACATTTAAATAAAGCTTTTTGCATCAAATTAAAGTCTAATGTATTCTACAAAGCTAATTGAAGCAAATGAATGTTAAATGCATTCTACAAAGCTAAACGAATCAAATGGAAGTCAAACAAAGCTAATTGAATCAAATGAAAGTCAAACAAATTCAAACAAAAGTTTTTGAATCAAATTAAAGTCAAACACATTCAAAGAAAGCTTATTAAATCAAATGAAAGTCAAACACTTTCAAACAAAGCGTTTTAAATCAAATGAAAGTCAAATGCATTCAACAAAGCTAATTTAATAAAATGAAAGTCATATGCATTCTACAAAGCTAATTGAATCAAATGAAAGTTAAACACATTCAAGCAAAGCTAATTGAATTAAATGAAAGTCAAACACATTCAAACAAATCTTTTTGAATCAAATAAAAGTTAAATGCATTCAAAAAAAGCTGATTGAATCAAATGAAAGTCAAACACATTCAAACAAAGCTTTTTGAATCTAATTAAAGTCTAATGCATTAAACAAAGCTAATTGAATCAAATGAAAGTCAAACACATTCTAACAAAGCTAATTGAATCAAATGAAAGTGAAACACATTCAAACAAACCTAATTGAGTCAAATGAAAGTCAAACACATTCAAATAGAGCTTTTTGAATCAAATGAAACTCAAATGCATTCATCAAAGCTAATTGAATCGAATGAAAGTCAAACACATTCAAACAAACCTAATTGAATCAAATGAAAGTCAAACACATTTAAACAAAGCTTTTTGAATTAATTGAAAGTCAAACACATTCAAACAAATCTTTTTGAACCAAATAAAAGTTAAATGCATTCAATAAAGCTAATTGAATCGAATGAAAGTCAAACACATTCAAACAAAGCTTTTAGTATCAAATTAAAGTCTAATGCATTCTACAAAGCTAATTAAATCAAATAAAAGTCAAACACAATTAAACAAAGCTATTTAAATCAAATGAAAGTCAAACACATTCAAACAAACCTAATTGAATCAAATGAAATTCAAACACATTCAAACAAAGCTTTTTGAATCAAATGAAAGTCAAATGAATTCATTCAAGCTAATTGAATCTAATGAAAGTCAATCACATTAAAATTCAAATAAAGCTTTTTGAACCAAATTAAAGTCTAATGCATTCTACAAAGCTAATTGAATCAAATGAAAGTGAAACACAATTAAACAAAGCTATTTAAATCAAATGAAAGTCAAACACATTCAAACAAAGCTTTTTGAATCAAATGAAAGTCAAATGCATTCAACAAAGCTAATTGAATCAAATGAAAGTCAAACACATTCAAACAAAGTTAATTGAATCAAATGAAAGTCAAACAAATTCAAACAAAGCTTTTCGAATCAAATGAAAGTCAAATGCATTCTATAAAACTAATTGAATCAAATGAAAGTCAAATGCATTCAACAAAGCTAATTGAATAAAATGAAAGTCAAACACATTCAAACAAAGCTAATTGAATCAAATGAAAGTCAAACAAATTCAAACAAAGCTTTTTGAATCAAATTAAAGTCAAACACATTCAAAGAAAGCTTATTAAATCAAATGAAAGTCAAACACTTTCAAACAAAGCGTTTTAAATCAAATGAAAGTCATATGCATTCTACAAAGCTAATTGAATCAAATGAAAGTTAAACACATTCAAGCAAAGCTAATTGAATTAAATGAAAGTCAAACACATTCAAACAAATCTTTTTGAATCAAATAAAAGTTAAATGCATTCAAAAAAAAGCTGATTGAATCAAATGAAAGTCAAACACATTCAAACAAAGCTTTTTGAATCAAATTAAAGTCTAATGCATTAGACAAAGCTAATTGAATCAAATGAAAGTCAAACACATTCTAACAAAGCTAATTGAATCAAATGAAAGTTAAACACATTCAAACAAACCTAATTGAGTCAAATGAAAGTCAAACACATTCAAATAGAGCTTTTTGAATCAAATGAAACTCAAATGCATTCATCAAAGCTAATTGAATCGAATGAAAGTCAATCACATTCAAACAAACCTAATTGAATCAAATGAATGTCAAACACATTTAAACAAAGCTTTTTGAATCAAATGAAAGTTAAATGAATTCATTCAAGCTAATTGAATCAAATGAAAGTCAAACACAATCAAATAAAGCTTTTTGAATCAAATTAAAGTTTAATGCATTCTACAAAGCTAATTGAATCAAACGAAAGTCAAAACACAATTATACAAAGCTGTTTAAATCAATTGAAAGTCAAACACATTCAAACAAAGCTTTTTGAATAAAATGAAAGTCAAATGCATTCAACAAAGGTAATTGAATCAAATGAAAGTCAAACACATTCAAACAAACCTAATTGAGTCAAATGAAAGTCAAACACATTCAAACAGAGCTTTTTGAATCAAATTAAAGTTAAATGCATTCATCAAAGCTAAATGAAACGAATGAAAGTCAAATACATTCTAACAAAGCTTTTTGAATCAAATGAAAGTCAAATGCATTCAACAAAGCTAATTAAATATAATGAAAGTCAAACACATTCAAACAAAGTTAATTGAATCAAATGAAAGTCAAACACATTCAAACAAAGCTTTTTGAATCAAATGAAAGTCAAATGCATTCTATAAAGCTAATTGAATCGAAGGAAAGTCAAACACATTCAAGCAAAGCTTTCTGAATTTAATGAAAGTTTAATGCATTCAACAAAGCTAATTAATGAAATAGAAGTAAAATGCGTTCTACAAAGCTAATTTAATTAAATAAAAGTCAAACACATTCAAGCAAAGGTAATTGAATCAAATGAAAGTGAAACACATTTAAACAAATCTATTTGAATCAAATGATAGTCAAAAGCATTTAATAAAGAAAATTGATTCAAATGAAAGTCAAACACAGTCAACCAAAGCTTTTTGAATCAAATAAAAGTCAAATGAATTCATTCAAGCTAATTGAATCAAATGAAAGTCAATAACATTAAAATTCAAATAAAGCTTTTTGAACCAAATTAAAGTCTAATGCATTCTACAAAGCTAATTGAATCAAATGAAAGTCAAACACAATTAAACAAAGCTATTTAAATCAAATGAAAGTCAAACACATTCAAACAAAGCTTTTTGAATCAAATGAAAGTCAAATGCATTCAACAAAGCTAATTGAATCAAATGAAAGGCAAACACATTCAAACAAAGTTAATTGAATCAAATGAAAGTCAAACAAATTCAAACAAAGCTTTTCGAATCAAATGAAAGTCAAATGCATTCTATAAAACTAATTGAATCAAATGAAAGTCAAATGCATTCAACAAAGCTAATTGAATAAAATGAAAGTCAAACACATTCAAACAAACCTAATTGAGTCAAATAAAACTCAAACACATTCAAACAGAGCTTTTTGAATCAAATGAAAGTCAAATGCATTCATCAAAGCTAATTGAATCGAATGAAAGTCAAACACATTCAAACGAAGCTTTTAGAGTCAAATTAAAGTCTAATGCATTCTACAAAGCTAATTAAATCAAATAAAAGTCAAACAAAATTAAACAAAGCTATTTAAATCAAATGAAAGTCAAACACATTCAAACAAAGCTTTTTTGAATCAAATGAAAGTCAAATTCATTCAACAACGGTAATTGAAACAAATGAAAGTCAAACACATTCAAACGAACCTAATTGAGTCAAATGAAAGTCAAACACATTCAAACAGAGCTTTTTGAATCAAATGAAAGTCAAATGAATTCATTCAAGCTAATTGAATCATATGAAAGTCAAACACATTCAAATAAAGCTTTTTGCATCAAATTAAAGTCTAATGCATTCTACAAAGCTAATTGAATCAAATGAATGTTAAATGCATTCTACAAAGCTAAACGAATCAAATGGAAGTCAAACACATTCAAACAAAGCTAATTGAATCAAATGAAAGTCAAACAAATTCAAACAAAGCTTTTTGAATCAAATTAAAGTCAAACACATTCAAACAAAGCTTATTAAATCAAATGAAAGTCAAACACTTTCAAACAAAGCGTTTTAAATCAAATGAAAGCCAAATGCATTCAACAAAGCTAATTTAATCTAATGAAAGTCATATGCATTCTACAAAGCTAATTGAATCAAATGAAAGTTAAACACATTCAAGCAAAGCTAATTGAATTAAATGAAAGTCAAACACATTCAAACAAATCTTTTTGAATCAAATAAAAGTTAAATGCATTCAAAAAAAGCTGATTGAATCAAATGAAAGTCAAACACATTCAAACAAAGCTTTTTGAATCAAATTAAAGTCTAATGCATTAAACAAAGCTAATTGAATCAAATGAAAGTCAAACACATTCTAACAAAGCTAGTTGAATCAAATGAAAGTTAAACACATTCAAACAAACCTAATTGAGTCAAATGAAAGTCAAACACATTCAAATAGAGCTTTTTGAATCAAATGAAACTCAAATGCATTCATCAAAGCTAATTGAATCGAATGAAAGTCAAACACATTCAAACAAACCTAATTGAATCAAATGAAAGTCAAACACATTTAAACAAAGCTTTTTGATTTAATTGAAATTCAAACACATTCAAACAAATCTTTTTGAACCAAATAAAAGTTAAATGCATTCAATAAAGCTAATTGAATCGAATGAAAGTCAAACACATTCAAACAAAGCTTTTAGAATCAAATTAAAGTCTAATGCATTCTACAAAGCTAATTAAATCAAATAAAAGTCAAACACAATTAAACAAAGCTATTTAAATCAAATGAAAGTCAAACACATTCAAACAAACCTAATTGAATCAAATGAAATTCAAACACATTCAAACAAAGCTTTTTGAATCAAATGAAAGTCAAATGAATTCATTCAAGCTAATTGAATCAAATGAAAGTCAATAACATTAAAATTCAAATAAAGCTTTTTGAACCAAATTAAAGTCTAATGTATTCTACAAAGCTAATTGAATCAAATGAAAGTGAAACACAATTAAACAAAGCTATTTAAATCAAATGAAAGTCAAACACATTCAAACAAAGCTTTTTGCATCAAATGAAAGTCAAATGCATTCAACAAAGCTAATTGAATCAAATGAAAGTCAAACACATTCAAACAAAGTTAATTGAATCACATGAAAGTCAAACAAATTCAAACAAAGCTTTACGAATCAAGTGAAAGTCAAATACATTCTATAAAACTAATTGAATCAAATGAAAGTCAAATGCATTCAACAAAGCTAATTGAATAAAATGAAAGTCAAACACATTCAAACAAACCTAATTGAGTCAAATAAAACGCAAACACATTCAAACAGAGCTTTTTGAATCAAATGAAAGTCAAATGCATTCATCAAAGCTAATTGAATCGAATGAAAGTCAAACACATTCAAACAAAGCTTTTAGAATCAAATTAAAGTCTAATGCATTCTACAAAGCTAATTAAATCAAATAAAAGTCAAACACAATTAATCAAAGCTATTTAAATCAAATGAAAGTCAAACAAATTCAAACAAAGCTTTTTGAATCAAATGAAAGTCAAATGCATTCAACAACGGTAATTGAAACAAATGAAAGTCAAACACATTCAAACAAACCTATTTGAGTCAAATGAAAGTCAAACACATTCAAACAGAGCTTTTTGAATCAAATGAAAGTCAAATGAATTCATTCAAGCTAATTGAATCATATGAAAGTCAAACACATTCAAATAAAGCTTTTTGCATCAAATTAAAGTCTAATGCATTCTACAAAGCTAATTGAATCAAATGAATGTTAAATGCATTCTACAAATCTAAACGAATCAAATGGAAGTCAAACACATTCAAACAAAGCTAATTGAATCAAATGAAAGTCAAACAAATTCAAACAAAGCTTTTTGAATCAAATTAAAGTCAAACACATTCAACGAAAGCTTATTAAATCAAAAGAAAGTCAAACACTTTCAAACAAAGCGTTTTAAATCAAATGAAAGTCAAATGCATTCAACAAAGCTAATTTAATCAAATGAAAGTCATATGCATTCTACAAAGCTAATTGAATCAAATGAAAGTTAAACACATTCAAGCAAAGCTAATTGAATTAAATGAAAGTCAAACACATTCAAACAAATCTTTTTGAATCAAATAAAAGTTAAATGCATTCAAAAAAAGCTGATTGAATCAAATGAAAGTCAAACACATTCAAACAAAGCTTTTTGAATCAAATTAAAGTCTAATGCATTAAACAAAGCTAATTGAATCAAATGAAAGTCAAACACATTCTAACAAAGCTAGTTGAATCAAATGAAAGTTAAACACATTCAAACAAACCTAATTGAGTCAAATGAAAGTCAAACACATTCAAATAGAGCTTTTTGAATCAAATGAAACTCAAATGCATTCATCAAAGCTAATTGAATCGAATGAAAGTCAAACACATTCAAACAAACCTAATTGAATCAAATGAAAGTCAAACACATTTAAACAAAGCTTTTTGATTTAATTGAAATTCAAACACATTCAAACAAATCTTTTTGAACCAAATAAAAGTTAAATGCATTCAATAAAGCTAATTGAATCGAATGAAAGTCAAACACATTCAAACAAAGCTTTTAGAATCAAATTAAAGTCTAATGCATTCTACAAAGCTAATTAAATCAAATAAAAGTCAAACACAATTAAACAAAGCTATTTAAATCAAATGAAAGTCAAACACATTCAAACAAACCTAATTGAATCAAATGAAATTCAAACACATTCAAACAAAGCTTTTTGAATCAAATGAAAGTCAAATGAATTCATTCAAGCTAATTGAATCAAATGAAAGTCAATAACATTAAAATTCAAATAAAGCTTTTTGAACCAAATTAAAGTCTAATGTATTCTACAAAGCTAATTGAATCAAATGAAAGTGAAACACAATTAAACAAAGCTATTTAAATCAAATGAAAGTCAAACACATTCAAACAAAGCTTTTTGCATCAAATGAAAGTCAAATGCATTCAACAAAGCTAATTGAATCAAATGAAAGTCAAACACATTCAAACAAAGTTAATTGAATCACATGAAAGTCAAACAAATTCAAACAAAGCTTTACGAATCAAGTGAAAGTCAAATACATTCTATAAAACTAATTGAATCAAATGAAAGTCAAATGCATTCAACAAAGCTAATTGAATAAAATGAAAGTCAAACACATTCAAACAAACCTAATTGAGTCAAATAAAACGCAAACACATTCAAACAGAGCTTTTTGAATCAAATGAAAGTCAAATGCATTCATCAAAGCTAATTGAATCGAATGAAAGTCAAACACATTCAAACAAAGCTTTTAGAATCAAATTAAAGTCTAATGCATTCTACAAAGCTAATTAAATCAAATAAAAGTCAAACACAATTAATCAAAGCTATTTAAATCAAATGAAAGTCAAACAAATTCAAACAAAGCTTTTTGAATCAAATGAAAGTCAAATGCATTCAACAACGGTAATTGAAACAAATGAAAGTCAAACACATTCAAACAAACCTATTTGAGTCAAATGAAAGTCAAACACATTCAAACAGAGCTTTTTGAATCAAATGAAAGTCAAATGAATTCATTCAAGCTAATTGAATCATATGAAAGTCAAACACATTCAAATAAAGCTTTTTGCATCAAATTAAAGTCTAATGCATTCTACAAAGCTAATTGAATCAAATGAATGTTAAATGCATTCTACAAATCTAAACGAATCAAATGGAAGTCAAACACATTCAAACAAAGCTAATTGAATCAAATGAAAGTCAAACAAATTCAAACAAAGCTTTTTGAATCAAATTAAAGTCAAACACATTCAACGAAAGCTTATTAAATCAAATGAAAGTCAAACACTTTCAAACAAAGCGTTTTAAATCAAATGAAAGTCAAATGCATTCAACAAAGCTAATTTAATCAAATGAAAGTCATATGCATTCTACAAAGCTAATTGAATCAAATGAAAGTTAAACACATTCAAGCAAAGCTAATTGAATTAAATGAAAGTCAAACACATTCAAACAAATCTTTTTGAATCAAATAAAAGTTAAATGCATTCAAAAAAAGCTGATTGAATCAAATGAAAGTCATACACATTCAAACAAAGCTTTTTGAATCAAATTAAAGTCTAATGCATTAAACAAAGCTAATTGAATCAAATGAAAGTCAAACACATTCTAACAAAGCTAATTGAATCAAATGAAAGTTAAACACATTCAAACAAACCTAATTGAGTCAAATGAAAGTCAAACACATTCAAATAGAGCTTTTTGAATCAAATGAAACTCAAATGCATTCATCAAAGCTAATTGAATCGAATGAAAGTCAATCACATTCAAACAAACCTAATTGAATCAAATGAATGTCAAACACATTTAAACAAAGCTTTTTGAATCAAATGAAAGTTAAATGAATTCATTCAAGCTAATTGAATCAAATGAAAGTCAAACACAATCAAATAAAGCTTTTTGAATCAAATTAAAGTTTAATGCATTCTACAAAGCTAATTGAATCAAACGAAAGTCAAACACAATTATACAAAGCTGTTTAAATCAATTGAAAGTCAAACACATTCAAACAAAGCTTTTTGAATCAAATGAAAGTCAAATGCATTCAACAAAGGTAATTTAATCAAATGAAAGTCAAACAAATTCAAACAAAGCTTTTTGAATCAAATTAAAGTCAAACACATTCAAACAAAGCTTATTAAATCAAATGAAAGTCAAACACTTTCAAACAAAGCGTTTTAAATCAAATGAAAGCCAAATGCATTCAACAAAGCTAATTTAATCTAATGAAAGTCATATGCATTCTACAAAGCTAATTGAATCAAATGAAAGTTAAACACATTCAAGCAAAGCTAATTGAATTAAATGAAAGTCAAACACATTCAAACAAATCTTTTTGAATCAAATAAAAGTTAAATGCATTCAAAAAAAGCTGATTGAATCAAATGAAAGTCAAACACATTCAAACAAAGCTTTTTGAATCAAATTAAAGTCTAATGCATTAAACAAAGCTAATTGAATCAAATGAAAGTCAAACACATTCTAACAAAGCTAGTTGAATCAAATGAAAGTTAAACACATTCAAACAAACCTAATTGAGTCAAATGAAAGTCAAACACATTCAAATAGAGCTTTTTGAATCAAATGAAACTCAAATGCATTCATCAAAGCTAATTGAATCGAATGAAAGTCAAACACATTCAAACAAACCTAATTGAATCAAATGAAAGTCAAACACATTTAAACAAAGCTTTTTGATTTAATTGAAATTCAAACACATTCAAACAAATCTTTTTGAACCAAATAAAAGTTAAATGCATTCAATAAAGCTAATTGAATCGAATGAAAGTCAAACACATTCAAACAAAGCTTTTAGAATCAAATTAAAGTCTAATGCATTCTACAAAGCTAATTAAATCAAATAAAAGTCAAACACAATTAAACAAAGCTATTTAAATCAAATGAAAGTCAAACACATTCAAACAAACCTAATTGAATCAAATGAAATTCAAACACATTCAAACAAAGCTTTTTGAATCAAATGAAAGTCAAATGAATTCATTCAAGCTAATTGAATCAAATGAAAGTCAATAACATTAAAATTCAAATAAAGCTTTTTGAACCAAATTAAAGTCTAATGTATTCTACAAAGCTAATTGAATCAAATGAAAGTGAAACACAATTAAACAAAGCTATTTAAATCAAATGAAAGTCAAACACATTCAAACAAAGCTTTTTGCATCAAATGAAAGTCAAATGCATTCAACAAAGCTAATTGAATCAAATGAAAGTCAAACACATTCAAACAAAGTTAATTGAATCACATGAAAGTCAAACAAATTCAAACAAAGCTTTACGAATCAAGTGAAAGTAAAATACATTCTATAAAACTAATTGAATCAAATGAAAGTCAAATGCATTCAACAAAGCTAATTGAATAAAATGAAAGTCAAACACATTCAAACAAACCTAATTGAGTCAAATAAAACGCAAACACATTCAAACAGAGCTTTTTGAATCAAATGAAAGTCAAATGCATTCATCAAAGCTAATTGAATCGAATGAAAGTCAAACACATTCAAACAAGGCTTTTAGAATCAAATTAAAGTCTAATGCATTCTACAAAGCTAATTAAATCAAATAAAAGTCAAACACAATTAATCAAAACTATTTAAATCAAATGAAAGTCAAACATATTCAAACAAAGCTTTTTGAATCAAATGAAAGTCAAATGCATTCAACAACGGTAATTGAAACAAATGAAAGTCAAACACATTCAAACAAACCTAATTGAGTCAAATGAAAGTCAAACACATTCAAACAGAGCTTTTTGAATCAAATGAAAGTCAAATGAATTCATTCAAGCTAATTGAATCATATGAAAGTCAAACACATTCAAATAAAGCTTTTTGCATCAAATTAAAGTCTAATGCATTCTACAAAGCTAATTGAATCAAATGAATGTTAAATGCATTCTACAAAGCTAAACGAATCAAATGGAAGTCAAACACATTCAAACAAAGCTAATTGAATCAAATGAAAGTCAAACAAATTCAAACAAAGCTTTTTGAATCAAATTAAAGTCAAACACATTCAACGAAAGCTTATTAAATCAAATGAAAGTCAAACACTTTCAAACAAAGCGTTTTAAATCAAATGAAAGTCAAATGCATTCAACAAAGCTAATTTAATCAAATGAAAGTCATATGCATTCTACAAAGCTAATTGAATCAAATGAAAGTTAAACACATTCAAGCAAAGCTAATTGAATTAAATGAAAGTCAAACACATTCAAACAAATCTTTTTGAATCAAATAAAAGTTAAATGCATTCAAAAAAAGCTGATTGAATCAAATGAAAGTCAAACACATTCAAACAAAGCTTTTTAAATAAAATTAAAGTCTAATGCATTAAACAAAGCTAATTGAATCAAATGAAAGTCAAACACATTCTAACAAAGCTAATTGAATCAAATGAAAGTTAAACACATTCAAACAAACCTAATTGAGTCAAATGAAAGTCAAACTCATTCAAATAGAGCTTTTTGAATCAAATGAAACTCAAATGCATTCATCAAAGCTAATTGAATCGAATGAAAGTCAAACACAATCAAACAAACCTAATAGAATCAAACACATTTAAACAAAGCTTTTTGAATCAAATGAAAGTTAAATGAATTCATTCAAGCTAATTGAATCAAATGAAACTCAAATGCATTCATCAAAGCTAATTGAATCGAATGAAAGTCAAACACATTCTAACAAAGCTAATTGAATCAAATGAAAGTTAAACACATTCAAACAAACCTAATTGAGTCAAATGAAAGTCAAACTCATTCAAATAGAGCTTTTTGAATCAAATGAAACTCAAATGCATTCATCAAAGCTAATTGAATCGAATGAAAGTCAAACACATTCAAACAAACCTAATAGAATCAAACACATTTAAACAAAGCTTTTTGAATCAAATGAAAGTCAAATGAATTCATTCAAGCTAATTGAATCATATGAAAGTCAAACACATTCAAATAAAGCTTTTTGCATCAAATTAAAGTCTAATGCATTCTACAAAGCTAATTGAATCAAATGAATGTTAAATGCATTCTACAAAGCTAAACGAATCAAATGGAAGTCAAACACATTCAAACAAAGCTTTTTGAATCAAATTAAAGTCTAATGCATTAAACAAAGCTAATTGAATCAAATGAAAGTCAAACACATTCTAACAAAGCTAATTGAATCAAATGAAAGTTAAACACATTCAAACAAACCTAATTGAGTCAAATGAAAGTCAAACTCATTCAAATAGAGCTTTTTGAATCAAATGAAACTCAAATGCATTCATCAAAGCTAATTGAATCGAATGAAAGTCAAACACATTCAAACAAACCTAATAGAATCAAACACATTTAAACAAAGCTTTTTGAATCAAATGAAAGTCAAATGAATTCATTCAAGCTAATTGAATCATATGAAAGTCAAACACATTCAAATAAAGCTTTTTGCATCAAATTAAAGTCTAATGCATTCTACAAAGCTAATTGAATCAAATGAATGTTAAATGCATTCTACAAAGCTAAACGAATCAAATGGAAGTCAAACACATTCAAACAAAGCTAATTGAATCAAATGAAAGTCAAACAAATTCAAACAAAGCTTTTTGAATCAAATTAAAGTCAAACACATTCAACGAAAGCTTATTAAATCAAATGAAATTCAAACACTTTCAAACAAAGCGTTTTAAATCAAATGAAAGTCAAATGCATTCAACAAAGCTAATTTAATCAAATGAAAGTCATATGCATTCTACAAAGCTAATTGAATCAAATGAAAGTTAAACACATTCAAGCAAAGCTAATTGAATTAAATGAAAGTCAAACACATTCAAACAAATCTTTTTGAATCAAATAAAAGTTAAATGCATTCAAAAAAAGCTGATTGAATCAAATGAAAGTCAAACACATTCAAACAAAGCTTTTTGAATCAAATTAAAGTCTAATGCATTAAACAAAGCTAATTGAATCAAATGAAAGTCAAACACATTCTAACAAAGCTAATTGAATCAAATGAAAGTTAAACACATTCAAACAAACCTAATTGAGTCAAATGAAAGTCAAACTCATTCAAATAGATCTTTTTGAATCAAATGAAACTCAAATGCATTCATCAAAGCTAATTGAATCGAATGAAAGTCAAACACATTCAAACAAACCTAATAGAATCAAACACATTTAAACAAAGCTTTTTGAATCAAATGAAAGTCAAATGAATTCATTCAAGCTAATTGAATCATATGAAAGTCAAACACATTCAAATAAAGCTTTTTGCATCAAATTAAAGTCTAATGCATTCTACAAAGCTAATTGAATCAAATGAATGTTAAATGCATTCTACAAAGCTAAACGAATCAAATGGAAGTCAAACACATTCAAACAAAGCTAATTGAATCAAATGAAAGTCAAACAAATTCAAACAAAGCTTTTTGAATCAAATTAAAGTCAAACACATTCAACGAAAGCTTATTAAATCAAATTAAATTCAAACACTTTCAAACAAAGCGTTTTAAATCAAATGAAAGTCAAATGCATTCAACAAAGCTAATTTAATCAAATGAAAGTCATATGCATTCTACAAAGCTAATTGAATCAAATGAAAGTTAAACACATTCAAGCAAAGCTAATTGAATTAAATGAAAGTCAAACACATTCAAACAAATCTTTTTGAATCAAATAAAAGTTAAATGCATTCAAAAAAAGCTGATTGAATCAAATGAAAGTCAAACACATTCAAACAAAGCTTTTTGAATCAAATTAAAGTCTAATGCATTAAACAAAGCTAATTGAATCAAATGAAAGTCAAACACATTCTAACAAAGCTAATTGAATCAAATGAAAGTTAAACACATTCAAACAAACCTAATTGAGTCAAATGAAAGTCAAACTCATTCAAATAGAGCTTTTTGAATCAAATGAAACTCAAATGCATTCATCAAAGCTAATTGAATCGAATGAAAGTCAAACACATTCAAACAAACCTAATAGAATCAAACACATTTAAACAAAGCTTTTTGAATCAAATGAAAGTTAAATGAATTCATTCAAGCTAATTGAATCAAATGAAACTCAAATGCATTCATCAAAGCTAATTGAATCGAATGAAAGTCAAACACATTCTAACAAAGCTAATTGAATCAAATGAAAGTTAAACACATTCAAACAAACCTAATTGAGTCAAATGAAAGTCAAACTCATTCAAATAGAGCTTTTTGAATCAAATGAAACTCAAATGCATTCATCAAAGCTAATTGAATCGAATGAAAGTCAAACACATTCAAACAAACCTAATAGAATCAAACACATTTAAACAAAGCTTTTTGAATCAAATGAAAGTTAAATGAATTCATTCAAGCTAATTGAATCAAATGAAACTCAAATGCATACATCAAAGCTAATTGAATCGAATGAAAAACAAACACATTCAAACAAACCTAATTGAATCAAATGAAAGTCAAACACATTTAAAAAAAGCTTTTTGAATTAATTGAAAGTCAAACACATTCAAACAAATCTTTTTGAACCAAATAAAAGTTAAATGCATTCAATAAAGCTAATTGAATCGAATAAAAGTCAAACACATTAAAACAAAGCTTTTAGAATCAAATTAAAGTCTAATGCATTCTACAAAGCTAATTAAATCAAATAAAAGTCAAACACAATTAAACAAAGCTATTTAAATCAAATGAAAGTCAAACACATTCAAACAAACCTAATTGAATCAAATGAAATTCAAACACATTCAAACAAAGCTTTTTGAATCAAATGAAAGTCAAATGAATTCATTCAAGCTAATTGAATCAAATGAAAGTCAATAACATTAAAATTCAAATAAAGCTTTTTGAACCAAATTAAAGTCTAATGCATTCTACAAAGCTAATTGAATCAAATGAAAGTGAAACACAATTAAACAAAGCTATTTAAATCAAATGAAAGTCAAACACATTCAAACAAAGCTTTTTGAATCAAATGAAAGTCAAATGCATTCAACAAAGCTAATTGAATCAAATGAAAGTCAAACACATTCAAACAAAGTTAATTGAATCAAATGAAAGTCAAACAAATTCAAACAAAGCTTTTCGAATCAAATGAAAGTCAAATGCATTCTATAAAACTAATTGAATCAAATGAAAGTCAAATGCATTCAACAAAGCTAATTGAATAAAATGAAAGTCAAATGCATTCAACAAAGCTAATTGAATAAAATGAAAGTCAAAACACATTCAAACAAAGCTAATTGAATCAAATGAAAGTCAAACAAATTCAAACAAAGCTTTTTGAATCAAATTAAAGTCAAACACATTCAAAGAAAGCTTATTAAATCAAATGAAAGTCAAACACTTTCAAACAAAGCGTTTTAAATCAAATGAAAGTCAAATGCATTCAACAAAGCTAATTTAATCAAATCAAAGTCATTTGCATTCTACAAAGCTAATTGAATCAAATGAAAGTTAAACACATTCAAGCAAAGCTAATTTAATTTAATGAAAGTCAAACACATTCAAACAAATCTTTTTGAATCAAATAAAACTTAAATGCATTCAAAAAAAGCTGATTGAATCAAATGAAAGTCAAACACATTCAAACAAAGCTTTTTGAATCAAATTAAAGTCTAATGCATTAAACAAAGCTAATTGAATCAAATGAAAGTCAAACACATTCTAACAAAGCTAATTGAATCAAATGAAAGTTAAACACATTCAAACAAACCTAATTGAGTCAAATGAAAGTCAAACACATTCAAATAGAGCTTTTTGAATCAAATGAAACTCAAATGCATTCATCAAAGCTAATTGAATCGAATGAAAGTCAAAAACACATTCAAACAAAGCTAATTGAATCAAATGAAAGTCAAACACATTCAAGCAAAGCTAATTGAATTAATTGAAAGTCAAACACATTCAAACAAATCTTTTGAATCAAATAAAAGTTAAATGCATTCAATAAAGCTAATTGAATCGAATGAAAGTCAAACACATTCAAACAAAGCTTTTAGAATCAAATTAAAGTCCAATGCATTCTACAAAGCTAATTAAATCAAATAAAAGTCAAACACAATTAAACAAAGCTATTTAAATCAAATGAAAGTCAAACACATTCAAACAAACCTAATTGAATCAAATGTAATTCAAACACATTCAAACAAAGCTTTTTGAATCAAATGAAAGTCAAATGAATTCATTCAAGCTAATTGAATCAAATGAAAGTCGATAACATTAAAATTCAAATAAAGCTTTTTGAACCAAATTAAAGTCTAATGCATTCTACAAAGCTAATTGAATCAAATGAAAGTCAAACACAATTAAACAAAGCTATTTAAATCAAATGAAAGTCAAACACATTCAAACAAAGCTTTTTGAATCAAATGAAAGTCAAATGCATTCAACAAAGCTAATTGAATCAAATGAAAGTCAAACACATTCAAACAAACCTAATTGAGTCAAATGAAAGTCAAACACATTCAAACAGAGCTTTTTTGAATCAAATGAAAATACAATGAATTCATTCAAGCTAATTGAATCATATGAAAGTCAAACACATTCAAATAAAGCTTTTTGCATCAAATTAAAGTCTAATGCATTCTACAAAGCTAATTGAATCAAATGAATGTTAAATGCATTCTACAAAGCTAAACGAATCAAATGGAAGTCAAACACATTCAAACAAAGCTAATTGAATCAAATGAAAGTCAAACAAATTCAAACAAAGCTTTTTGAATCAAATTAAAGTCAAACACATTCAAAGAAAGCTTATTAAATCAATTGAAAGTCAAACACTTTCAAACAAAGCGTTTTAAATCAAATGAAAGTCAAATGCATTCAACAAAGCTAATTTAATCAAATGAAAGTCATAAGCATTCTACAAAGCTAATTGAATCAAATGAAAGTTAAATACATTCAAGCAAAGTTAATTGAATTAAATGAAAGTCAAACACATTCAAACAAATCTTTTTGAATCAAATAAAAGTTAAATGCATTCAAAAAAAGCAGATTGAATCAAATGAAAGTCAAACACATTCACACAAAGCTTTTTGAATCAAATTAAAGACTAATGCATTAAACAAAGCTAATTGAATCAAATGAAAGTCAAACACATTCTAACAAAGCAATTGAATCAAATGAAAGTTAAACACATTCAAACAAACCTAATTGAGTCAAATGAAAGTCAAACACATTCAAATAGAGCTTTTTGAATCAAATGAAACTCAAATGCATTCATCAAAGCTAATTGAATCGAATGAAAGTCAAACACATTCAAACAAACCTAATTGAATCAAATGAAAGTCAAACACATTTAAACAAAGCTTTTTGAATCAAATGAAAGTTAAATGAATTTATTCAAGCTAATTGAATCAAATGAAAGTCAAACACATTCAAATAAAGCTTTTTGAATCAAATGAAAGTTTAATGCATTCTACAAAGCTAATTGAATCAAACGAAAGTCAAACACAATTATACAAAGCTATTTAGATCAAATGAAAGTCAAACACATTCAAACAAAGCTTTTTGAATCAAATGAAAGTCAAATGCATTCAACAAAGGGAATTGAAACAAATGAAAGTCAAACACATTCAAACAAACCTAATTGAGTCAAATGAAAGTCAAACACATTCAAACAGAGCTTTTTGAATCAAATGAAAGTCAAATGAATTCATTCAAGCTAATTGAATCATATGAAAGTCAAACACATTTAAATAAAGCTTTTTGCATCAAATTAAAGTCTAATGTATTCTACAAAGCTAATTGAAGCAAATGAATGTTAAATGCATTCTACAAAGCTAAACGAATCAAATGGAAGTCAAACAAAGCTAATTGAATCAAATGAAAGTCAAACAAATTCAAACAAAAGTTTTTGAATCAAATTAAAGTCAAACACATTCAAAGAAAGCTTATTAAATCAAATGAAAGTCAAACACTTTCAAACAAAGCGTTTTAAATCAAATGAAAGTCAAATGCATTCAACAAAGCTAATTTAATAAAATGAAAGTCATATGCATTCTACAAAGCTAATTGAATCAAATGAAAGTTAAACACATTCAAGCAAAGCTAATTGAATTAAATGAAAGTCAAACACATTCAAACAAATCTTTTTGAATCAAATAAAAGTTAAATGCATTCAAAAAAAGCTGATTGAATCAAATGAAAGTCAAACACATTCAAACAAAGCTTTTTGAATCTAATTAAAGTCTAATGCATTAAACAAAGCTAATTGAATCAAATGAAAGTCAAACACATTCTAACAAAGCTAATTGAATCAAATGAAAGTGAAACACATTCAAACAAACCTAATTGAGTCAAATGAAAGTCAAACACATTCAAATAGAGCTTTTTGAATCAAATGAAACTCAAATGCATTCATCAAAGCTAATTGAATCGAATGAAAGTCAAACACATTCAAACAAACCTAATTGAATCAAATGAAAGTCAAACACATTTAAACAAAGCTTTTTGAATTAATTGATAGTCAAACACATTCAAACAAATCTTTTTGAACCAAATAAAAGTTAAATGCATTCAATAAAGCTAATTGAATCGAATGAAAGTCAAACACATTCAAACAAAGCTTTTAGTATCAAATTAAAGTCTAATGCATTCTACAAAGCTAATTAAATCAAATAAAAGTCAAACACAATTAAACAAAGCTATTTAAATCAAATGAAAGTCAAACACATTCAAACAAACCTAATTGAATCAAATGAAATTCAAACACATTCAAACAAAGCTTTTTGAATCAAATGAAAGTCAAATGAATTCATTCAAGCTAATTGAATCTAATGAAAGTCAATCACATTAAAATTCAAATAAAG
This sequence comes from Chenopodium quinoa, assembly GCF_001683475.1. Classification (NCBI taxonomy): domain Eukaryota; kingdom Viridiplantae; phylum Streptophyta; class Magnoliopsida; order Caryophyllales; family Amaranthaceae; genus Chenopodium; species Chenopodium quinoa. The sequence continues at coordinate 24,322 of NW_018744666.1, forward strand.
CTTTTTGAACCAAATTAAAGTCTAATGCATTCTACAAAGCTAATTGAATCAAATGAAAGTGAAACACAATTAAACAAAGCTATTTAAATCAAATGAAAGTCAAACACATTCAAACAAAGCTTTTTGAATCAAATGAAAGTCAAATGCATTCAACAAAGCTAATTGAATCAAATGAAAGTCAAACACATTCAAACAAAGTTAATTGAATCAAATGAAAGTCAAACAAATTCAAACAAAGCTTTTCGAATCAAATGAAAGTCAAATGCATTCTATAAAACTAATTGAATCAAATGAAAGTCAAATGCATTCAACAAAGCTAATTGAATAAAATGAAAGTCAAACACATTCAAACAAAGCTAATTGAATCAAATGAAAGTCAAACAAATTCAAACAAAGCTTTTTGAATCAAATTAAAGTCAAACACATTCAAAGAAAGCTTATTAAATCAAATGAAAGTCAAACACTTTCAAACAAAGCGTTTTAAATCAAATGAAAGTCAAATGCATTCAACAAAGCTAATTTAATCAAATGAAAGTCATATGCATTCTACAAAGCTAATTGAATCAAATGAAAGTTAAACACATTCAAGCAAAGCTAATTGAATTAAATGAAAGTCAAACACATTCAAACAAATCTTTTTGAATCAAATAAAAGTTAAATGCATTCAAAAAAAGCTGATTGAATCAAATGAAAGTCAAACACATTCAAACAAAGCTTTTTGAATCAAATTAAAGTCTAATGCATTAGACAAAGCTAATTGAATCAAATGAAAGTCAAACACATTCTAACAAAGCTAATTGAATCAAATGAAAGTTAAACACATTCAAACAAACCTAATTGAGTCAAATGAAAGTCAAACACATTCAAATAGAGCTTTTTGAATCAAATGAAACTCAAATGCATTCATCAAAGCTAATTGAATCGAATGAAAGTCAATCACATTCAAACAAACCTAATTGAATCAAATGAATGTCAAACACATTTAAACAAAGCTTTTTGAATCAAATGAAAGTTAAATGAATTCATTCAAGCTAATTGAATCAAATGAAAGTCAAACACAATCAAATAAAGCTTTTTGAATCAAATTAAAGTTTAATGCATTCTACAAAGCTAATTGAATCAAACGAAAGTCAAACACAATTATACAAAGCTGTTTAAATCAATTGAAAGTCAAACACATTCAAACAAAGCTTTTTGAATAAAATGAAAGTCAAATGCATTCAACAAAGGTAATTGAATCAAATGAAAGTCAAACACATTCAAACAAACCTAATTGAGTCAAATGAAAGTCAAACACATTCAAACAGAGCTTTTTGAATCAAATTAAAGTTAAATGCATTCATCAAAGCTAAATGAAACGAATGAAAGTCAAATACATTCTAACAAAGCTTTTTGAATCAAATGAAAGTCAAATGCATTCAACAAAGCTAATTAAATATAATGAAAGTCAAACACATTCAAACAAAGTTAATTGAATCAAATGAAAGTCAAACACATTCAAACAAAGCTTTTTGAATCAAATGAAAGTCAAATGCATTCTATAAAGCTAATTGAATCGAATGAAAGTCAAACACATTCAAGCAAAGCTTTCTGAATTTAATGAAAGTTTAATGCATTCAACAAAGCTAATTAATGAAATAGAAGTAAAATGCGTTCTACAAAGCTAATTTAATTAAATAAAAGTCAAACACATTCAAGCAAAGGTAATTGAATCAAATGAAAGTGAAACACATTCAAACAAATCTATTTGAATCAAATGATAGTCAAAAGCATTTAATAAAGAAAATTGATTCAAATGAAAGTCAAACACAGTCAACCAAAGCTTTTTGAATCAAATGAAAGTCAAATGAATTCATTCAAGCTAATTGAATCAAATGAAAGTCAATAACATTAAAATTCAAATAAAGCTTTTTGAACCAAATTAAAGTCTAATGCATTCTACAAAGCTAATTGAATCAAATGAAAGTCAAACACAATTAAACAAAGCTATTTAAATCAAATGAAAGTCAAACACATTCAAACAAAGCTTTTTGAATCAAATGAAAGTCAAATGCATTCAACAAAGCTAATTGAATCAAATGAAAGGCAAACACATTCAAACAAAGTTAATTGAATCAAATGAAAGTCAAACAAATTCAAACAAAGCTTTTCGAATCAAATGAAAGTCAAATGCATTCTATAAAACTAATTGATGCATTCAACAAAGCTAATTGAATAAAATGAAAGTCAAATGCATTCAAACAAAGCTAATTGAATAAAATGAAAGTCAAACACATTCAAACAAACCTAATTGAGTCAAATAAAACTCAAACACATTCAAACAGAGCTTTTTGAATCAAATGAAAGTCAAATGCATTCATCAAAGCTAATTGAATCGAATGAAAGTCAAACACATTCAAACGAAGCTTTTAGAGTCAAATTAAAGTCTAATGCATTCTACAAAGCTAATTAAATCAAATAAAAGTCAAACAAAATTAAACAAAGCTATTTAAATCAAATGAAAGTCAAACACATTCAAACAAAGCTTTTTGAATCAAATGAAAGTCAAATTCATTCAACAACGGTAATTGAAACAAATGAAAGTCAAACACATTCAAACGAACCTAATTGAGTCAAATGAAAGTCAAACACATTCAAACAGAGCTTTTTGAATCAAATGAAAGTCAAATGAATTCATTCAAGCTAATTGAATCATATGAAAGTCAAACACATTCAAATAAAGCTTTTTGCATCAAATTAAAGTCTAATGCATTCTACAAAGCTAATTGAATCAAATGAATGTTAAATGCATTCTACAAAGCTAAACGAATCAAATGGAAGTCAAACACATTCAAACAAAGCTAATTGAATCAAATGAAAGTCAAACAAATTCAAACAAAGCTTTTTGAATCAAATTAAAGTCAAACACATTCAAACAAAGCTTATTAAATCAAATGAAAGTCAAACACTTTCAAACAAAGCGTTTTAAATCAAATGAAAGCCAAATGCATTCAACAAAGCTAATTTAATCTAATGAAAGTCATATGCATTCTACAAAGCTAATTGAATCAAATGAAAGTTAAACACATTCAAGCAAAGCTAATTGAATTAAATGAAAGTCAAACACATTCAAACAAATCTTTTTGAATCAAATAAAAGTTAAATGCATTCAAAAAAAAGCTGATTGAATCAAATGAAAGTCAAACACATTCAAACAAAGCTTTTTGAATCAAATTAAAGTCTAATGCATTAAACAAAGCTAATTGAATCAAATGAAAGTCAAACACATTCTAACAAAGCTAGTTGAATCAAATGAAAGTTAAACACATTCAAACAAACCTAATTGAGTCAAATGAAAGTCAAACACATTCAAATAGAGCTTTTTGAATCAAATGAAACTCAAATGCATTCATCAAAGCTAATTGAATCGAATGAAAGTCAAACACATTCAAACAAACCTAATTAAATCAAATGAAAGTCAAACACATTTAAACAAAGCTTTTTGATTTAATTGAAATTCAAACACATTCAAACAAATCTTTTTGAACCAAATAAAAGTTTAAATGCATTCAATAAAGCTAATTGAATCGAATGAAAGTCAAACACATTCAAACAAAGCTTTTAGAATCAAATTAAAGTCTAATGCATTCTACAAAGCTAATTAAATCAAATAAAAGTCAAACACAATTAAACAAAGCTATTTAAATCAAATGAAAGTCAAACACATTCAAACAAACCTAATTGAATCAAATGAAATTCAAACACATTCAAACAAAGCTTTTTGAATCAAATGAAAGTCAAATGAATTCATTCAAGCTAATTGAATCAAATGAAAGTCAATAACATTAAAATTCAAATAAAGCTTTTTGAACCAAATTAAAGTCTAATGTATTCTACAAAGCTAATTGAATCAAATGAAAGTGAAACACAATTAAACAAAGCTATTTAAATCAAATGAAAGTCAAACACATTCAAACAAAGCTTTTTGCATCAAATGAAAGTCAAATGCATTCAACAAAGCTAATTGAATCAAATGAAAGTCAAACACATTCAAACAAAGTTAATTGAATCACATGAAAGTCAAACAAATTCAAACAAAGCTTTACGAATCAAGTGAAAGTCAAATACATTCTATAAAACTAATTGAATCAAATGAAAGTCAAATGCATTCAACAAAGCTAATTGAATAAAATGAAAGTCAAACACATTCAAACAAACCTAATTGAGTCAAATAAAACGCAAACACATTCAAACAGAGCTTTTTGAATCAAATGAAAGTCAAATGCATTCATCAAAGCTAATTGAATCGAATGAAAGTCAAACACATTCAAACAAAGCTTTAAGAATCAAATTAAAGTCTAATGCATTCTACAAAGCTAATTAAATCAAATAAAAGTCAAACACAATTAATCAAAGCTATTTAAATCAAATGAAAGTCAAACAAATTCAAACAAAGCTTTTTGAATCAAATGAAAGTCAAATGCATTCAACAACGGTAATTGAAACAAATGAAAGTCAAACACATTCAAACAAACCTATTTGAGTCAAATGAAAGTCAAACACATTCAAACAGAGCTTTTTGAATCAAATGAAAGTCAAATGAATTCATTCAAGCTAATTGAATCATATGAAAGTCAAACACATTCAAATAAAGCTTTTTGCATCAAATTAAAGTCTAATGCATTCTACAAAGCTAATTGAATCAAATGAATGTTAAATGCATTCTACAAATCTAAACGAATCAAATGGAAGTCAAACACATTCAAACAAAGCTAATTGAATCAAATGAAAGTCAAACAAATTCAAACAAAGCTTTTTGAATCAAATTAAAGTCAAACACATTCAACGAAAGCTTATTAAATCAAATGAAAGTCAAACACTTTCAAACAAAGCGTTTTAAATCAAATGAAAGTCAAATGCATTCAACAAAGCTAATTTAATCAAATGAAAGTCATATGCATTCTACAAAGCTAATTGAATCAAATGAAAGTTAAACACATTCAAGCAAAGCTAATTGAATTAAATGAAAGTCAAACACATTCAAACAAATCTTTTTGAATCAAATAAAAGTTAAATGCATTCAAAAAAAGCTGATTGAATCAAATGAAAGTCATACACATTCAAACAAAGCTTTTTGAATCAAATTAAAGTCTAATGCATTAAACAAAGCTAATTGAATCAAATGAAAGTCAAACACATTCTAACAAAGCTAATTGAATCAAATGAAAGTTAAACACATTCAAACAAACCTAATTGAGTCAAATGAAAGTCAAACACATTCAAATAGAGCTTTTTGAATCAAATGAAACTCAAATGCATTCATCAAAGCTAATTGAATCGAATGAAAGTCAATCACATTCAAACAAACCTAATTGAATCAAATGAATGTCAAACACATTTAAACAAAGCTTTTTGAATCAAATGAAAGTTAAATGAATTCATTCAAGCTAATTGAATCAAATGAAAGTCAAACACAATCAAATAAAGCTTTTTGAATCAAATTAAAGTTTAATGCATTCTACAAAGCTAATTGAATCAAACGAAAGTCAAACACAATTATACAAAGCTGTTTAAATCAATTGAAAGTCAAACACATTCAAACAAAGCTTTTTGAATCAAATGAAAGTCAAATGCATTCAACAAAGGTAATTTAATCAAATGAAAGTCAAACAAATTCAAACAAAGCTTTTTGAATCAAATTAAAGTCAAACACATTCAAACAAAGCTTATTAAATCAAATGAAAGTCAAACACTTTCAAACAAAGCGTTTTAAATCAAATGAAAGCCAAATGCATTCAACAAAGCTAATTTAATCTAATGAAAGTCATATGCATTCTACAAAGCTAATTGAATCAAATGAAAGTTAAACACATTCAAGCAAAGCTAATTGAATTAAATGAAAGTCAAACACATTCAAACAAATCTTTTTGAATCAAATAAAAGTTAAATGCATTCAAAAAAAGCTGATTGAATCAAATGAAAGTCATACACATTCAAACAAAGCTTTTTGAATCAAATTAAAGTCTAATGCATTAAACAAAGCTAATTGAATCAAATGAAAGTCAAACACATTCTAACAAAGCTAGTTGAATCAAATGAAAGTTAAACACATTCAAACAAACCTAATTGAGTCAAATGAAAGTCAAACACATTCAAATAGAGCTTTTTGAATCAAATGAAACTCAAATGCATTCATCAAAGCTAATTGAATCGAATGAAAGTCAAACACATTCAAACAAACCTAATTGAATCAAATGAAAGTCAAACACATTTAAACAAAGCTTTTTGATTTAATTGAAATTCAAACACATTCAAACAAATCTTTTTGAACCAAATAAAAGTTAAATGCATTCAATAAAGCTAATTGAATCGAATGAAAGTCAAACACATTCAAACAAAGCTTTTAGAATCAAATTAAAGTCTAATGCATTCTACAAAGCTAATTAAATCAAATAAAAGTCAAACACAATTAAACAAAGCTATTTAAATCAAATGAAAGTCAAACACATTCAAACAAACCTAATTGAATCAAATGAAATTCAAACACATTCAAACAAAGCTTTTTGAATCAAATGAAAGTCAAATGAATTCATTCAAGCTAATTGAATCAAATGAAAGTCAATAACATTAAAATTCAAATAAAGCTTTTTGAACCAAATTAAAGTCTAATGTATTCTACAAAGCTAATTGAATCAAATGAAAGTGAAACACAATTAAACAAAGCTATTTAAATCAAATGAAAGTCAAACACATTCAAACAAAGCTTTTTGCATCAAATGAAAGTCAAATGCATTCAACAAAGCTAATTGAATCAAATGAAAGTCAAACACATTCAAACAAAGTTAATTGAATCACATGAAAGTCAAACAAATTCAAACAAAGCTTTACGAATCAAGTGAAAGTAAAATACATTCTATAAAACTAATTGAATCAAATGAAAGTCAAATGCATTCAACAAAGCTAATTGAATAAAATGAAAGTCAAACACATTCAAACAAACCTAATTGAGTCAAATAAAACGCAAACACATTCAAACAGAGCTTTTTGAATCAAATGAAAGTCAAATGCATTCATCAAAGCTAATTGAATCGAATGAAAGTCAAACACATTCAAACAAGGCTTTTAGAATCAAATTAAAGTCTAATGCATTCTACAAAGCTAATTAAATCAAATAAAAGTCAAACACAATTAATCAAAACTATTTAAATCAAATGAAAGTCAAACATATTCAAACAAAGCTTTTTGAATCAAATGAAAGTCAAATGCATTCAACAACGGTAATTGAAACAAATGAAAGTCAAACACATTCAAACAAACCTAATTGAGTCAAATGAAAGTCAAACACATTCAAACAGAGCTTTTTGAATCAAATGAAAGTCAAATGAATTCATTCAAGCTAATTGAATCATATGAAAGTCAAACACATTCAAATAAAGCTTTTTGCATCAAATTAAAGTCTAATGCATTCTACAAAGCTAATTGAATCAAATGAATGTTAAATGCATTCTACAAAGCTAAACGAATCAAATGGAAGTCAAACACATTCAAACAAAGCTAATTGAATCAAATGAAAGTCAAACAAATTCAAACAAAGCTTTTTGAATCAAATTAAAGTCAAACACATTCAACGAAAGCTTATTAAATCAAATGAAAGTCAAACACTTTCAAACAAAGCGTTTTAAATCAAATGAAAGTCAAATGCATTCAACAAAGCTAATTTAATCAAATGAAAGTCATATGCATTCTACAAAGCTAATTGAATCAAATGAAAGTTAAACACATTCAAGCAAAGCTAATTGAATTAAATGAAAGTCAAACACATTCAAACAAATCTTTTTGAATCAAATAAAAGTTAAATGCATTCAAAAAAAGCTGATTGAATCAAATGAAAGTCAAACACATTCAAACAAAGCTTTTTAAATAAAATTAAAGTCTAATGCATTAAACAAAGCTAATTGAATCAAATGAAAGTCAAACACATTCTAACAAAGCTAATTGAATCAAATGAAAGTTAAACACATTCAAACAAACCTAATTGAGTCAAATGAAAGTCAAACTCATTCAAATAGAGCTTTTTGAATCAAATGAAACTCAAATGCATTCATCAAAGCTAATTGAATCGAATGAAAGTCAAACACAATCAAACAAACCTAATAGAATCAAACACATTTAAACAAAGCTTTTTGAATCAAATGAAAGTTAAATGAATTCATTCAAGCTAATTGAATCAAATGAAACTCAAATGCATTCATCAAAGCTAATTGAATCGAATGAAAGTCAAACACATTCTAACAAAGCTAATTGAATCAAATGAAAGTTAAACACATTCAAACAAACCTAATTGAGTCAAATGAAAGTCAAACTCATTCAAATAGAGCTTTTTGAATCAAATGAAACTCAAATGCATTCATCAAAGCTAATTGAATCGAATGAAAGTCAAACACATTCAAACAAACCTAATAGAATCAAACACATTTAAACAAAGCTTTTTGAATCAAATGAAAGTCAAATGAATTCATTCAAGCTAATTGAATCATATGAAAGTCAAACACATTCAAATAAAGCTTTTTGCATCAAATTAAAGTCTAATGCATTCTACAAAGCTAATTGAATCAAATGAATGTTAAATGCATTCTACAAAGCTAAACGAATCAAATGGAAGTCAAACACATTCAAACAAAGCTTTTTGAATCAAATTAAAGTCTAATGCATTAAACAAAGCTAATTGAATCAAATGAAAGTCAAACACATTCTAACAAAGCTAATTGAATCAAATGAAAGTTAAACACATTCAAACAAACCTAATTGAGTCAAATGAAAGTCAAACTCATTCAAATAGAGCTTTTTGAATCAAATGAAACTCAAATGCATTCATCAAAGCTAATTGAATCGAATGAAAGTCAAACACATTCAAACAAACCTAATAGAATCAAACACATTTAAACAAAGCTTTTTGAATCAAATGAAAGTCAAATGAATTCATTCAAGCTAATTGAATCATATGAAAGTCAAACACATTCAAATAAAGCTTTTTGCATCAAATTAAAGTCTAATGCATTCTACAAAGCTAATTGAATCAAATGAATGTTAAATGCATTCTACAAAGCTAAACGAATCAAATGGAAGTCAAACACATTCAAACAAAGCTAATTGAATCAAATGAAAGTCAAACAAATTCAAACAAAGCTTTTTGAATCAAATTAAAGTCAAACACATTCAACGAAAGCTTATTAAATCAAATGAAATTCAAACACTTTCAAACAAAGCGTTTTAAATCAAATGAAAGTCAAATGCATTCAACAAAGCTAATTTAATCAAATGAAAGTCATATGCATTCTACAAAGCTAATTGAATCAAATGAAAGTTAAACACATTCAAGCAAAGCTAATTGAATTAAATGAAAGTCAAACACATTCAAACAAATCTTTTTGAATCAAATAAAAGTTAAATGCATTCAAAAAAAGCTGATTGAATCAAATGAAAGTCAAACACATTCAAACAAAGCTTTTTGAATCAAATTAAAGTCTAATGCATTAAACAAAGCTAATTGAATCAAATGAAAGTCAAACACATTCTAACAAAGCTAATTGAATCAAATGAAAGTTAAACACATTCAAACAAACCTAATTGAGTCAAATGAAAGTCAAACTCATTCAAATAGATCTTTTTGAATCAAATGAAACTCAAATGCATTCATCAAAGCTAATTGAATCGAATGAAAGTCAAACACATTCAAACAAACCTAATAGAATCAAACACATTTAAACAAAGCTTTTTGAATCAAATGAAAGTCAAATGAATTCATTCAAGCTAATTGAATCATATGAAAGTCAAACACATTCAAATAAAGCTTTTTGCATCAAATTAAAGTCTAATGCATTCTACAAAGCTAATTGAATCAAATGAATGTTAAATGCATTCTACAAAGCTAAACGAATCAAATGGAAGTCAAACACATTCAAACAAAGCTAATTGAATCAAATGAAAGTCAAACAAATTCAAACAAAGCTTTTTGAATCAAATTAAAGTCAAACACATTCAACGAAAGCTTATTAAATCAAATTAAATTCAAACACTTTCAAACAAAGCGTTTTAAATCAAATGAAAGTCAAATGCATTCAACAAAGCTAATTTAATCAAATGAAAGTCATATGCATTCTACAAAGCTAATTGAATCAAATGAAAGTTAAACACATTCAAGCAAAGCTAATTGAATTAAATGAAAGTCAAACACATTCAAACAAATCTTTTTGAATCAAATAAAAGTTAAATGCATTCAAAAAAAGCTGATTGAATCAAATGAAAGTCAAACACATTCAAACAAAGCTTTTTGAATCAAATTAAAGTCTAATGCATTAAACAAAGCTAATTGAATCAAATGAAAGTCAAACACATTCTAACAAAGCTAATTGAATCAAATGAAAGTTAAACACATTCAAACAAACCTAATTGAGTCAAATGAAAGTCAAACTCATTCAAATAGAGCTTTTTGAATCAAATGAAACTCAAATGCATTCATCAAAGCTAATTGAATCGAATGAAAGTCAAACACATTCAAACAAACCTAATAGAATCAAACACATTTAAACAAAGCTTTTTGAATCAAATGAAAGTTAAATGAATTCATTCAAGCTAATTGAATCAAATGAAACTCAAATGCATTCATCAAAGCTAATTGAATCGAATGAAAGTCAAACACATTCTAACAAAGCTAATTGAATCAAATGAAAGTTAAACACATTCAAACAAACCTAATTGAGTCAAATGAAAGTCAAACTCATTCAAATAGAGCTTTTTGAATCAAATGAAACTCAAATGCATTCATCAAAGCTAATTGAATCGAATGAAAGTCAAACACATTCAAACAAACCTAATAGAATCAAAACACATTTAAACAAAGCTTTTTGAATCAAATGAAAGTTAAATGAATTCATTCAAGCTAATTGAATCAAATGAAACTCAAATGCATACATCAAAGCTAATTGAATCGAATGAAAAACAAACACATTCAAACAAACCTAATTGAATCAAATGAAAGTCAAACACATTTAAAAAAAGCTTTTTGAATTAATTGAAAGTCAAACACATTCAAACAAATCTTTTTGAACCAAATAAAAGTTAAATGCATTCAATAAAGCTAATTGAATCGAATAAAAGTCAAACACATTAAAACAAAGCTTTTAGAATCAAATTAAAGTCTAATGCATTCTACAAAGCTAATTAAATCAAATAAAAGTCAAACACAATTAAACAAAGCTATTTAAATCAAATGAAAGTCAAACACATTCAAACAAACCTAATTGAATCAAATGAAATTCAAACACATTCAAACAAAGCTTTTTGAATCAAATGAAAGTCAAATGAATTCATTCAAGCTAATTGAATCAAATGAAAGTCAATAACATTAAAATTCAAATAAAGCTTTTTGAACCAAATTAAAGTCTAATGCATTCTACAAAGCTAATTGAATCAAATGAAAGTGAAACACAATTAAACAAAGCTATTTAAATCAAATGAAAGTCAAACACATTCAAACAAAGCTTTTTGAATCAAATGAAAGTCAAATGCATTCAACAAAGCTAATTGAATCAAATGAAAGTCAAACACATTCAAACAAAGTTAATTGAATCAAATGAAAGTCAAACAAATTCAAACAAAGCTTTTCGAATCAAATGAAAGTCAAATGCATTCTATAAAACTAATTGAATCAAATGAAAGTCAAATGCATTCAACAAAGCTAATTGAATAAAATGAAAGTCAAATGCATTCAACAAAGCTAATTGAATAAAATGAAAGTCAAACACATTCAAACAAAGCTAATTGAATCAAATGAAAGTCAAACAAATTCAAACAAAGCTTTTTGAATCAAATTAAAGTCAAACACATTCAAAGAAAGCTTATTAAATCAAATGAAAGTCAAACACTTTCAAACAAAGCGTTTTAAATCAAATGAAAGTCAAATGCATTCAACAAAGCTAATTTAATCAAATCAAAGTCATTTGCATTCTACAAAGCTAATTGAATCAAATGAAAGTTAAACACATTCAAGCAAAGCTAATTTAATTTAATGAAAGTCAAACACATTCAAACAAATCTTTTTGAATCAAATAAAACTTAAATGCATTCAAAAAAAGCTGATTGAATCAAATGAAAGTCAAACACATTCAAACAAAGCTTTTTGAATCAAATTAAAGTCTAATGCATTAAACAAAGCTAATTGAATCAAATGAAAGTCAAACACATTCTAACAAAGCTAATTGAATCAAATGAAAGTTAAACACATTCAAACAAACCTAATTGAGTCAAATGAAAGTCAAACACATTCAAATAGAGCTTTTTGAATCAAATGAAACTCAAATGCATTCATCAAAGCTAATTGAATCGAATGAAAGTCAAAACACATTCAAACAAAGCTAATTGAATCAAATGAAAGTCAAACACATTCAAGCAAAGCTAATTGAATTAATTGAAAGTCAAACACATTCAAACAAATCTTTTTGAATCAAATAAAAGTTAAATGCATTCAATAAAGCTAATTGAATCGAATGAAAGTCAAACACATTCAAACAAAGCTTTTAGAATCAAATTAAAGTCCAATGCATTCTACAAAGCTAATTAAATCAAATAAAAGTCAAACACAATTAAACAAAGCTATTTAAATCAAATGAAAGTCAAACACATTCAAACAAACCTAATTGAATCAAATGTAATTCAAACACATTCAAACAAAGCTTTTTGAATCAAATGAAAGTCAAATGAATTCATTCAAGCTAATTGAATCAAATGAAAGTCGATAACATTAAAATTCAAATAAAGCTTTTTGAACCAAATTAAAGTCTAATGCATTCTACAAAGCTAATTGAATCAAATGAAAGTCAAACACAATTAAACAAAGCTATTTAAATCAAATGAAAGTCAAACACATTCAAACAAAGCTTTTTGAATCAAATGAAAGTCAAATGCATTCAACAAAGCTAATTGAATCAAATGAAAGTCAAACACATTCAAACAAACCTAATTGAGTCAAATGAAAGTCAAACACATTCAAACAGAGCTTTTTGAATCAAATGAAAATACAATGAATTCATTCAAGCTAATTGAATCATATGAAAGTCAAACACATTCAAATAAAGCTTTTTGCATCAAATTAAAGTCTAATGCATTCTACAAAGCTAATTGAATCAAATGAATGTTAAATGCATTCTACAAAGCTAAACGAATCAAATGGAAGTCAAACACATTCAAACAAAGCTAATTGAATCAAATGAAAGTCAAACAAATTCAAACAAAGCTTTTTGAATCAAATTAAAGTCAAACACATTCAAAGAAAGCTTATTAAATCAATTGAAAGTCAAACACTTTCAAACAAAGCGTTTTAAATCAAATGAAAGTCAAATGCATTCAACAAAGCTAATTTAATCAAATGAAAGTCATAAGCATTCTACAAAGCTAATTGAATCAAATGAAAGTTAAATACATTCAAGCAAAGTTAATTGAATTAAATGAAAGTCAAACACATTCAAACAAATCTTTTTGAATCAAATAAAAGTTAAATGCATTCAAAAAAAGCAGATTGAATCAAATGAAAGTCAAACACATTCACACAAAGCTTTTTGAATCAAATTAAAGACTAATGCATTAAACAAAGCTAATTGAATCAAATGAAAGTCAAACACATTCTAACAAAGCTAATTGAATCAAATGAAAGTTAAACACATTCAAACAAACCTAATTGAGTCAAATGAAAGTCAAACACATTCAAATAGAGCTTTTTGAATCAAATGAAACTCAAATGCATTCATCAAAGCTAATTGAATCGAATGAAAGTCAAACACATTCAAACAAACCTAATTGAATCAAATGAAAGTCAAACACATTTAAACAAAGCTTTTTGAATCAAATGAAAGTTAAATGAATTTATTCAAGCTAATTGAATCAAATGAAAGTCAAACACATTCAAATAAAGCTTTTTGAATCAAATGAAAGTTTAATGCATTCTACAAAGCTAATTGAATCAAACGAAAGTCAAACACAATTATACAAAGCTATTTAAATCAAATGAAAGTCAAACACATTCAAACAAAGCTTTTTGAATCAAATGAAAGTCAAATGCATTCAACAAAGGGAATTGAAACAAATGAAAGTCAAACACATTCAAACAAACCTAATTGAGTCAAATGAAAGTCAAACACATTCAAACAGAGCTTTTTGAATCAAATGAAAGTCAAATGAATTCATTCAAGCTAATTGAATCATATGAAAGTCAAACACATTTAAATAAAGCTTTTTGCATCAAATTAAAGTCTAATGTATTCTACAAAGCTAATTGAAGCAAATGAATGTTAAATGCATTCTACAAAGCTAAACGAATCAAATGGAAGTCAAACAAAGCTAATTGAATCAAATGAAAGTCAAACAAATTCAAACAAAAGTTTTTGAATCAAATTAAAGTCAAACACATTCAAAGAAAGCTTATTAAATCAAATGAAAGTCAAACACTTTCAAACAAAGCGTTTTAAATCAAATGAAAGTCAAATGCATTCAACAAAGCTAATTTAATAAAATGAAAGTCATATGCATTCTACAAAGCTAATTGAATCAAATGAAAGTTAAACACATTCAAGCAAAGCTAATTGAATTAAATGAAAGTCAAACACATTCAAACAAATCTTTTTGAATCAAATAAAAGTTAAATGCATTCAAAAAAAGCTGATTGAATCAAATGAAAGTCAAACACATTCAAACAAAGCTTTTTGAATCTAATTAAAGTCTAATGCATTAAACAAAGCTAATTGAATCAAATGAAAGTCAAACACATTCTAACAAAGCTAATTGAATCAAATGAAAGTGAAACACATTCAAACAAACCTAATTGAGTCAAATGAAAGTCAAACACATTCAAATAGAGCTTTTTGAATCAAATGAAACTCAAATGCATTCATCAAAGCTAATTGAATCGAATGAAAGTCAAACACATTCAAACAAACCTAATTGAATCAAATGAAAGTCAAACACATTTAAACAAAGCTTTTTGAATTAATTGAAAGTCAAACACATTCAAACAAATCTTTTTGAACCAAATAAAAGTTAAATGCATTCAATAAAGCTAATTGAATCGAATGAAAGTCAAACACATTCAAACAAAGCTTTTAGTATCAAATTAAAGTCTAATGCATTCTACAAAGCTAATTAAATCAAATAAAAGTCAAACACAATTAAACAAAGCTATTTAAATCAAATGAAAGTCAAACACATTCAAACAAACCTAATTGAATCAAATGAAATTCAAACACATTCAAACAAAGCTTTTTGAATCAAATGAAAGTCAAATGAATTCATTCAAGCTAATTGAATCTAATGAAAGTCAATCACATTAAAATTCAAATAAAGCTTTTTGAACCAAATTAAAGTCTAATGCATTCTACAAAGCTAATTGAATCAAATGAAAGTGAAACACAATTAAACAAAGCTATTTAAATCAAATGAAAGTCAAACACATTCAAACAAAGCTTTTTGAATCAAATGAAAGTCAAATGCATTCAACAAAGCTAATTGAATCAAATGAAAGTCAAACACATTCAAACAAAGTTAATTGAATCAAATGAAAGTCAAACAAATTCAAACAAAGCTTTTCGAATCAAATGAAAGTCAAATGCATTCTATAAAACTAATTGAATCAAATGAAAGTCAAATGCATTCAACAAAGCTAATTGAATAAAATGAAAGTCAAACACATTCAAACAAAGCTAATTGAATCAAATGAAAGTCAAACAAATTCAAACAAAGCTTTTTGAATCAAATTAAAGTCAAACACATTCAAAGAAAGCTTATTAAATCAAATGAAAGTCAAACACTTTCAAACAAAGCGTTTTAAATCAAATGAAAGTCAAATGCATTCAACAAAGCTAATTTAATCAAATGAAAGTCATATGCATTCTACAAAGCTAATTGAATCAAATGAAAGTTAAACACATTCAAGCAAAGCTAATTGAATTAAATGAAAGTCAAACACATTCAAACAAATCTTTTTGAATCAAATAAAAGTTAAATGCATTCAAAAAAAGCTGATTGAATCAAATGAAAGTCAAACACATTCAAACAAAGCTTTTTGAATCAAATTAAAGTCTAATGCATTAGACAAAGCTAATTGAATCAAATGAAAGTCAAACACATTCTAACAAAGCTAATTGAATCAAATGAAAGTTAAACACATTCAAACAAACCTAATTGAGTCAAATGAAAGTCAAACACATTCAAATAGAGCTTTTTGAATCAAATGAAACTCAAATGCATTCATCAAAGCTAATTGAATCGAATGAAAGTCAATCACATTCAAACAAACCTAATTGAATCAAATGAATGTCAAACACATTTAAACAAAGCTTTTTGAATCAAATGAAAGTTAAATGAATTCATTCAAGCTAATTGAATCAAATGAAAGTCAAACACAATCAAATAAAGCTTTTTGAATCAAATTAAAGTTTAATGCATTCTACAAAGCTAATTGAATCAAACGAAAGTCAAACACAATTATACAAAGCTGTTTAAATCAATTGAAAGTCAAACACATTCAAACAAAGCTTTTTGAATAAAATGAAAGTCAAATGCATTCAACAAAGGTAATTGAATCAAATGAAAGTCAAACACATTCAAACAAACCTAATTGAGTCAAATGAAAGTCAAACACATTCAAACAGAGCTTTTTGAATCAAATTAAAGTTAAATGCATTCATCAAAGCTAAATGAAACGAATGAAAGTCAAATACATTCTAACAAAGCTTTTTGAATCAAATGAAAGTCAAATGCATTCAACAAAGCTAATTAAATATAATGAAAGTCAAACACATTC
The DNA here is from genome assembly GCF_001683475.1 of Chenopodium quinoa. Taxonomy (NCBI): domain Eukaryota; kingdom Viridiplantae; phylum Streptophyta; class Magnoliopsida; order Caryophyllales; family Amaranthaceae; genus Chenopodium; species Chenopodium quinoa. The sequence continues at coordinate 41,150 of NW_018744666.1, forward strand.
AAACAAAGTTAATTGAATCAAATGAAAGTCAAACACATTCAAACAAAGCTTTTTGAATCAAATGAAAGTCAAATGCATTCTATAAAGCTAATTGAATCGAATGAAAGTCAAACACATTCAAGCAAAGCTTTCTGAATTTAATGAAAGTTTAATGCATTCAACAAAGCTAATTAATGAAATAGAAGTAAAATGCGTTCTACAAAGCTAATTTAATTAAATAAAAGTCAAACACATTCAAGCAAAGGTAATTGAATCAAATGAAAGTGAAACACATTCAAACAAATCTATTTGAATCAAATGATAGTCAAAAGCATTTAATAAAGAAAATTGATTCAAATGAAAGTCAAACACAGTCAACCAAAGCTTTTTGAATCAAATGAAAGTCAAATGAATTCATTCAAGCTAATTGAATCAAATGAAAGTCAATAACATTAAAATTCAAATAAAGCTTTTTGAACCAAATTAAAGTCTAATGCATTCTACAAAGCTAATTGAATCAAATGAAAGTCAAACACAATTAAACAAAGCTATTTAAATCAAATGAAAGTCAAACACATTCAAACAAAGCTTTTTGAATCAAATGAAAGTCAAATGCATTCAACAAAGCTAATTGAATCAAATGAAAGGCAAACACATTCAAACAAAGTTAATTGAATCAAATGAAAGTCAAACAAATTCAAACAAAGCTTTTCGAATCAAATGAAAGTCAAATGCATTCTATAAAACTAATTGAATCAAATGAAAGTCAAATGCATTCAACAAAGCTAATTGAATAAAATGAAAGTCAAACACATTCAAACAAACCTAATTGAGTCAAATAAAACTCAAACACATTCAAACAGAGCTTTTTGAATCAAATGAAAGTCAAATGCATTCATCAAAGCTAATTGAATCGAATGAAAGTCAAACACATTCAAACGAAGCTTTTAGAGTCAAATTAAAGTCTAATGCATTCTACAAAGCTAATTAAATCAAATAAAAGTCAAACAAAATTAAACAAAGCTATTTAAATCAAATGAAAGTCAAACACATTCAAACAAAGCTTTTTGAATCAAATGAAAGTCAAATTCATTCAACAACGGTAATTGAAACAAATGAAAGTCAAACACATTCAAACGAACCTAATTGAGTCAAATGAAAGTCAAACACATTCAAACAGAGCTTTTTGAATCAAATGAAAGTCAAATGAATTCATTCAAGCTAATTGAATCATATGAAAGTCAAACACATTCAAATAAAGCTTTTTGCATCAAATTAAAGTCTAATGCATTCTACAAAGCTAATTGAATCAAATGAATGTTAAATGCATTCTACAAAGCTAAACGAATCAAATGGAAGTCAAACACATTCAAACAAAGCTAATTGAATCAAATGAAAGTCAAACAAATTCAAACAAAGCTTTTTGAATCAAATTAAAGTCAAACACATTCAAACAAAGCTTATTAAATCAAATGAAAGTCAAACACTTTCAAACAAAGCGTTTTAAATCAAATGAAAGCCAAATGCATTCAACAAAGCTAATTTAATCTAATGAAAGTCATATGCATTCTACAAAGCTAATTGAATCAAATGAAAGTTAAACACATTCAAGCAAAGCTAATTGAATTAAATGAAAGTCAAACACATTCAAACAAATCTTTTTGAATCAAATAAAAGTTAAATGCATTCAAAAAAAGCTGATTGAATCAAATGAAAGTCAAACACATTCAAACAAAGCTTTTTGAATCAAATTAAAGTCTAATGCATTAAACAAAGCTAATTGAATCAAATGAAAGTCAAACACATTCTAACAAAACTAGTTGAATCAAATGAAAGTTAAACACATTCAAACAAACCTAATTGAGTCAAATGAAAGTCAAACACATTCAAATAGAGCTTTTTGAATCAAATGAAACTCAAATGCATTCATCAAAGCTAATTGAATCGAATGAAAGTCAAACACATTCAAACAAACCTAATTGAATCAAATGAAAGTCAAACACATTTAAACAAAGCTTTTTGATTTAATTGAAATTCAAACACATTCAAACAAATCTTTTTGAACCAAATAAAAGTTAAATGCATTCAATAAAGCTAATTGAATCGAATGAAAGTCAAACACATTCAAACAAAGCTTTTAGAATCAAATTAAAGTCTAATGCATTCTACAAAGCTAATTAAATCAAATAAAAGTCAAACACAATTAAACAAAGCTATTTAAATCAAATGAAAGTCAAACACATTCAAACAAACCTAATTGAATCAAATGAAATTCAAACACATTCAAACAAAGCTTTTTGAATCAAATGAAAGTCAAATGAATTCATTCAAGCTAATTGAATCAAATGAAAGTCAATAACATTAAAATTCAAATAAAGCTTTTTGAACCAAATTAAAGTCTAATGTATTCTACAAAGCTAATTGAATCAAATGAAAGTGAAACACAATTAAACAAAGCTATTTAAATCAAATGAAAGTCAAACACATTCAAACAAAGCTTTTTGCATCAAATGAAAGTCAAATGCATTCAACAAAGCTAATTGAATCAAATGAAAGTCAAACACATTCAAACAAAGTTAATTGAATCACATGAAAGTCAAACAAATTCAAACAAAGCTTTACGAATCAAGTGAAAGTCAAATACATTCTATAAAACTAATTGAATCAAATGAAAGTCAAATGCATTCAACAAAGCTAATTGAATAAAATGAAAGTCAAACACATTCAAACAAACCTAATTGAGTCAAATAAAACGCAAACACATTCAAACAGAGCTTTTTGAATCAAATGAAAGTCAAATGCATTCATCAAAGCTAATTGAATCGAATGAAAGTCAAACACATTCAAACAAAGCTTTTAGAATCAAATTAAAGTCTAATGCATTCTACAAAGCTAATTAAATCAAATAAAAGTCAAACACAATTAATCAAAGCTATTTAAATCAAATGAAAGTCAAACAAATTCAAACAAAGCTTTTTGAATCAAATGAAAGTCAAATGCATTCAACAACGGTAATTGAAACAAATGAAAGTCAAACACATTCAAACAAACCTATTTGAGTCAAATGAAAGTCAAACACATTCAAACAGAGCTTTTTGAATCAAATGAAAGTCAAATGAATTCATTCAAGCTAATTGAATCATATGAAAGTCAAACACATTCAAATAAAGCTTTTTGCATCAAATTAAAGTCTAATGCATTCTACAAAGCTAATTGAATCAAATGAATGTTAAATGCATTCTACAAATCTAAACGAATCAAATGGAAGTCAAACACATTCAAACAAAGCTAATTGAATCAAATGAAAGTCAAACAAATTCAAACAAAGCTTTTTGAATCAAATTAAAGTCAAACACATTCAACGAAAGCTTATTAAATCAAAAGAAAGTCAAACACTTTCAAACAAAGCGTTTTAAATCAAATGAAAGTCAAATGCATTCAACAAAGCTAATTTAATCAAATGAAAGTCATATGCATTCTACAAAGCTAATTGAATCAAATGAAAGTTAAACACATTCAAGCAAAGCTAATTGAATTAAATGAAAGTCAAACACATTCAAACAAATCTTTTTGAATCAAATAAAAGTTAAATGCATTCAAAAAAAGCTGATTGAATCAAATGAAAGTCATACACATTCAAACAAAGCTTTTTGAATCAAATTAAAGTCTAATGCATTAAACAAAGCTAATTGAATCAAATGAAAGTCAAACACATTCTAACAAAGCTAATTGAATCAAATGAAAGTTAAACACATTCAAACAAACCTAATTGAGTCAAATGAAAGTCAAACACATTCAAATAGAGCTTTTTGAATCAAATGAAACTCAAATGCATTCATCAAAGCTAATTGAATCGAATGAAAGTCAATCACATTCAAACAAACCTAATTGAATCAAATGAATGTCAAACACATTTAAACAAAGCTTTTTGAATCAAATGAAAGTTAAATGAATTCATTCAAGCTAATTGAATCAAATGAAAGTCAAACACAATCAAATAAAGCTTTTTGAATCAAATTAAAGTTTAATGCATTCTACAAAGCTAATTGAATCAAACGAAAGTCAAACACAATTATACAAAGCTGTTTAAATCAATTGAAAGTCAAACACATTCAAACAAAGCTTTTTGAATCAAATGAAAGTCAAATGCATTCAACAAAGGTAATTTAATCAAATGAAAGTCAAACACATTCAAACAAACCTAATTGAGTCAAATGAAAGTCAAACACATTCAAACAGAGCTTTTTGAATCAAATTAAAGTCAAATGCATTCATCAAAGCTAATTGAATCGAATGAAAGTCAAATACATTCTAAAAAAGCTTTTTGAATCAAATGAAAGTCAAATGCATTCAACAAAGCTAATTGAATCTAATGAAAGTCAAACATATTCAAACAAAGTTAATTGAATCAAATGAAAGTCAAACACATTCAAACAAAGCTTTTTGAATCAAATGAAAGTCAAATGCATTCTATAAAGCTAATTGAATCGAATGAAAGTCAAACACATTCAAGCAAAGCTTTCTGAATCTAATGAAAGTTTAATGCATTCAACAAAGCTAATTAATGAAATAGAAGTAAAATGCGTTCTACAAAGCTGATTTAATTAAATAAAAGTCAAACACATTCAAGCAAAGGTAATTGAATCAAATGAAAGTGAAACACATTCAAACAAATCTATTTGAATCAAATGATAGTCAAAAGCATTTAATAAAGAAAATTGAATCAAATGAAAGTCAAACACAGTCAACCAAAGCTTTTTGAATCAAATGAAAGTCAAATGAATTCATTCAAGCTAATTGAATCAAATGAAAGTCAATAACATTAAAATTCAAATAAAGCTTTTTGAACCAAATTAAAGTCTAATGCCTTCTACAAAGCTAATTGAATCAAATGAAAGTCAAACACAATTAAACAAAGATATTTAAATCAAATGAAAGTCAAACACATTCAAACAAAGCTTTTTGAATCAAATGAAAGTCAAAAGCATTCAACAAAGCTAATTGAATCAAATGAAAGTCAAACACATTCAAACAAAGTTAATTAAATCAAATGAAAGTCAAACAAATTCAAACAAAGTTTTTCGAATCGAATGAAAGTCAAATGCATTCTATAAAACTAATTGAATCAAATGAAAGTCAAATGCATTCAACAAAGCTAATTGAATAAAATGAAAGTCAAACACATTCAAACAAACCTAATTGAGTCAAATAAAACTCAAACACATTCAAACAGAGCTTTTTGAATCAAATGAAAGTCAAATGCATTCATCAAAGCTAATTGAATCGAATGAAAGTTAAACACATTCAAACGAAGCTTTTAGAATCAAATTAAAGTCTAATGCATTCTACAAAGCTAATTAAATCAAATAAAAGTCAAACACAATTAAACAAAGCTATTTAAATCAAATGAAAGTCAAACACGCTCAAACAAAGCTTTTTGAATCAAATGAAAGTCAAATGCATTCAACAACGGTAATTGAAACAAATGAAAGTCAAACACATTCAAACAAACGTAATTGAGTCAAATGAAAGTCAAACACATTCAAACAGAGCTTTTTGAATAAAATGAAAGTCGAATGAATTCATTCAAGCTAATTGAATCATAGGAAAGCCAAACACATTTAAATAAAGCTTTTTGCATCAAATTAAAGTCTAATGCATTCTATAAAGCTAATTGAATCAAATGAATGTTAAATGCATTCTACAAAGCTAAACAAATCAAACGGAAGTCAAACACATTCAAACAAAGCTAATTGAATCAAATGAAAGTCAAACAAATTCAAACAAAGCTTTTTGAATCAAATTAAAGTCAAACACATTCAAAGAAAGCTTATTAAATCAAATGAAAGTCAAACACTTTCAAACAAAGCGTTTTAAATCAAATCAAAGTCAAATGCATTAAACAAAGCTAATTTAATCAAATGAAAGTCATATGCATTCTACAAAGCTAATTGAATCAGATGAATGTTAAACACATTCAAGCAAAGCTAATTGAATTAAATGAAAGTCAAACACATTCAAACAAATCTTTTTGAATCAAATAAAAGTTAAATGCATTCAAAAAAAGCTGATTGAATCAAATGAAAGTCAAACACATTCAAACAAAGCTTTTTGAATCAAATTAAAGTCTAATGCATTAAACAAAGCTAATTGAATCAAATGAAAGTCAAACACATTCTAACAAAGCTAATTGAATCAAATGAAAGTTAAACACATTCAAACAAATCGAATTGAGTCAAATGAAAGTCAAACACATTCAAATAGAGCTTTTTGAATCAAATGAAACTCAAATGCATTCATCAAAGCTAATTGAATCGAGTGAAAGTCAAACACATTCAAACAAACCTAATTCAATCAAATGAAAGTGAAACACATTTAAACAAAGCTTTTTGAATCAAATGAAAGTTAAATGAATTCATTCAAGCTAATTGAATCAAATGAAAGTCAAACACAATCAAATAAAGCGTTTTGAATCAAATTAAAGTTTAATGCATTCTACAAAGCTAATTAAATCAAACGAAAGTCAAACACAATTATACAAAGCTATTTAAATCAATTGAAAGTCAAACACATTCAAACAAAGCTTTTTGAATCAAATGAAAGTCAAATGCATTCAACAAAGGTAATTGAATCAAATGAAAGTCAAACACATTCAAACAAACCTAATTGAGTCAAATGAAAGTCAAACACATTCAAACAGAGCTTTTTGAATCGAATAAAAGTCAAATACATTCATCAAAGCTAATTGAATCGAATGAAAGTCAAACACAATCTAACAAAGCTAATTGAATCAAATGAAAGTTAAACACATTCAAACAAACCTAATTAAGTCAAATGAAAGTCAAACACATTCAAATAGAGCTTTTTGAATCAAATGAAACTCAAATGCATTCATCAAAGCTAATTGAATCGAATGAAAGTCAAACACATTCAAACAAACCTAATTGAATCAAATGAAAGTCTAACACATTTAAACAAAGCTTTTTGAATCAAATGAAAGTTAAATGAATTCATTCAAGCTAATTGAATCAAATGAAAGTCAAACACATTCAAATAAAGCTTTTTGAATCAAATTAAAGTTTAATCCATTCTACAAAGCTAATTGAATCAAACGAAAGTCAAACACAATAATACAAAGCTATTTAAATCAAATGAAAGTCAAACACATTCAAACAAAGCTTTTTGAATCAAATGAAAGTCAAATGCATTCAACAAAGGGAATTGAATCAAATGAAAGTCAAACACATTCAAACAAACCTAATTGAGTCAAATGAAAGTCAAACACATTCAAACAAAGCTTTTAGAATCAAATTAAAGTCAAATGAATTCATTCAAGCTAATTGAATCAAATGAAAGTCAAACACATTCAAATAAAGCTTTTTGAATCAAATTAAAGTCTAATGCATTCTACAAAGCTAATTGAAAGTCATATGTATTCTACCAAGCTAAAGGAATCAAATGGAAGTCAAACTCATTCAAACAAAGCTAATTGAATCAAATGAAAGCCAAACACATTCAAACAAATCTTTTTGAATCAAATTAAAGTCAAACACATTCAAACAAAGCTTATTAAATCAAATGAAAGTCAATCACTTTCAAACAAAGCGTTTTAAATCAAATGAAAGTCAAATGCATTCAACAAAGCTAATTTAATCAAATGAAAGTCATATGCATTCTACAAAGCTAATTGAATCAAATGAAAGTTAAACACATTCAAGCAAAGCTAATTGAATTAATTGAAAGTCAAATACATTCAAACAAATCTTTTTGAATCAAATAAAAGTTAAATGCATTCAATAAAGCTAATTGAATCAAATGAAAGTCAAACACAGTCAACCAAAGCTTTTTGATTCAAATTAAAGTCTAATGCATTCTACAAAGCTAATTTAATAAAATGAAAGTCAAATACATTCAATAAAGCTAATTTAATCAAATAAAAGTCAATTGCATTCTACAAAGCTAATTGAATCTAATGAAATCGAACACAATTAAACAAGCTATTTAAATCAAATGAAAGTCAAACATTTTCAAACAAAGCTTTTTGAATTAAATGAAAGTCAAATGAATTCATTCAAGCTAATTGAATCAAATGAAAGTCAAACACATTCAAACAAAGCTTTTTGAATCAAATTAAAGTCGAATGCATTCTATAAAGCTAATTGAATCAAATGAAAGTCAAACACATTCAAACAAACCTAATTGAATCAAATGAAAGTCAAACACATTTAAACAAAGCTTTTTGAATCAAATGAGAGTCAAATGCATTCAACAAAGCTAATTGAATCAAATGAAAGTCAAACACATTTAAACAATGTTAATTGAATCAAATGAAAGTCAAACACATTCAAACTAAGCTTTTTGAATAAAATGAAACTCAAATGCATTCTATAAAGCTAATTGAATCGAATGAAAGTCAAACACATTCAAGCAAAGCTTTCAGAATCAAATGAAAGTTTAATGCATTCGACAAAGCTAATTTAATGAAATAAAAGTAAAATGCGTTCTACAAAGCTAATTTAATTAAATGAAAGTCAAACACATTCAAGCAAAGGTAATTGAATCAAATGAAAGTGAAACACATTCAAACAAACCTATTTGAATCAAATAATAGTCAAATGCATTCAATAAAGCAAATTGATTCAAATGAAAGTCAAACACAGTCAACCAAAGCTTTTTGATTCAAATTAAAGTCTAATGCATTCAAAAAAGCTAATTTAATAAAATGAAAGTCAAATGCATTCTACAAAGCTAATTTAATCAAATAAAAGTCAAACACATTCAAAAAAAGCTGATTAAATCAAATGAAAGTCAAACACATTCAAACAAAGCTTTTTGAATCAAATGAAAGTCAAATGCATTCTATAAAGCTAATTGAATCGAATGAAAGTCAAACACATTCAAGCAAAGCTTTCAGAATCAAATGAAAGTTTAATGCATTCAACAAAGCTAATTTAATGAAATAAAAGTAAAATGCGTTCTACAAAGCTAATTAGATTAAATGAAAGTCAAACACATTCAAGCAAAGGTAATTGAATCAAATGAAAGTGAAACACATTCAAACAAACCTATTTGAATCAAATAATAGTCAAATGCATTCAATAAAGCAAATTGAATCAAATGAAAGTCAAACACAGTCAACCAAAGCTTTTTGATTAAAATTAAAGTCAAATCCATTCTATAAAGCTAATTGAATCGAATGAAAGTCAAACACATTCAAGCAAAGCTTTCTGAATCTAATGAAAGTTTAATGCATTCAACAAAGCTAATTTAATAAAATGAAAGTCAAACACATTCTAACAAAGCTGATTGAATCAAATGAAAGTCAAACACATTCAAACAAAGCTTTTTGAATCAAATTAAAGTCTAATGCATTAAACAAAGCTAATTGAATCAAATGAAAGTCAAACACATTCTAACAAAGCTAATTGAATCAAATGAAAGTTAAACACATTCAAACAAACCTAATTGAGTCAAATGAAAGTCAAACACATTCAAATAGAGCTTTTTGAATCAAATGACACTCAAATGCATTCATTAAAGCTAATTGAATCGAATGAAAGTCAAACACATTCAAACAAACCTAATTGAATCAAATGAAATTAAAACACATTCAAACAAAGCTTTTTGAATCAAATGAAAGTCAAATGAATTCATTCAAGCTAATTGAATCAAATGAAAGTCAATAACATTAAAATTCAATTAAAGCTTTTTGAATCAATTTAAAGTCTAATGCATTCTAGAAAGCTAATTGAATCAAATGAAAGTCAAACACAATTAAACAAATATATTTAAATCAAATGAAAGTCAAACACATTCAAACAAAACTTTTTGAATCAAATGGAAGTCAAATGCATTCAACAAAGCTAATGGAATCAAATGAAAGTCAAACACATTCAAACAAAGTTAATTGAATCAAATGAAAGTCAAACAAATTCAAACAAAGCTTTTCGAATCAAATGAAAGTCAAATGCATTCTATAAAACTAATTGAATCAAATGTAAGTCAAATGCATTCAACAAAGCTAATTGAATAAAATGAAAGTCAAACACATTCAAACAAACCTAATTGAGTCACATAAAACTCAAACATATTCAAACAGAGCTCTTTGAATCGAATGAAAGTCAAACACATTCAAACAAAGCTTTTAGAATCAAATTAAAGTCTAATGCATTCTACAAAGCTAATTAAATCAAATAAAAGTTAAACACAATTAAACAAAGCTATTTAAATCAAAAGAAAGTCAAACACATTCAAACAAAGCTTTTTGAATCAAATGAAAGTCAAATGCATTCAACAACGGTAATTGAAACAAATGAAAGTCAAACACATTCAAACAAACCTAATTGAGTCAAATGAAAGTCAAACACAATCAAACAGAGCTTTTTGAATCAAATGAAAGTCAAATGAATTCATTCAAGCCAATTGAATCATATGAAAGTCAAACACATTCAAATAAAGCTTTTTGAATCAAATTAAAGTCTAATGCATTCTACAAAGCTAATTGAATCAAATGAATGTTAAATGCATTCTACAAAGCTAAACGAATCAAATGGAAGTTAAACACATTCAAACAAAGCTAATTGAATCAAATGAAAGTCAAACAAATTCAAACAAAGCTTTTTGAATCAAATTAAAGTCAAACACATTCAAAGAAAGCTTATTAAATCAAATGAAAGTTAAACACTTTCAAACAAAGCGTTTTAAATCAAATGAAAGTCAAATGCATTCAACAAAGCTAATTTAATCAAATCAAAGTCATTTGCATTCTACAAAGCTAATTGAATCAAATGAAAGTTAAACACATTCAAGCAAAGCTAATTGAATTAAATGAAAGTCAAACACATTCAAACAAAGCTTTTTGAATCAAATTAAAGTCTAATTCATTAAACAAAGCTAATTGAATCAAATGAAAGTCAAACACATTCTAACAAAGCTAATTGACTCAAATGAAAGTTAAACACATTCAAACAAACCTAATTGAGTCAAATAAAAGTCAAACACATTCAAACAAAGCTTTTTGAATCAAATTAAAGTCAAACACATTCAAAGAAAGCTTATTAAATCAAATGAAAGTCAAACACTTTCAAACAAAGCGTTTTAAATCAAATGAAAGTCAAATGCATTCAACAAAGATAATTTAATCAAATGAAAGTCATATGCATTCTACAAAGCTAATTGAATCAAATGAAAGTTAAACACATTCAAGGAAAGCTAATTGAATTAAATGAAAGTCAAACACATTCAAACAAATCTTTTTGAATCAAATAAAAGTTAAATGCATTCAAAAAAAGCTGATTGAATCAAATGAAAGTCAAACACATTCAAACAAAGCTTTTTGAATCAAATTAAAGTCTAATGCATTAAACAAAGCTAATTGAATCAAATGAAATTCAAACACATTCTAACAAAGCTAATTGAATCAAATGAAAGTTAAACACATTCAAACAAATCGAATTCAGTCAAATGAAAGTCAAACACATTCAAATAGAGCTTTTTGAATCAAATGAAACTCAAATGCATTCATCAAAGCTAATTGAATCGAATGAAAGTCAAACACATTCAAACAAACCTAATTCAATCAAATGAAAGTCAAACACATTTAAACAAAGCTTTTTGAATCAAATGAAAGTCAAATGCATTCAACAAAGGTAATTGAAACAAATGAAAGTCAAACACATTCAAACAAACCTAATTGAGTCAAATGAAAGTCAAACACATTCAAACAGAGCTTTTTGAATCAAATGAAAGTCAAATGAATTCATTCAAGCTAATTGAATCATATGAAAGTTAAACACATTCAAATAAAGCTTTTTGCATCAAATTAAAGTCTAATGCATTCTACAAAGCTAATTGAATCAAATGAATGTTAAATGAATTCTACAAAGCTAAACGAATCAAATGGAAGTCAAACACATTCAAACAAAGCTAATTGAATCAAATGAAAGTCAAACAAATTCAAACAAAGCTTTTTGAATCAAATTAAAGACAAACACATTAAAACAAAGCTTATTAAATGAAATGAAAGTCAAACACTTTCAAACAAAGCGTTTTAAATCAAATGAAAATCAAATGCATTCAACAAAGCTAATTTAATCAACTGGAAGTCATATGCATTCTACAAAGCTAATTGAATCAAATGAAAGTTAAACACATTCAAGGAAAGCTAATTGAATTAAATGAACGTCAAACACATTCAAACAAATCTTTTTGAATCAAATAAGAGTTAAATGCATTCAAAAAAAGCTGATTGAATCAAATGAAAGTCAAACACATTCAAACAAAGCTTTTTGAATCAAATTAAAGTCTAATGCATTAAACAACGATAATTAAAACAAATGAAAGTCAAACACATTCAAACAAACCTAATTGAGTCAAATGAAAGTCAAACACATTCAAACAGAGCTTTTTGAATCAAATGAAAGTCAAATGAATTCATTCAAGCCAATTGAATCATATGAAAGTCAAACACATTCAAATAAAGCTTTTTGCATCAAATTAAAGTCTAATGCATTCTACAAAGCTAATTGAATCAAATGAATGTTAAATGCATTCTACAAAGCTAAACGAATCAAATGGAAGTCAAACACATTCAAACAAAGCTAATTGAATCAAATGAAAGTCAAACAAATTCAAACAAAGCTTTTTGAATCAAATTAAAGTCAAACACATTCAAAGAAAGCTTATTAAATCAAATGAAAGTCAAACACTTTCAAACAAAGCGTTTTAAATCAAATGAAAGTCAAATGCATTCAACAAAGCTAATTTAATCAAATGAAAGTCATATGCATTCTACAAAGCTAATTAAATCAAATGAAAGTTAAACACATTCAAGCAAAGCTAATTGAATTAAATGAAAGTCAAACACATTCAAACAAATCTTTTTGAATCAAATAAAAGTTAAATGCATTCAAAAAAAGCTGATTGAATCAAATGAAAGTCAAACACATTCAAACAAAGCTTTTTGAATCAAATTAAAGTCTAATGCGTTAAACAAAGCTAATTGAATCAAATGAAAGTCAAACACATTCTAACAAAGCTAATTGAATCAAATGAAAGTTAAACACATTCAAACAAACCGAATTGAGTCAAATGAAAGTCAAACACATTCAAATAGAGCTTTTTGAATCAAATGAAACTCAAATGCATTCATCAAAGCTAATTGAATCGAATGAAAGTCAAACACATTCAAACAAACCTAATTGAATCAAATGAAAGTCAAACACATTTAAACAAAGCTTTTTGAATTAAATGAAAGTCAAATGCATTCAACAAAGGTAATTGAAACAAATGAAAGTCAAACACATTCAAACAAACCTAATTGAGTCAAATGAAAGTCAAACACATTCAAACAGAGCTTTTTGAATTAAATGAAAGTCAAATGAATTCATTCAAGCTAATTGAATCATATGAAAGTTAAACACATTCAAATAAAGCTTTTTGCATCAAATTAAAGTCTAATGCATTCTACAAAGCTAATTGAATCAAATGAATGTTAAATGCATTCTACAAAGCTAAACGAATCAAATGGAAGTCAAACACATTCAAACAAAGCTAATTGAATCAAATGAAAGTCAAACAAATTCAAACAAAGCTTTTTGAATCAAATTAAAGTCAAACACATTCAAAGAAAGCTTATTAAATCAAATGAAAGTCAAACACTTTCAAACAAAGCGTTTTAAATCAAATGAAAGTCAAATGCATTCAACAAAGCTAATTTAATCAAATGAAAGTCATATGCATTCTACAAAGCTAATTAAATCAAATGAAAGTTAAACACATTCAAGCAAAGCTAATTGAATTAAATGAAAGTCAAACACATTCAAACAAATCTTTTTGAATCAAATAAAAGTTAAATGCATTCAAAAAAAGCTGATTGAATCAAATGAAAGTCAAACACATTCAAACAAAGCTTTTTGAATCAAATTAAAGTCTAATGCGTTAAACAAAGCTAATTGAATCAAATGAAAGTCAAACACATTCTAACAAAGCTAATTGAATCAAATGAAAGTTAAACACATTCAAACAAACCGAATTGAGTCAAATGAAAGTCAAACACATTCAAATAGAGCTTTTTGAATCAAATGAAACTCAAATGCATTCATCAAAGCTAATTGAATCGAATGAAAGTCAAACACATTCAAACAAACCTAATTGAATCAAATGAAAGTCAAACACATTTAAACAAAGCTTTTTGAATTAAATGAAAGTCAAATGCATTCAACAAAGGTAATTGAAACAAATGAAAGTCAAACACATTCAAACAAACCTAATTGAGTCAAATGAAAGTCAAACACATTCAAACAGAGCTTTTTGAATTAAATGAAAGTCAAATGAATTCATTCAAGCTAATTGAATCATATGAAAGTTAAACACATTCAAATAAAGCTTTTTGCATCAAATTAAAGTCTAATGCATTCTACAAAGCTAATTGAATCAAATGAATGTTAAATGCATTCTACAAAGCTAAACGAATCAAATGGAAGTCAAACACATTCAAACAAAGCTAATTGAATCAAATGAAAGTCAAACAAATTCAAACAAAGCTTTTTGAATCAAATTAAAGTCAAACACATTCAAACAAAGCTTATTAAATGAAATGAAAGTCAAACACTTTCAAACAAAGCGTTTTAAATCAAATGAAAGTCAAATGCATTCAACAAAGCTAATTGAATCCAATGAAAGTCATATGCATTCTACAAAGCTAATTGAATCAAATGAAAGTTAAACACATTCAAGGAAAGCTAATTGAATTAAATGAAAGTCAAACACATTCAAACAAATCTTTTTGAATCAAATAAAAGTTAAATGCATTCAAAAAAAGCTGATTGAATCAAATGAAAGTCAAACACATTCAAACAAAGCTTTTTGAATCAAATTAAAGTCTAATGCATTAAACAACGGTAATTGAAACAAATGAAAGTCAAACACATTCGAACAAACCTAATTGAGTCAAATGAAAGTCAAACACATTCAAACAGAGCTTTTTGAATCAAATGAAAGTCAAATGAATTCATTCAAGCCAATTGAATCATATGAAAGTCAAACACATTCAAATAAAGCTTTTTGCATCAAATTAAAGTCTAATGCATTCTACAAAGCTAATTGAATCAAATGAATGTTAAATGCATTCTACAAAGCTAAACGAATCAAATGGAAGTCAAACACATTCAAACAAAGCTAATTGAATCAAATGAAAGTCAAACGAATTCAAACAAAGCTTTTTGAATCAAATTAAAGTCAAACACATTCAAAGAAAGCTTATTAAATGAAATGAAAGTCAAACACTTTCAAACAAAGCGTTTTAAATCAAATGAAAGTCAAATGCATTCAACAAAGATAATTTAATCAAATGAAAGTCATATGCATTCTACAAAGCTAATTGAATCAAATGAAAGTTAAACACATTCAAGGAAAGCTAATTGAATTAAATAAAAGTCAAACACATTCAAACAAATCTTTTTGAATCAAATAAAAGTTAAATGCATTCAAAAAAAGGTGATTGAATCAAATGAAAGTCAAACACATTCAAACAAAGCTTTTTGAATCAAATTAAAGTCTAATGCATTAAACAACGGTAATTGAAACAAATGAAAGTCAAACACATTCAAACAAACCTAATTGAGTCAAATGAAAGTCAAACACATTCAAACAGAGCTTTTTGAATCAAATGAAAGTCAAATGAATTCATTCAAGCCAATTGAATCATATGAAAGTCAAACACATTCAAATAAAGCTTTTTGCATAAAATTAAAGTCTAATGCATTCTACAAAGCTAATTGAATCAAATGAATGTTAAATGCATTCTACAAAGCTAAACGAATCAAATGGAAGTCAAACACATTCAAACAAAGCTAATTGAATCAAATGAAAGTCAAACAAATTCAAACAAAGCTTTTTGAATCAAATTAAAGTCTAATGCATTCTACAAAGCTAATTGAATCAAATGAATGTTAAATGCATTCTACAAAGCTAAACGAATCAAATGGAAGTCAAACACATTCAAACAAAGCTAATTGAATCAAATGAAAGTCAAACAAATTCAAACAAAGCTTTTTGAATCAAATTAAAGTCAAACACATTCAAACAAAGCTTATTAAATGAAATGAAAGTCAAACACTTTCAAACAAAGCGTTTTAAATCAAATGAAAGTCAAATGCATTCAACAAAGCTAATTGAATCCAATGAAAGTCATATGCATTCTACAAAGCTAATTGAATCAAATGAAAGTTAAACACATTCAAGGAAAGCTAATTGAATTAAATGAAAGTCAAACACATTCAAACAAATCTTTTTGAATCAAATAAAAGTTAAATGCATTCAAAAAAAGCTGATTGAATCAAATGAAAGTCAAACACATTCAAACAAAGCTTTTTGAATCAAATTAAAGTCTAATGCATTAAACAACGGTAATTGAAACAAATGAAAGTCAAACACATTCGAACAAACCTAATTGAGTCAAATGAAAGTCAAACACATTCAAACAGAGCTTTTTGAATCAAATGAAAGTCAAATGAATTCATTCAAGCCAATTGAATCATATGAAAGTCAAACACATTCAAATAAAGCTTTTTGCATCAAATTAAAGTCTAATGCATTCTACAAAGCTAATTGAATCAAATGAATGTTAAATGCATTCTACAAAGCTAAACGAATCAAATGGAAGTCAAACACATTCAAACAAAGCTAATTGAATCAAATGAAAGTCAAACGAATTCAAACAAAGCTTTTTGAATCAAATTAAAGTCAAACACATTCAAAGAAAGCTTATTAAATGAAATGAAAGTCAAACACTTTCAAACAAAGCGTTTTAAATCAAATGAAAGTCAAATGCATTCAACAAAGATAATTTAATCAAATGAAAGTCATATGCATTCTACAAAGCTAATTGAATCAAATGAAAGTTAAACACATTCAAGGAAAGCTAATTGAATTAAATAAAAGTCAAACACATTCAAACAAATCTTTTTGAATCAAATAAAAGTTAAATGCATTCAAAAAAAGGTGATTGAATCAAATGAAAGTCAAACACATTCAAACAAAGCTTTTTGAATCAAATTAAAGTCTAATGCATTAAACAACGGTAATTGAAACAAATGAAAGTCAAACACATTCAAACAAACCTAATTGAGTCAAATGAAAGTCAAACACATTCAAACAGAGCTTTTTGAATCAAATGAAAGTCAAATGAATTCATTCAAGCCAATTGAATCATATGAAAGTCAAACACATTCAAATAAAGCTTTTTGCATAAAATTAAAGTCTAATGCATTCTACAAAGCTAATTGAATCAAATGAATGTTAAATGCATTCTACAAAGCTAAACGAATCAAATGGAAGTCAAACACATTCAAACAAAGCTAATTGAATCAAATGAAAGTCAAACAAATTCAAACAAAGCTTTTTGAATCAAATTAAAGTCAAACACATTCAACGAAAGCTTATTAAATCAAATGAAAGTCAAACACTTTCAAACAAAGCGTTTTAAATCAAATGAAAGTCAAATGCATTCAACAAAGCTAATTTAATCAAATAAAAGTCATATGCATTCTACAAAGCTAATTGAATCAAATGAAAGTTAAACACATTCAAGCAAAGCTAATTGAATTAAATGAAAGTCAAACACATTCAAACAAATATTTTTGAATCAAATAAAAGTTAAATGCATTCAATAAAGCTAATTGAATCAAATGAAAGTCAAACACAGTCAACCAAAGCTTTTTGATTCAAATTAAAGTCTAATGCATTCTACAAAGCTAATTTAATAAAATGAAAGTCAAATGCATTCTACAAAGCTACTTTAATCAAATAAAAGTCAAACACATTCAAAAAAAGCTGATTGAATCAAATGAAAGTCAAACACATTCAAACAAAAAGCTTTTTGAATCAAATGAAAGTCAAACACATTCAAACAAAGGTTTTTGAATCAAATGAAAGTGTAATGCATTAAACAAAGCTAATTGAATCAAATGAAAGTTAAACACATTCAAACAAACCTAATTGAGTCAAATGAAAGTCAAACACATTCAAATAGAGCTTTTTGAATCAAATGAAACTCAAATGCATTCATCAAAGCTAATTGAATCGAATGAAAGTCAAACACATTCAAACAAACCTAATTGAATCAAATGAAAGTCAAACACATTTAAACAAAGCTTTTTGAATCAAATGAAAGTTAAATGCATTCATTCAAGCTAATTGAATCAAATGAAAGTCAAACACATTCAAATAAAGCTTTTTGAATCAAATAAAAGTTTTATGCATTCTACAAAGCTAATTGAATCAAACGAAAGTCAAACACAATTATACAAAGCTATTTAAATCAAATGAAAGTCAAACACATTCAAACAAAGCTTTTTGAATCAAATAAAAGTCAAATGCATTCAACAATGGTAATTGAATCAAATGAAAGTCAAACACATTCAAACAGACCTAATTGAGTCAAATGAAAGTCAAACACATTCAAATAGAGCTTTTTGAATCCAATGAAAGTCAAATGAATTCATTCAAGCTAATTGAATCAAATGAAAGTCAAACACATTCAAATAAAGCTTTTTGAATCAAATTAAAGTCTAATGCATTCTACATAGCTAATTGAATCAAATGAATGTTAAATGTATTCTACCAAGCTAAACGAATCAAATGGAAGTCAAACTCATTCAAACAAAGCTAATTGAATCAAATGAAAGTCAAACACATTCAAACAAATCTTTTTGAATCAAATTAAAGTCAAACACATTCAAACAAAGCTTATTAAATAAAATGAAAGTCAATCACTTTCAAACAAAGCGTTTTAAATCAAATGAAAGTCAAATGCATTCAACAAAGCTAATTTAATCAAATGAAAGTCATATGCATTCTACAAAGCTAATTGAATCAAATGAAAGTTAAACACATTCAAGCAAAGCTAATTGAATTAATTGAAAGTCAAACACATTCAAACAAATCTTTTTGAATCAAATAAAAGTTAAATGCATTCAATAAAGCTAATTGAATCAAATGAAAGTCAACACAGTCAACCAAAGCTTTTTGATTCAAATTAAAGTCTAATGCATTCAACAAAGCTAATTTAATAAAATGAAAGTCAAATACATTCTACAAAGCTAATTTAATCAAATAAAAGTCAAACACATTCAAAAAAGCCTGATTGAATCAAATAAAAGTCAAACACATTCAAACAAAGCTTTTTGAAACAAATGAAAGTCAAACACATTCAAACAAAGCTTTTTTAATCAAATTAAAGTCTAATGCATTAAACAAAGCTAATTGAATCAAATGAAAGTCAAACACATTCAAACAGACCTAATTGAGTCAAATGAAAGTCAAACACATTCAAACAAAGCTTTTTGAATCAAATGAAAGTCAAATGAATTCATTCAAGCTAATTGAATCAAATGAAAGTCAAACACATTCAAATAAAGCTTTTTGAATCAAATTAAAGTCTAATGCCTTCTACAAAGCTAATTGAATCAAATGGATGTTAAATGTATTCTACCAAGCTAAACGAATCAAATGGAAGTTCAACTCATTCAAACAAAGCTAATTGAATCAAATGAAAGTCAAACACATTCAAACAAATCTTTTTGAATCAAATTAAAGTCAAACACATTCAAACAAAGCTTATTAAATTAAATGAAAGTCAATCACTTTCAAACAAAGCGTTTTAAATCAAATGAAAGTCAAATGCATTCAACAAAGCTAATTTAATCAAATGAAAGTCATATGCATTCTACAAAGCTAATTGAATCAAATGAAAGTTAAACACATTCAAGCAAAGCTAATTGAATTAATTGAAAGTCAAACACATTCAAACAAATCTTTTGGAATCAAATAAAAGTTAAATGCATTCAATAAAGCTAATTGAATCAAATGAAAGTCAAACACAGTCAACCAAAGCTTTTTGATTCAAATTAAAGTCAAATACATTCAACAAAGCTAATTTAATCAAATAAAAGTCAATTGCATTCTACAAAGCTAATTGAATCTAAGGAAAGTCAAACACAATTAAACAAAGCTATTTAAATCAAATGAAAGTCAAACATTTTCAAACAAAGCTTTTTGAATTAAATGAAAGTCAAATGAATTCATTCAAGCTAATTGAATCAAATGAAAGTCAAACACATTCAAATAAAGCTTTTTGAATCAAATTAAAGTCTAATGCATTCTACAAAGCTAATTGAATCAAAATGAAAGTCAAACACATTCAAACAAACCTAATTGAATCAAAGGAAAGTCAAACACATTTAAACAAAGCTTTTTGAATCAAATGAAAGTCAAATGCATTCAACAAAGCTAATTGAATCAAATGAAAGTCAAACACATTCAAACAACGTTAATTGAATCAAATGAAAGTCAAACACATTCAAACAAAGCTTTTTGAATCAAATGAAAGTCAAATGCATTCTATAAAGCTAATTGAATCGAATGAAAGTCAAACACATTCAAGCAAACCTTTCTGAATCAAATGAAAGTTTAATGCATTCAACAAAGCTAATTTAATGAAATAAAAGTAAAATGCGTTCTACAATGCTAATTTAATTAAATGAAAGTAAAACACATTCAAGCAAAGGTATTTGAATCAAATGAAAGTGTAACACATTCAAACAAACCTATTTGAATCAAATAGTAGTCAAATGCATTCAATAAAGCAAATTGAATCAAATGAAAGTCAAACACAGTCAACCAAAGCTTTTTGATTCAAATTAAAGTCTAATGCATTCAACAAAGCTAATTTAATAAAATGAAAGTCAAATGCATTCTACAAAGATAATTTAATCAAATGAAAGTCAAACACATTTAAAAAAAGCTGATTGAATCAAATGAAAGTCAAACACATTCAAACAAAGCTTTTTGAATCAAATTAAAGTCTAATGCATTAAACAAAGCTAATTGAATCAAATGAAAGTCAAACACATTCTAACAAAGCTAATTGAATCAAATGAAAGTTAAACACATTCAAACAAACCTAATTGAGTCAAATGAAAGTCAAACACATTCAAATAGAGCTTTTTGAATCAAATGAAACTCAAATGCATTCATCAAAGCTAATTGAATCGAATGAAAGTCAAACACATTCAAACAAACCTAATTGAATCAAATGAAATTCAAACACATTCAAACAAAGCTTTTTAAATCAAATGAAAGTCAATAACATTAAAATTCAAATAAAGCTTTTTGAATCAAATTAAAGTCTAATGCATTCTACAAAGCTAATTGAATTAAATGAAAGTCAAGCACAATTAAACAAAGCTATATAAATAAAATGAAAGTCTAACACACTCAAACAAAGCTTTTTGAATCAAATGAAAGTCAAAACATTCAACAAAGCTAATTGAATCAAATGAAAGTTAAACACATTCAAACAAAGTTAATTGAATCAAATGAAAGTCAAACAAATTCAAACAAAGCTTTTTGAATCAAATGATAGTCAAATGCATTCTATAAAGCTAATTGAATCAAATAAAAGTCAAACACATTCAAGCAAAGCTAATTTAATGAAAGTTTAATAGATTCAGCAAAGCTAATTTAATGAAATAAAAGTAAAATGCGTTCTACAAAGCTAATTGAATTAAATGAAAGTCAAACACATTCAAGCAAAGGTAATTGAATCAAATGATAGTCAAACACATTCAAACAAAACTATTTGAATCAAATGATAGTCAAATGCATTCAATAAAGCTAATTGAATCAAATGAAAGTCAAACACAGTCAACCAAAGCTTTTTAATTCAAATTAAAGTCTAATGCATTCAACAAAGCTAATTTAATCAAATGAAAGTCAAACACATTTGAATCAAATGAAAGTCAAACACATTCAAACAAAGCTTTTTGAATCAAATTAAATTCTAATGCATTAAACAAAGCTAATTGAATCAAATGAAAGTCAAACACATTCTAACAAAGCTAATTGAATCAAATGAAAGGTAAACACATTCAAACAAACCTAATTTTGTCAAATGAAAGTCAAACACATTCAAATAGAGCTTTTTGAATCAAATGAAACTCAAATGCATTCATCAAAGCTAATTGAATCGAATGAAAGTCAAAAACATTCAAACAAACCTAATTGAATCAAATGAAAGTCAATTACATTCAAACAAAGCTTTTTGAATCAAATGAAAGTCAAATGAATTCATTCAAGCTAATTGAATCAAATGAAAGTCAAACACATTCAAATAAATCCTTATTGAATCCAATTAAAGTTTAATGCATTCTACAAAGCTAAATGAATCAAACGAAAGTCAAACACAATTAAACAAAGCTATTTAAATCAAATGAAAGTCAAACACATTCAAATAAAGCTTTTCGAATCAAATGAAAGTCAAATGCATTCTATAAAACTAATTGAGTCAAATGGAAGTCAAACACATTCTCATTCAAAGCTTTCTGAATTAAATGAAAGTCAAATGCATTCAACAAAGCTAATTGAATCAAATGAACGTTAAATGCATTCTACAAAGATAAACGAATCAAATGGAAGTCAAACACATTCAAACAAAGCTAATTGAATCAAATGAAAGTCAAACAAATTCAAACAAAGCTTTTTGAATCAAATTAAAGTCAAACACATTCAAACAAAGCTTATTAAATCAAATGAAAGTCAAACATTTTCAAACAAAGCGTTTTAAATCAAATGAAAGTCAAATGCATTCAACAAAGCTAATTTAATCAAATGAAAGTCATATGCATTCTACAAAGCTAATTGAATCAAATGAAAGTTAAACACATTCAAGCAAAGCTAATTGAATTAAATGAAAGTCAAACACATTCAAACAAATCTTTTTGAATCAAATAAAAGTCAAATGCATTCAATAAAGCTAATTGAATCAAATGAAAGTCAAACACGGTCAACCAAAGCTTTTTGATTCAAATTAAAGTCTAATAAATTCAACAAAGCTAATTTAATCAAATAAAAGTCAATTGCATTCTACAAAGCTAATTGAATCTAATGAAAGTTTCGACCAATAGCATGCTGTAATGTTCTCTACAAAATTATCTCGAAAATGTTGTGCTCTAGGATGAAAGAGGTGTTACCTGTGCTAATTGATGAGTCCCAAGGTGCTTTTATTGTTGGTAGGTCGATTTTAGACAATGTGCTTATTTGTCAAGACATTCTTAAAGATTATAATAATAAAAGGAAGTCTCCTAGGTGTATTGTGAAGGTTGATCTTCGAAAAGCCTATGATTCAGTTTACTGGAGCTTTATTGAGGATATGCTAGGTTGTTTTGGTTTCCCTACTCAGCTTGTTCACTGGATTATGGAATGTGTGACCTCTCCCTCTTATTCCATCTTTCTAAATGGGGGTATGCATGGTTTCTTTCCGGGTAAGAGAGGTGTGAGACAGGGAGATCCCATGTCTCCTCTTCTCTTTGTGATTGTAATGGAGTATTTAACCAGGCTGCTAAGGAAGGTAGGGCACAAGAAGGGTTTCAAGTTTCACTATAGGTGCAAACAGTTGAAACTTAATCATCTGGTGTTTGCTGATGATTTAATGCTCTTTGCTTATGGGGATAAAAAATCAGTGAGCTATCTTACAAGAGCTCTGAAAATGTTTGAAAAGGTCTCGGGGTTGCTAGCTAACTCTGATAAGACTGCCATCTATTTTGGTAATGTTCATCCTGATATTAAGAAGGAGATTTTACATCACTCGGGGTTTGTGGAAGGCTGTATGCCTTTTAAATACTTGGGTATACCTTTGAATAGCAGATACATGAAGGTTAGTGATTTTGATGGGTTAATTGACAGTATGCTGGCTAGGATGACTAGGTGGTCCAGTAGGAACCTTTCTTATGCTGCAAAAGTGTGCTCATAAATTCTGTTCTTATGAGCCTACACACCTACTGGGCACAATGTATTCTGTTTCCCAAGATAGTCATTAACAAGATAAATCAGCTATGCAGGGCATTCTTATGGTGTGGGTCAGCTTCATTGTCTAAATGCCCTCCTGTTGCTTGGAGTTGGATTTGTCAAGCTAAGAAGACTGGTGGTATGGGGATCAGAGATTGTGAGCTGTGGAATAAGGCTGCCCTAGGCAAGTTTGTTTGGAAGGTGGCTCAGAAACAAGACTCATTATGGGTTAAATGGATCCACAATGTCTACTTGAAAGAGACTAATTGGTGGTCCTATGTCCCCAAGAAAGCTGATGGCTGGGCTTGGAAGAGGATCTGCTCTGTTAAGGATGAGTTAAAGGATGGTTTTGACTCTGAACACTGGAAAGAGGGGAAGTACTCTATCTCAGATGGATATGCCTGGTTACAGAGAGGTTCACATACTATAGATTGGGATAGCTGGATCTGGAATCATTACAATGTTCCTAGACATTCTATTATAGCTTGGATGGCTATTTTGGACAGACTGAGAACAAGAGATAAATTACTGAGAATAGGTGTTAGTGACTCTGCTACTTCCTATCTTTGTGGAGATCAGAGGGAAGATCATAGTCACCTATTTTTCAACTGTCCTTACAGCAGAAGATGTATGAATATTATCTGTCATTTGTTGCAGATTTCTAAAAAACATGTTGATATTAACAGCACCTGGAAATGTTGGAAAAAATTGTTTAAAGACCCTATTAAGAGAAAGGTGGGCTTTGCTGTCCTTACTGGTTTGGTGTACTACCTCTGGTATGCACGGAATCACACCTTCTGGAATGCTGCTGTTCCTCATCCGAGAAGATTATGCACTAAAATGTGCACAGAGATTGTTGACAGAATTCAGCAAAATATTGGTAGTAAGTGGAAAAAACAGCATTGTAAATGGCTGTTTATGCTTAGAAGTTGTATTCCTCGATAGGCCCTTTTGTTTTGGGCCTTTTAGCTTTGTTTTTTTTTTAGTTTGTCTTGGTTTGTTTGCTTTGTGCTAGAACTTATGGGCTGTTGTGCCTTCCAACTTTGTGCCTAGCCCATCCTAGCTTTGAGGCACCCTTCCTAGAAGGTGGTCTCTCCTAGGTCTGGGGTTGTACTTGAGGGCTTGTCCCTCGTCTTTTGGTATTAATAATTTTCTCACCTTTTCAAAAAAAAAAAAAAAAAAAGAATCTAATGAAAGTCAAACACAATTAAACAAAGCTATTTAAATCAAATGAAAGTCAAACATTTTCAAACAAAGCTTTTTGAATTAAATGAAAGTGAAATGCATTCAACAAAGCTAATTGAATCAAATGAAAGTCAAACACATTCAAACAAAGCTTTTCAAATCAAATGAAAGTCAAATGCATTCTACAAAGCTAATTGAATCAAATGAAAGTCAAACACATTCAAGCAAACACTAGGCAAAAAACCCCAATCCCCACCGGTTCAAACCACTCATTCCCCACCGGTTTTGAACCGTTCTTGATTTGGGGGGTGCTAAATCCCCAAAGATTTCCCACCGGTTCAAAACCGGTGGCAAAAACCACTTTTCCCACCGGTTTTGGAGTGAACCGGTGGCAAAAACATGTGATTTATCTTATAGATGGAGGACTTTTCCCACCGGTTTTCAAGTGAACCGGTGGCAAAACTATAACATTTCCCACTGATTTTCACACTGACCCGGTGGCAAAAATGCCCCAAAAAATTAATTTTTTTTTTTTTTTGCATTTTTTTCACTTAAATTGTACCAAATACTTGTATATAATCATAATATACATAAAACACATATATTTGCCTCAATAACTTGTAATATTACACTTTAAAAAACTAAAAAAAAATGGACATATAAACACTAACATATATATTTTTGGACATATAAACATTAACATATGCTGTCTGACAGTATACAAAAACTAATAGAACTCAGGACTTCAAGGGTGGCAAGAATGCAAAACTGATGCAGAGTAGAGCACAGTGACATTGGTGGCAATGGTGTTTGTCTTTGTAGTATCAAATGCCATTTCCCCACCCAAGCTGCTGTCCTCATTGCCGATGGCAGCTCACCTAAAACTGGAATAATCAACCCAAGATTGTAATTCAAGTCCTATAGTTCTATTTCACAACAAATTTCAACCCAATTCGGATACTACCCTTCTCTGTACAATATCCAAGCAAATTCAAGAGGTTCCTGTGATGCAACCTTCCTAACAGCTTAACCTGAGAAACAAGAGCATGCAATAAAAGAAGGTGAGATCAAGAATCAATCAGCAAAATAACTACAGCATAAAAAGAGACAGCAACTTGTCTACCACACAGGACATCTAAGGATGAACCTTGGTATAGATTATATTGCCGCTAAGAAGCTGCACTGATTAAAATATGACATTACCTCTGTGTCAAATTCTCGCTCCCCTTGCTTTGATATCAATTGCCAGCACCTTCACAGCAACTATTTCACCAGTTGACATCTGAGCTTTGTACACAGGACCATATGCACCCTGGCCAACCAATGTTGTGAAATTCTGAGTCGCCTTCTGCAAATCCCTACAAAAGAAGTAGCCAGCTTATACTCTTATAGTCATCAAGTAAAGTGCAATCAGAGTTCTGTTCATATCAGTAGTTTCACCATGATTTGAATCTACAAGAAATTACTCTCCAACAAGGATAGATTAACAAAGAGGGTGGAGAAAGAGAGCACTTGAGATACTGAGACCAAAAATCATATTAAGATATAAATTATACTTGAATTATACATTCTTAGCAAAGCAATGACACCAGCCAAACACAATAATATGACATTATAAGCTGTAATGAGGTCTACTACGACAATTATTTATTACCATAAGAAAGCAATTAATACCTCCTTTTACGATTCTCACGTAAATTACAAAGAATCAAAGCAGCAGCAGCATATATGTAATAAAATCTAACACCAAGATTCAAGCATCAAGTTATGAAACATAATTGATTTGTTAGCAACATTTACAAAATCCATTGATCAATCTATAAAAATGGCACTAATCGGACTGATAAGATTTCTCATCTTCACTACCCAATTCGGTTTTGTCCCTATGATCACATAAAGAGGATTGCCAATTCCTTATTTTTAATGTCTCAACGGAATAATTTTAACATTGTCACTAAAAACTTAAGTAAATTTCGGAAAGCAAACCTGTAAGCAAACTCAAGTATACCAGATGCAGAAACAACATTACTTCTCTTAAAGCCGTCAAGCCACAAAGACATCCCACTGACACTTTTTCTGTATCGTCTTGGAGATTTAGGGCCAAGGGTAACACTCATTCCATAAAACAAATTAACATTAAAATAGTTCATCCAAACAACTTATTTTTTTTTTTTTTTTTTACCAAATGATCCATTTACACAGAGCAATTACAACTTACAAACACCGAAGCATGGCAACAGTTTAAAGGTTTTTCGACTTTCCATGGAGCCGAATTATCAAATGTACTCAACATAATTCCGTACTTCCTTTGTGTATTCGTACAATAGTTGTATAAAAATAGATAAGCAAGCTAAGTAGTTGACCTGAGCAGAAGATATGGCATAAGCATTGAGCTCACTGTCAATGTAGTAGTAGCTAACACACAAATCATCTCCCTGATAACATCATCAACAAAACATATCACAACACTTATACGATTGTACCACAAATCCACAATGTGCATTCCGTAATCCGGTCATCATTTCGATTTATATCATTGCTCTTTATGTCTCTCTAAACACCGAAAAATAAGAAACCTGCACATCCTTAACCTCCCCACTAACAACATCCTTCACCTTCAACCCTCCCAAAACCCTATTCTCCTGTCTATCTCATGACTGCGTTTCAGCCCAACAACCACTCCCCAACCCAGCCCCGACAACCACCCCCTCCCCTGTACCACCACCAAAACCACCCTCCTTCCAGAGCCACAAAAGCGCAATAGACCCCCCGCCCCAGCCCCACCAACGAAACCGCCCAAAACTTGAATTCCTTAACCCGAAACCACCCTAACTCCCATCCCTTTCCCCACCAGAAACCCCCACCCCTTTCCCTGACCCGAAACTGCCGTAGACTCGAAACTCTACCCCTGAAACCTTTCCCCCACCCCCAGAATTTGTGAATTTGTGTTTTTCCTATAAAATAAAATAAATAAACTAAAATTCACAAATTAGCAACCAAAATTGACTCAATTATCAAACTAGACTCCAAAAATTACGTTAAATTCTTCGACTTTGTATAACCAATAGTTCAATTTTCCAACTTCGAATAACCCTAAATTGAGTATATACTAACAATTAAATACATGATTAACACTAGATTGTCAAAATTAATATTAGATGATTAAAGAAAAAGAAGCATCTAACCTTAGAGACTGCTTCAATGGAGGAGAGAAAGCTCATAAGCCCCTTCAATGGAGAATTTCGAGTACGCTTAAATGGAGGAGAGAGAGAGGAAAGAGTACAACGAGAAACGCTTAAATGGACGAGGGAGAGAGGAAGGAGTACGACGAGAAAGATATGAAGGAGTACAGAGAGAGGAAAGAGTACAGAGAGGTTCGTTTTAATGGAGGAGAGGGAGAGGAGAGAGAGGTAGCGCAGACGAGAGAGGAGGAAAGATCAAGGAATTGAAGGAGAAAGAAAGAAGAATATAAGCGGTTTTTTTAATTTCATAACACTTTTCCCACCGGTTTTGTTAGAACCGGTGCGAGAAACATACTTTTCCCACCGGTTTGGTTAGAACCAATGGCAAATCCATTTTCCCTCTTTTTTTTTTTTATAAAACAAAACTTTTCCCACCGGTTTTCAAGAACCGGTGGCAAAAGGGGGATGCCTTTTTCAATTTTTCTACTAGTGAAAGCTAAATGAATCAAATGAAAGTCAAACACATTCAAACAAATCTTTTTGAATCAAATAAAAGTCAAATGCATTCAATAAAGCTAATTCAATGAAATGAAAGTCAAACACAGTCAACCAAAGCTTTTTGATTGAAATTAAAGTCTAATACATTCAACAAAGCTAATTTAATTAAATAAAAGTCAATTGCATTCTACAAAGCTAATTGAATCTAATGAAAGTCATACACATTCAAACAAAGCTAATTGAATCAAATGAAACTCAAACACATTCAAACAAAGCTTTTCGAATCAAATGAAAGTCAAATGCATTCTACAAAGCTAATTGAATAATATGAAAGTAAAACACATTCAAGCAAAGCTAATTAAATCAAATGAAAGTCAAACACATTCAAACAAATCTTTCAAAATCAAATAAAAGTCAAATGCATTCTACAAAGCGAATTGAATAATATGAAAGTCAAACACATTCAAGCAAAGCTAATTGAATCAAATGAAAGTCAAACACATTCAAATAAATCTTTCAAAATCAAATAAAAGTCAAATGCATTCAATAAAGCTAATTGAATCTAATGAAAGTCAAACACATTCAAACAAAGTTAATTGAATCAAATGAAAGTAAAATGCATTCAACAAAGGTAATTGAAACAAATGAAAGTCAAACACATTCAAACAAACCTAATTGAGTCAAATGAAAGTCAAACACATTCAAACAGAGCTTTTTGAATCAAATGAAAGTCAAATGAATTCATTCAAGCTAATTGAATCATATGAAAGTTAAACACATTCAAATAAAGCTTTTTGCATCAAATTAAAGTCTAATGCATTCTACAAAGCTAATTGAATCAAATGAATGTTAAATGCATTCTACAAAGCTAAACGAATCAAATGGAAGTCAAACACATTCAAACAAAGCTAATTGAATCAAATGAAAGTCAAACAAATTCAAACAAAGCTTTTTGAATCAAATTAAAGTCAAACACATTCAAACAAAGCTTATTAAATGAAATGAAAGTCAAACACTTTCAAACAAAGCGTTTTAAATCAAATGAAAGTCAATTGCATTCAACAAAGCTAATTTAATCAAATGAAAGTCATATGCATTCTACAAAGCTAATTGAATCAAATGAAAGTTAAACACATTCAAGGAAAGCTAATTGAATTAAATGAAAGTCAAACACATTCAAACAAATCTTTTTGAATCAAATAAAAGTTAAATGCATTCAAAAAAAGCTGATTGAATCAAATGAAAGTCAAACACATTCAAACAAAGCTTTTTGAATCAAATTAAAGTCTAATGCATTAAACAACGGTAATTGAAACAAATGAAAGTCAAACACATTCGAACAAACCTAATTGAGTCAAATGAAAGTCAAACACATTCAAACAGAGCTTTTTGAATCAAATGAAAGTCAAATGAATTCATTCAAGCCAATTGAATCATATGAAAGTCAAACACATTCAAATAAAGCTTTTTGCATCAAATTAAAGTCTAATGCATTCTACAAAGCTAATTGAATCAAATGAATGTTAAATGCATTCTACAAAGCTAAACGAATCAAATGGAAGTCAAACACATTCAAACAAAGCTAATTGAATCAAATGAAAGTCAAACGAATTCAAACAAAGCTTTTTGAATCAAATTAAAGTCAAACACATTCAAAGAAAGCTTATTAAATGAAATGAAAGTCAAACACTTTCAAACAAAGCGTTTTAAATCAAATGAAAGTCAAATGCATTCAACAAAGATAATTTAATCAAATGAAAGTCATATGCATTCTACAAAGCTAATTGAATCAAATGAAAGTTAAAGACATTCAAGGAAAGCTAATTGAATTAAATAAAAGTCAAACACATTTAAACAAATCTTTTTGAATCAAATAAAAGTTAAATGCATTCAAAAAAAGCTGATTGTATCAAATGAAAGTCAAACACATTCAAACAAAGGTTTTTGAATCAAATTAAAGTCTAATGCATTAAACAACGGTAATTGATGTGTAAACAAGATGAGAAACCTTGTTACAACAATGATAAGTTAAAAGATTCAAAAGATTTTAAGATTCAATTATCAAGTGATCAGTTTAGTTATGGGAACTCTCACCCTAAGCTAAGGATATAGCAAAGAGGAACTCTCACTCGTTTGCTTGGGATAGTCTAGATGAGGGAACTCTCACCAAATCATAAACTATAAGTCCTAATCTTGGGAACTCTCACCAAAACTAACACTCTTCAAATTTGGATACTCAAATTTGGAAAACAAAGTGAACTAAACTCAAGTCACTTCAAATAACAAACACACGTTTTAGGCAAATAATCTTGGATCATTTTCATTCATTCAAAGTATGCTATTTATAGCATCAATACAACCTTTTCACTTGCCTACTTTAATTAACAAAATGAAATAACCAAAAGGAAATTAACTAAGGAAAAGAGTGGTTAATACACGTCCCACTTAACCTTATTACAAACATAATTAAACTAATTATAAGACCTAAAGACTAGGCTTGAAACAAGGGAAAATGACCAGCCAAGATAGCATCCAAAGAGCATCTCCAATAACCATAAACACACGCCCAAAACAGCCACTCTTCAAGCTTTGTAACTCCCATTTTAATGCCTTGATTCACGCCTCTTTATTCTTCATAACCCCCAAATAATGAGGTGCAATGTTCAGCCAACAAACTCCATAATTTACGCCCAACAAGTGCCATGAATCACGCCACTTTAATCAGCCCAAGTAACTTACAAACGGCTAGCATGAAACACGCCCAAACCGCCTCCAAATCAGCTTGTAACCGACGCCCTTTAAACATGTATTTGGAGCTTGGAAAACCGTCCCTTGCTAGATACCTTCTACAAGGTTAATTACACTAAGTGAAGTTCAACCCCTTGTAAAAACATTCGAACCAAAACCGTGCAAAGGATTAAGGAATGATTTGGACATAAACAAGTCCTTTGCATTGCCTTGAATTTGGACCTCACCGTGACCACTTGGACCATTGCAAACATTATAACTTTGACCATATTGGTCATCCTCCTCTTCTTCAAAAGGAATTGCCCTCAATTCGTCATCATCAAAGTATGGAGCAAGGTCCCCAACGTTGAATGTGCTTGAGACACCAAATTGGCCCCCCAAATCAACCTTGTATGCATTGTCATTGATCTTTTCCACGATTTCAAATGGTCCTTCGGCTCTTGGCATAAGCTTGTTCTTTCTTTTGCTAGGAAACCTCTCTTTTCTCATGTAAATCCACACTAAGTCACCAACTTCAAATTGTTTCACGTTTTTCACCCTCTTGTTGGCTTGTTTCTTGTAGACTTCATTTGCTTTCTCAATGTTCTTCCGAACTTCCTTGTGGACCTTCAAAATGAACTCGGCTTGTTCCTTAGCTCCACCATGAACGAACTTGTCTTGTGGCAAAGCTATGAGATCAATAGGAACATAAGGATTGACACCATAGACCACTTCAAAAGGAGAGTACTTTGTAGTAGCACTAGGAGTCCGATTGTAAGCAAACTCGGCATGGGCTAGCTTGACATCCCAATCCTTAGCACTCTTACTAACCAAGGTCCTAAGCAAAGAACCCAGTATTCTATTCACCACTTCAGTTTGACCATCGGTTTGTGGATGGTGTGAAGTAGAAAACAGGAGCTTTGTTCCCATTAGGCGCCATATTGATTTCCAAAAATGACTAAGAAATTTTGTATCACGATCGGACACAATGGTGCGTGGCACCCCATGAAAACGAACCCCTTCTTCAAAGTATAACTTAGCCACTTTCATAGCATCTTCGGTCTTGTGACAAGGAATGAAATGAGCCATTTTCGAAAACCGATCAACAACCACCATGATTGAGTCTTTACCCCTTTGAGTTCTAGGTAAAGCCACAATGAAATCCATGCTCACATCCTCCCAAGGTCTTTCCGGAACTGGAAAAGGCTTGTAGAGACCTTTGTGAAATACCATCTTGGCCCTTTGACAAGTAGAACAACGACTAACCACATGATGAACCGTGGCTAACATTTTCGGCCAATAAAAGTGAGCTTGAAGAAGCTCCATTGTTTTTTGAATCCCCACGTGACCAGCTAGACCTCCTCCATGAGCCTCATGAATCAACAAGCTTCTAATTGGACACTTAGGAATGCATAACCGATTTCCCTTAAAAAGAAATCCATCATGTAAGGAAAATAAGTCATATACTCCATGGACACATTTCTGTATCATTCCATTGAAATCGTCATCCTCCTTGTAGTATGCTTTGATCAAATCAAACCCAAGAACCTTTGCTTCGACAACTCCAAGCAAATTATGCCTCCTAGATAAGGCATCCGCAACAACATTAGCCTTTCCTTGTATTTAGAGGAAAAGTTAAATGTTTGCAAGAATTCAACCCATTTAGCATGTCTTGAATTCAACTTCTTTTGGCCATGGATGAACCTTAAAGATTCATGGTCCGAATGCAATATGAACGGTTGTGGTCTCAAGTTATGTGACCAATGATCTAGAGCTCGTACCATAGCATAGAACTCTTTATCATAGGTGGAATAATTCAACTTGCCTTGACTCAACTTTTCACTGAAATAAGCAATTGGACGCCCTTCTTGAATCAAAACTGCTCCAATCCCCTTCCCACTTGCGTCACACTCAACTTCAAATGGTTTGGAAAAATCAGGGAGTGCAAGAATAGGAGTGTTGCACATTTTCTCCTTGATTTCTTCAAAGGCCTTTTGAGCTTGTGTAGTCCATTCAAACGTCCCCTTTTTAGTACACTCAGTTATAGGAGCCATGAGTGTGCTAAAATTCTTGATAAATCTTCTATAGAAAGAAGCTAGGCCATGGAAAGAACGGACCTCCGTGAGTGTTTTCGGACTAGGCCATGATTGAATTGCTCCAACCTTGCAAGGATCCACCTTCACGCCATCACCTGAAACTATGTAACCAAGAAAAGTGACCTCATATAACATAAAATCACATTTTTCAAGTTTCCCATACAATTTTTGCGTTCTTAAAACAGAAAAAACTTGAAACAAATGATCTAAATGCTCATCCTTATTTTTAGAGTAAATAAGGATATCATCAAGGTACACCACCACAAATTTGCCAAGAAATGGCCTCAACACTTCGTTCGTTAATCTCATGAACGTGCTAGGTGCATTGGTCAATCCAAACGGCATCACGAGCCATTCATACAACCCATGCTTTGTCTTGAATGCAGTCTTCCATTCATCACCTTCCCTCATACGAATTTGATGGTAACCACTTCTCAAATCAACTTTTTAAAATACATTTGAACCACTCAATTCGTCCAACATATCATCCAGTCTTGGAATTGGAAATCTGTACTTGATAGTAATATTGTTAACAGCTCTACTATCAATGCACATACGCCAAGTACCATCCTTTTTAGGAACCAACAAAGCAGGAACTGCACATGGACTCATAGATTCACGCACATAGCCCATACCCATCAATTCTTCGATTTGTCTTTGCAACTCCTTAGTTTCTAAAGGGTTACATCTATAGGCAGGCTTATTTGGTAGAGGTGCGCCTGGAATGAGATCAATTTGATGCTCAATTCCTCTCAAGGGTGGTAATCCCTTAGGTAACTCATCAGGAAAAACATCCTCAAACTCCTTAATCAATTTTGCAAGTTTAGGATTTTGACTCACAAATTTTTCATGGATTTCTTTAGAGTACAACATGAATATCTCTTCCTCACCTTCAAACTCCCTCTCAAATTCTTTACAAGATAATAAAGAAATTTGTGACTTTTGTGGTTGTGAAAACCGTGGGGGTGGTAAAGGGTGCAATTTCTTTTGTTTCCCTTGGTGAGTGATAGTGTAGGTGTTATGGTACCCATCATGGATAGATTTTTTATCAGATTGCCACGGTCTACCAAGAAGAATATGACAAGCATCCATTAAAACAACATCACACAATTGACTATCATGATATGAACCAATCGAAAAATTCACCATACATTGCTTTCTAACCCCGGTACTAGCATTAGAATCTAACCAACTCAATTTGTAAGGATGTGGATGATTAGTGGTGGTAAGACCCAATTTAGATACGAAAGTTTTCGACATAGTATTAGCCTCACTGCCCCCATCAATAATTAAATCACATACCTCGTCACCAACTTTACATTTGGTGATGAAAATGTGTTGCCTTTGGGGCGCCAAAGGTTCCTCCACACGAGCTTGCAATGCTCTCCTAACCACCAAGTTTGTTTTGTCCTCCATCTCAGGATAGCAATGGTCCTCCTCCTCATCTTTTTCATGCGGGGTCACCTCCTTCTCTTCTTCAGACTCAAATTCCTCCCAATTGATGCTTTGGGTGGCTATGAGTTTAACCTCTTGCATGGTTAAGGCTCTTGAATTAGGACAATCTTTTTTATAATGTCCTCTACCTCCACACTTGTAACATACAATGTCACTAAGCTTGAAGTCTTTCGTGTTCCTCTTAGGTGGCTCATTAGGCTTGCTAAAAGAAGAACCCTCCTTCGAGGTGAAGGGTGGTTTACGTACCACTGGAGTAGTGGTAGGCGTTTTCTTCCTTTTCTTTTTAGCATCAAACTTTGTCACAAGTTTGCAAGCTTCCACAAACGTGAGGTTAGTGTAACCGTCAAGTTTGTCTTGTAACTCTTGATCCAACCCAGCTACAAAACGTCCCAACTTCAGCTCTTCATTTTCAGTCACCTCACACACAATGGTAAGCCTATCAAATTCTTTGATATAGTCTTCCACTGAGTCGCCATTTTGTTGTAGAGTGCTCCACTTCACATACTGATTTTGCTTGTAATTGTGAGGAATGAAACGATCTCTCATTCTTTTCTTCAGCTTTTCCCAAGTGGAAATGTGAGCCTTACCCCTAAGGGTACGCCCCCTTTGTTCTCCTTGCAACCAACTGTCACCATAGCCCTTCAATTTGACTTTGGCTATCTTGTACTGTTGAACCGTCTCATGGATGTCCTTGTACTCAAAGTACCTTTCCAAGGATTTCTCCCACTCCAAGTACTTCTCCGGATCAAGTGTCCCATCAAAGGCAGGAACGTCCACTTTGAGACTCCTATCCTCCCTCCTAGGTGGAGGGTCTTCACCTTGATCTCTCCTATCTTGCTCGTTCATGAGCCTTGCCATCAAGGCAGCAAGGTTCCCTTGTAGATTGGCATTGGTTTCGGCCAACCTTTCCTGACTAGCAATGGATCGATTAAGAGCTTCCAAAGCTGTCCTCAAGTCTTGATTCTCTCCCATGGTATGTAGGTTTTCGACCCCTTTGGAAAATTTAAGAAAATTTTTCCCCCCTACCTGACGCGCTAAATGATGTGTAAACAAGATGAGAAACCTTGTTACAACAATGATAAGTTAAAAGATTCAAAAGATTTTAAGATTCAATTATCAAGTGATCAGTTTAGTTAGGGGAACTCTCACCCTAAGCTAAGGATATAGCAAAGAGGAACTCTCACTCGTTTTCTTGGATAGTCTAGATGAGGGAACTCTCACCAAATCATAAACTATAAGTCCTAATCTTGGGAACTCTCACCAAAACTAACACTCTTCAAATTTGGATACTCAAATTTGGAAAACAAAGTGAACTAAACTCAAGTCACTTCAAATAACAAACACACGTTTTAGGCAAATAATCTTGGATCATTTTCATTCATTCAAAGTATGCTATTTATAGCATCAATACAACCTTTTCACTTGCCTACTTTAATTAACAAAATGAAATAACCAAAAGGAAATTAACTAAGGAAAAGAGTGCTTAATACACGTCCCACTTAACCTTATTACAAACATAATTAAACTAATTATAAGACCTAAAGACTAGGCTTGAAACAAGGGAAAATGACCAGCCAAGATAGCATCCAAAGAGCATATCCAATAACCATAAACACACGCCCAAAACAGCCACTCTTCAAGCTTTGTAACTCCCATTTTAATGCCTTGATTCACGCCTCTTTATTCTTCATAACCCCCAAATAATGAGGCGCAATGTTCAGCCAACAAACTCCATAATTTACGCCCAACAAGTGCCATGAATCACGCCACTTTAATCAGCCCAAGTAACTTACAAACGGCTAGCATGAAACACGCCCAAACCGCCTCCAAATCAGCTTGTAACCGACGCCCTTTAAACATGTATTTGGAGCTTGGAAAACCGTCCCTTGCTAGATACCTTCTACAAGGTTAATTACACTAAGTGAAGTGCAACCCCTTGTAAAAACATTCGAACCAAAACCGTGCAAAGGATTAAGGAATGATTTGGACAGAAACAAGTCCTTTGCATTGCCTTGAATTTGGACCTCACCGTGACCACTTGGACCATTGCAAACATTAGAACTTTGACCATATTGGTCAGTAATTGAAACAAATGAAAGTCAAACACATTCAAACAAACCTAATTGAGTCAAATGAAAGTCAAACACATTCAAACAGAGCTTTTTGAATCAAATGAAAGTCAAATGAATTCATTCAAGCCAATTGAATCATATGAAAGTCAAACACATTCAAATAAAGCTTTTTGCATAAAATTAAAGTCTAATGCATTCTACAAAGCTAATTGAATCAAATGAATGTTAAATGCATTCTACAAAGCTAAACGAATCAAATGGAAGTCAAACACATTCAAACAAAGCTAATTGAATCAAATGAAAGTCAAACAAATTCAAACAAAGCTTTTTGAATCAAATTAAAGTCAAACACATTCAACGAAAGCTTATTAAATCAAATGAAAGTCAAACACTTTCAAACAAAGCGTTTTAAATCAAATGAAAGTCAAATGCATTCAACAAAGCTAATTTAATCAAATGAAAGTCATATGCATTCTACAAAGCTAATTGAATCAAATGAAAGTTAAACACATTCAAGCAAAGCTAATTGAATTAAATGAAAGTCAAACACATTCAAACAAATCTTTTTGAATCAAATAAAAGTTAAATGCATTCAAAAAAAGCTGATTTAATCAAATGAAAGTCAAACACATTCAAACAAAGCTTTTTGAATCAAATTAAAGTCTAATGCATTAAACAAAGCTAATTGAATCAAATGAAAGTCAAACACATTCTAACAAAGCTAATTGACTCAAATGAAAGTTAAACACATTCAAACAAACCTAATTGAGTCAAACGAAAGTCAAACACAATTATACAAAGCTATTTAAATCAAATGAAAGTCAAACACATTCAAATAAAGCTTTTTGAATCAAATGAAAGTCAAATGCATTCAACAATGGTAATTGAATCAAATGAAAGTCAAACACATTCAAACAGACCTAATTGAGTCAAATGAAAGTCAAACACATTCAAACAAAGCTTTTTGAATCAAATGAAAGTCAAATGAATTCATTCAAGCTAATTGAATCATATGAAAGTCAAACACATTCAAATAAAGCTTTTTGCATCAAATTAAAGTCTAATGCATTCTACAAAGCTAATTGAATCAAATGAATGTTAAATGCATTCTACAAAGCTAAACGAATCAAATGGAAGTCAAACACATTCAAACAAAGCTAATTGAATCAAATGAAAGTCAAACAAATTCAAACAAAGCTTTTTGAATCAAATTAAAGTCAAACACATTCAAAGAAAGCTTATTAAATCAAATGAAAGTCAAACACTTTCAAACAAAGCGTTTTAAATCAAATGAAAGTCAAATGCATTCAACAAAGCTAATTTAATCAAATGAAAGTCATATGCATTCTACAAAGCTAATTAAATCAAATGAAAGTTAAACACATTCAAGCAAAGCTAATTGAATTAAATGAAAGTCAAACACATTCAAACAAATCTTTTTGAATCAAATAAAAGTTAAATGCATTAAAAAAAAGCTGATTTAATCAAATGAAAGTCAAACACATTCAAACAAAGCTTTTTGAATCAAATTAAAGTCTAATGCATTAAACAAAGCTAATTGAATCAAATGAAAGTCAAACACATGCTAACAAAGCTAATTGACTCAAATGAAAGTTAAACACATTCAAACAAACCTAATTGAGTCAAATGAAAGTCAAACACATTCAAATAAAGCTTTTTGAATCAAATGAAACTCAAATGCATTCATCAAAGCTAATTGAATCGAATGAATGTCAAACACATTCAAACAAACCTAATTGAATCAAATGAAAGTCAAACACATTTAAACAAAGCTTTTTGAATCAAATGAAAGTTAAATGAATTCATTCAAGCTAATTGAATCAAATGAAAGTCAAACACATTCAAATAAAGCTTTTTGAATCAAATTAAAGTTTAATGCATTCTACAAAGCTAATTGAATCAAACGAAAGTCAAACACAATTATACAAAGCTATTTAAATCAAATGAAAGTCAAACACATTCAAACAAAGCTTTTTGAATCAAATGAAAGTCAAATGCATTCAACAATGGTAATTGAATCAAATGAAAGTCAAACACATTCAAACAGACCTAATTGAGTCAAATGAAAGTCAAACACATTCAAACAAAGCTTTTTGAATCAAATGAAAGTAAAATGAATTCATTCAAGCTAATTGAATCATATGAAAGTCAAACACATTCAAATAAAGCTTTTTGCATCAAATTAAAGTCTAATGCATTCTACAAAGATAATTGAATCAAATGAATGTTAAATGCATTCTACAAAGCTAAACGAATCAAATGGAAGTCAAACACATTCAAACAAAGCTAATTGAATCAAATGAAAGTCAAACAAATTCAAACAAAGCTTTTTAAATCAAATTAAAGTCAAACACATTCAAAGAAAGCTTATTAAATCAAATGAAAGTCAAACACTTTCAAACAAAGCGTTTTAAATCAAATGAAAGTCAAATGCATTCAACAAAGCTAATTTAATCAAATGAAAGTCATATGCATTCTACAAAGCTAATTGAATCAAATGAAAGTTAAACACATTCAAGCAAAGCTAATTGAATTAAATGAAAGTCAAACACATTCAAACAAATATTTTTGAATCAAATAAAAGTTAAATGCATTCAATAAAGCTAATTGAATCAAATGAAAGTCAAACACAGTCAACCAAAGCTTTTTGATTCAAATTAAAGTCTAATGCATTCTACAAAGCTAATTTAATAAAATGAAAGTCAAATGCATACTACAAAGCTACTTTAATCAAATAAAAGTCAAACACATTCCAAAAAAGCTGATTGAATCAAATGAAAGTCAAACACATTCAAACAAAAAGCTTTTTGAATCAAATGAAAGTCAAACACATTCAAACAAAGCTTTTTGAATCAAATGAAAGTCTAATGCATTAAACAAAGCTAATTGAATCAAATGAAAGTTAAACACATTCAAACAAACCTAATTGAGTCAAATGAAAGTCAAACACATTCAAATAGAGCTTTTTGAATCAAATGAAACTCAAATGCATTCATCAAAGCTAATTGAATCGAATGAAAGTCAAACACATTCAAACAAACCTAATTGAATCAAATGAAAGTCAAACACATTTAAACAAAGCTTTTTGAATCAAATGAAAGTTAAATGAATTCAT
The DNA here is from genome assembly GCF_001683475.1 of Chenopodium quinoa. Lineage (NCBI taxonomy): Eukaryota > Viridiplantae > Streptophyta > Magnoliopsida > Caryophyllales > Amaranthaceae > Chenopodium > Chenopodium quinoa. Next base: position 81,324 of record NW_018744666.1, read on the forward strand.
TCAAGCTAATTGAATCAAATGAAAGTCAAACAAATTCAAACAAAGCTTTTTGAATCAAATTAAAGTCAAACACATTCAAAGAAAGCTTATTAAATCAAATGAAAGTCAAACACTTTCAAACAAAGCGTTTCAAATCAAATGAAAGTCAAATGCATTCAACAAAGCTAATTTAATCAAATGAAAGTCATATGCATTCTACAAAGCTAATTGAATCAAATTAAAGTTAAACACATTCAAGCAAAGCTAATTGAATTAAATGAAAGTCAAACACATTCAAACAAATCTTTTTGAATCAAATAAAAGTTAAATGCATTCAAAAAAAGCTGATTTAATCAAATGAAAGTCAAACACATTCAAACAAAGCTTTTTGAAACAAATGAAAGTCAAACACATTCAAACAAAGCTTTTTGAATCAAATTAAAGTCTAATGCATTAAACAAAGCTAATTGAATCAAATGAAAGTCAAACACATTCAAACAGACCTAATTGAGTCAAATGAAAGTCAAACACATTCAAACAGAGCTTTTTGAATAAAATGAAAGTCAAATGAATTCATTCAAGCTAATTGAATCAAATGAAAATCAAACACATTCAAATAAAGCTTTTTGAATCAAATTAAAGTTTAATGCATTCTACAAAGCTAATTGAATCAAACGAAAGTCAAACACAATTATACAAAGCTATTTAAATTAAATGAAAGTCAAACACATTCAAACAAAGCTTTTTGAATCAAATGAAAGTCAAATGCATTCAACAATGGTAATTGAATGAAATGAAAGTCAAACACATTCAAACAGACCTAATTGAGTCAAATGAAAGTCAAACACATTCAAACAAAGCTTTTTGAATCAAATGAAAGTCAAATGAATTCATTCAAGCTAATTGAATCATATGAAAGTCAAACACATTCAAATAAAGCTTTTTGCATCAAATTAAAGTCTAATGCATTCTACAAAGCTAATTGAATCAAATGAATGTTAAATGCATTCTACAAAGCTAAACGAATCAAATGGAAGTCAAACACATTCAAACAAAGCTAATTGAATCAAATGAAAGTCAAACAAATTCAAACAAAGCTTTTTGAATCAAATTAAAGTCAAACACATTCAAAGAAAGCTTATTAAATCAAATGAAAGTCAAACACTTTCAAACAAAGCGTTTTAAATCAAATGAAAGTCAAATGCATTCAACAAAGCTAATTTAATCAAATGAAAGTCATATGCATTCTACAAAGCTAATTGAATCAAATGAAAGTTAAACACATTCAAGCAAAGCTAATTGAATTAAATGAAAGTCAAACACATTCAAACAAATATTTTTGAATCAAATAAAAGTTAAATGCATTCAATAAAGCTAATTGAATCAAATGAAAGTCAAACACAGTCAACCAAAGCTTTTTGATTCAAATTCAAGTCTAATGCATTCTACAAAGCTAATTTAATAAAATGAAAGTCAAATGCATTCTACAAAGCTACTTTAATCAAATAAAAGTCAAACACATTCAAAAAAAGCTGATTGAATCAAATGAAAGTCAAACACATTCAAACAAAAAGCTTTTTGAATCAAATGAAAGTCAAACACATTCAAACAAAGCTTTTTGAATCAAATGAAAGTCTAATGCATTAAACAAAGCTAATTGAATCAAATGAAAGTTAAACACATTCAAACAAACCTAATTGAGTCAAATGAAAGTCAAACACATTCAAATAGAGCTTTTTTAATCAAATGAAACTCAAATGCATTCATCAAAGCTAATTGAATCGAATGAAAGTCAAACACATTCAAACAAACCTAATTGAATCAAATGAAAGTCAAACACATTTAAACAAAGCTTTTTGAATCAAATGAAAGTTAAATGAATTCATTCAAGCTAATTGAATCAAATGAAAGTCAAACAAATTCAAACAAAGCTTTTTGAATCAAATTAAAGTCAAACACATTCAAAGAAAGCTTATTAAATCAAATGAAAGTCAAACACTTTCAAACAAAGCGTTTTAAATCAAATGAAAGTCAAATGCATTCAACAAAGCTAATTTAATCAAATGAAAGTCATATGCATTCTACAAAGCTAATTGAATCAAATAAAAGTTAAACACATTCAAGCAAAGCAAATTGAATTAAATGAAAGTCAAACACATTCAAACAAATCTTTTTGAATCAAATAAAAGTTAAATGCATTCAAAAAAAGCTGATTTAATCAAATGAAAGTCAAACACATTCAAACAAAGCTTTTTGAAACAAATGAAAGTCAAACACATTCAAACAAAGCTTTTTGAATCAAATTAAAGTCTAATGCATTAAACAAAGCTAATTGAATCAAATGAAAGTCAAACACATTCAAACAGACCTAATTGAGTCAAATGAAAGTCAAACACATTCAAACAGAGCTTTTTGAATAAAATGAAAGTCAAATGAATTCATTCAAGCTAATTGAATCAAATGAAAGTCAAACACATTCAAATAAAGCTTTTTGAATCAAATTAAAGTTTAATGCATTCTACAAAGCTAATTGAATCAAACAAAAGTCAAACACAATTATACAAAGCTATTTAAATCAAATGAAAGTCAAACACATTCAAACAAAGCTTTTTGAATCAAATGAAAGTCAAATGCATTCAACAATAGTAATTGAATCAAATGAAAGTCAAACACATTCAAACAGACCTAATTGAGTCAAATGAAAGTCAAACACATTCAAACAAAGCTTTTTGAATCAAATGAAAGTCAAATGAATTCATTCAAGCTAATTGAATCATATGAAAGTCAAACACATTCAAATAAAGCTTTTTGCATCAAATTAAAGTCTAATGGATTCTACAAAGCTAATTGAATCAAATGAATGTTAAATGCATTCTACAAAGCTAAACGAATCAAATGGAAGTCAAACACATTCAAACAAAGCTAATTGAATCAAATGAAAGTCAAACAAATTCAAACAAAGCTTTTTGAATCAAATTAAAGTCAAACACATTCAAAGAAAGCTTATTAAATCAAATGAAAGTCAAACACTTTCAAACAAAGCGTTTTAAATCAAATGAAAGTCAAATGCATTCAACAAAGCTAATTTAATCAAATGAAAGTCATATGCATTCTACAAAGCTAATTGAATCAAATGAAAGTCAAACACATTCAAACAAAGCTTTTCGAATCAAATGAAAGTTAAATCCATTCTATAAAACTAGTTGAATCAAATGAAAGTCAAACACATTCAATCAAAACTTTCTAAATTAAATGAAAGTTAAATGCATTTAACAAAACTAATTGAATCAAATGAAAGTCAAATGCATTTTAAAAAGCTAAACGAATCAAATGAAAGTCAAACACATTCAAACAAAGCTAATTGAATCAAATTAAAGTCAAACACAGTCAACCAAAGCTTTTTGATTCAAATTAAAGTCTAATGCATTCAACAAAGCTAATTTAATCAAATAAAAGTCTAATGCATTCTACAAAACTAATTGAATCAAATGAAGGTCAAACACATTCAAGCACAGCTAATTGAATCAAATGAAAGTCAAACACATTGAAACAAATCTTTTTGAATAAAATAAAATTCAAACGCAATCAATAAAGCTAATTGAATCAAATTAAAGTCAAACACAGTCAACCAAAGCTTTTTGATTCAAATTAAAGTCTAATGCATTCAACAAAGCTAATTTAATCAAATAAAATTCTAATGCATTCTACAAAACTAATTGAATCAAATGAAGGTCAAACACATTCAAGCAAAGCTAAATTAATCAAATGAAAGTCAAACACATTGAAACAAATCTTTTTGAATCAAATAAAAGTCAAATGCATTCAATAAAGCTAATTGAATCAAATTAAAGTCAAACACAGTCAACCAAAACTTTTTGATTCAAATTAATTCAACAAATCTAATTTAATCAAATAAAAGTCAATTGCATTCTACAAAGCTAATTGAATCAAATGAAGGCGTAACATATTCAAGCAAAGCTAATTGAATTAAATGAAAGTCAAACACATTGAAACAAATCTTTTTGAATCAAATAAAAGTCAAATGCATTCAATAAAGCTAATTGAATCAAATGAAAGTCAAACACAGTCAACCAAAGCTTTTTGATTCAAATAAAAGTCTAATGTGTTCAACAAAGCTAATTTAATCAAATAAAAGTCAATTGCATTCTACAAAGCTAATTGAATCTAATGAAAGTCAAACACATTCAAACAAAGCTAATTGAATCAAATGAAAGTAAAAAACATTCAAACAAAGCTTTTTGAATTAAATGAAAGTTAAATGCATTCAAACAAAGCTTTTCGAATCAAATGAAAGTCAAATGCATTCTACAAAGCTAATTAAATCAAATGAAAGTCAAACACATTCAAGCAAAGCTAATGGAATCAAATGAAAGTCAAACACATTCAAACAAATATTTTTGTATCAAATAAAAGTCAAATGCATTCAATAAAGCTAATTGAATCAATAGAAAGTCAAACACAGTCAACCAAATCTTTTTGATTAAAATTAAAGTCTAATGCATTCAACAAAGCTAATTTAATCAAATAAAAGTCAAATGCATTCTACAAAGCTAATTGAATCAAATGAAGGTCAAACACATTCAAGCAAAGCTAATTGAATCAAATGAAAGTCAAACTCATTCAAACAAATCTTTTTGAATAAAATAAAATTCAAACGCAATCAATAAAGCTAATTGAATCAAATTAAAGTCAAACACAGTCAACCAAAGCTTTTTGATTCAAATTAAAGTCTAATGCATTCAACAAAGCTAATTTAATCAAATAAAAGTCTAATGCATTCTACAAAACTAATTGAATCAAATGAAGGTCAAACACATTCAAGCAAAGCTAATTGAATCAAATGAAAGTCAAACATATTGAAACAAATCTTTTTGAATAAAATAAAATTCAAACGCAATCAATAAAGCTAATTGAATCAAATTAAAGTCAAACACAGTCAACCAAAGCTTTTTGATTCAAATTAAAGTCTAATGCATTCAACAAAGCTAATTTAATCAAATAAAAGTCTAATGCATTCTACAAAACTAATTGAATCAAATGAAGGTCAAACACATTCAAGCAAAGCTAATTGAATCAAATGAAAGTCAAACACATTGAAACAAATCTTTTTGAATCAAATAAAAGTCAAATGCATTCAATAAAGCTAATTGAATCAAATTAAAGTCAAACACAGTCAACCAAAACTTTTTGATTCAAATTAATTCCACAAATCTAATTTAATCAAATAAAAGTCAATTGCATTCTACAAAGCTAATTTAATCAAATGAAGGCGTAACATATTCAAGCAAAAGTAATTGAATCAAATGAAAGTCAAACACATTGAAACAAATCTTTTTGAATCAAATAAAAGTCAAATGCATTCAATAAAGCTAATTGAATCAAATGAAAGTCAAACACAGTCAACCAAAGCTTTTTGATTCAAATAAAAGTCTAATGCGTTCAACAAAGCTAATTTAATCAAATAAAAGTCAATTGCATTCTACAAAGCTAATTGAATCTAATGAAAGTCAAACACATTCAAACAAAGCTAATTGAATCAAATGAAAGTAAAAAACATTCAAACAAAGCTTTTTAAATTAAATGAAAGTTAAATGCATTCAAACAAAGCTTTTAGAATCAAATGAAAGTCAAATGCATTCTACAAAGCTAATTAAATCAAATGAAAGTCAAACACATTCAAGCAAAGCTAATGGAATCAATTGAATGTCAAACTCATTCAAACAAATCTTTTTGTATCAAATAAAAGTCAAATGCATTCAATAAAGCTAAGTAAATCAATAGAAAGTCAAACACAGTCAACCAAATCTTTTTGATTAAAATTAAAGTCTAATGCATTCAACAAAGCTAATTTAATCAAATAAAAGTCAAATGCATTCTACAAAGCTAATTGAATCAAATGAAGGTCAAACACATTCAAGCAAAGCTAATTGAATCAAATGAAAGTCAAACTCATTCAAACAAATCTTTTTGAATAAAATAAAATTCAAACGCAATCAATAAAGCTAATTGAATCAAATTAAAGTCAAACACAGTCAACCAAAGTTTATTGATTCAAATTAAAGTCTAATGCATTCAACAAAGCTAATTTAATCAAATAAAAGTCTAATGCATTCTACAAAGCTAATTGAATCAAATGAAGGTCAAACACATTCAAGCAAAGCTAATTGAATCAAATGAAAGTCAAACACATTGAAACAAATCTTTATGAATCAAATAAAAGTCAAATGCATTCAATAAAGCTAATTGAATCAAATTAAAGTCAAACACAGTCAACACAAGCTTTTTGATTCAAATTAAAGTCTAATGCATTCAACAAGGCTAATTTAATCAAATAAAAGTCTAATGCATTCTACAAAGCTAATTGAATCAAATGAAGGCGTAACATATTCAAGCAAAGCTAATTGAATTAAATGAAAGTCAAACACATTGAAACAAATCTTTTTGAATCAAATAAAAGTCAAATGCATTCAATAAAGCTAATTGAATCAAATGAAAGTCAAACACAGTCAACCAAAGCTTTTTGATTCAAATTAAAGTATAATGCATTCAACAAAGCTAATGTAATCAAATTGAAGTCAAAAGCATTCGACAAAGCTAATTGAATCAAATGAATGTCTAACATATTCAAGCAAAGCTAATTGAATCAAATGAAAGTCAAACACATTTAAACAAATCTTTTTGAATCAAATAAAAGTAAAATGCATTCAATAAAGCTAATTGAATCAAATGAAAGTCAAACACAGTCAACCAAAGGTTTTTGAATCAAAGTAAAGTCTAATGCATTCAACAAAGCTAATTTGAAAAAATAAAAAGTCAAATGCATTCTACAAAGCTAATTAAATCAAATGAAAATCAAACACATTCAAACAAAGCTTTTCGAATCAAATGAAAGTTAAATCCATTCTATAAAACTAATTGAATCAAATGAAAGTCAAACACATTCAATCAAAACTTTCTAAATTAAATGAAAGTTAAATGCATTTAACAAAACTAATTGAATCAAATGAAAGTCAAATGCATTTTAAAAAGCTAAACGAATCAAATGAAAGTCAAACACATTCAAACAAAGCTAATTGAATCAAATTAAAGTCAAACACAGTCAACCAAAGCTTTTTGATTCAAATTAAAGTCTAATGCATTCAACAAAGCTAATTTAATCAAATAAAAGTCTAATGCATTCTACAAAACTAATTGAATCAAATAAAGGTCAAACACATTCAAGCAAAGCTAAATTAATCAAATGAAAGTCAAACACATTGAAACAAATCTTTTTGAATCAAATAAAAGTCAAATGCATTCAATAAAGCTAATTGAATCAAATGAAAGTCAAACACAGTCAACCAAAGCTTTTTGATTCAAATTAAAGTCTAATGCATTCTACAAAGCTAATTTAATAAAATGAAAGTCAAATGCATTCTATAAAGCTACTTTAATCAAATAAAAGTCAAACACATTCAAAAAAAGCTGATTGAATCAAATGAAAGTCAAACACATTCAAACAAAAAGCTTTTTGAATCAAATGAAAGTCAAACACATTCAAACAAAGCTTTTTGAATCAAATGAAAGTCTAATGCATTAAACAAAGCTAATTGAATCAAATGAAAGTTAAACACATTCAAACAAACCTAATTGAGTCAAATGAAAGTCAAACACATTCAAATATAGCTTTTTGAATCAAATGAAAGTCAAACACATTCAAACAAACCTAATTGAATCAAATGAAAGTCAAACATATTTAAACAAAGCTTTTTGAATCAAATGAAAGTTAAATGAATTCATTCAAGCCAATTGAATCAAATGAAAGTCAAACACATTCAAATAAAGCTTTTTGAATCAAATTAAAGTTTAATGCATTCTACAAAGCTATTTAAATCAAACGAAAGTCAAACACAATTATACAAAGCTATTTAAATCAAATGAAAGTCAAACACATTCAAACACAGCTTTTTGAATCAAATGAAAGTCAAATGCATTCAACAATGGTAATTGAATCAAATGAAAGTCAAACACATTCAAACAGACCTAATTGAGTCTAATGAAAGTCAAACACATTCAAATAGAGCTTTTTGAATCCAATGAAAGTCAAATGAATTCATTCAAGCTAATTGAATCAAATGAAAGTCAAACACATTCAAATAAAGCTTTTTGAATCAAATTAAAGTCTAATGCATTCTACATAGCTAATTGAATCAAATGAATGTTAAATGTATTCTACCAAGCTAAACGAATCAAATGGAAGTCAAACTCATTCAAACAAAGCTAATTGAATCAAATGAAAGTCAAACACATTCAAACAAATCTTTTTGAATCAAATTAAAGTCAAACACATTCAAACAAAGCTTATTAAATCAAATGAAAGTCAATCACTTTCAAACAAAGCGTTTTAAATCAAAAAAGTCAAATGCATTCAACAAAGCTAATTTAATCAAATGAAAGTCATATGCATTCTACAAAGCTAATTGAATCAAATGAAAGTTAAACACATTCAAGCAAAGCTAATTGAATTAATTGAAAGTCAAACACATTCAAACAAATCTTTTTGAATCAAATAAAAGTTAAATGCATTCAATAAAGCTAATTGAATCAAATGAAAGTCAAACACAGTCAACCAAAGCTTTTTGATTCAAATTAAAGTCTAATGCATTCAACAAAGCTAATTTAATAAAATGAAAGTCAAATGCATTCTACAAAGCTAATTTAATCAAAAAAAAGTCAAACACATTCAAAAAAGCCTGATTGAATCAAATGAAAGTCAAACACATTCAAACAAAGCTTTTTGAAACAAATGAAAGTCAAACACATTCAAACAAAGCTTTTTGAATCAAATTAAAGTCTAATGCATTAAACAAAGCTAATTGAATCAAATGAAAGTCAAACACATTCAAACAGACCTAATTGAGTCAAATGAAAGTCAAACACATTCAAACAGAGCTTTTTGAATAAAATGAAAGTCAAATGAATTCATTCAAGCTAATTGAATCAAATGAAAGTCAAACACATTCAAATAAAGCTTTTTGAATCAAATTAAAGTTTAATGCATTCTACAAAGCTAATTGAATCAAACGAAAGTCAAACACAATTATACAAAGCTATTTAAATCAAATGAAAGTCAAACACATTCAAACAAAGCTTTTTGAATCAAATGAAAGTCAAATGCATTCAACAATGGTAATTGAATCAAATGAAAGTCAAACACATTCAAACAGACCTAATTGAGTCAAATGAAAGTCAAACACATTCAAACAAAGCTTTTTGAATCAAATGAAAGTCAAATGAATTCATTCAAGCTAATTGAATCATATGAAAGTCAAACACATTCAAATAAAGCTTTTTGCATCAAATTAAAGTCTAATGCATTCTACAAAGCTAATTGAATCAAATGAATGTTAAATGCATTCTACAAAGCTAAACGAATCAAATGGAAGTCAAACACATTCAAACAAAGCTAATTGAATCAAATGAAAGTCAAACAAATTCAAACAAAGCTTTTTGAATCAAATTAAAGTCAAACACATTCAAAGAAAGCTTATTAAATCAAATGAAAGTCAAACACTTTCAAACAAAGCGTTTTAAATCAAATGAAAGTCAAATGCATTCACAAGGGATAAACCAAATGAATGTTGTATATTTGGAGTAACACTCGAAATACACAAGGGATAAACCAAGGGATAGATAAGGCTAAAGAACCAAAAGCTTCTCAGATAAAGTCACACCACTAAGAAACGTTTTGGGTTCCTAAGATCACAAGCCAACTAGTAGCCTAAACTAGCTAACTAAGCAAAGGAAACGAAATTCCAAATCCAAGAATTTCAGGTTTTGTTTCTAATCCAAGAAACGAATGTAAGACAAGTCTTTTTTTTTTTGTTTGCAATAATCTGATTTTTCATTCACATTTGCTTGCTATTTATAGTGAGCAAGCATCTTAAGTACAAGCTAAGTTAAGTGGCTTAAAGCTCACTTGTTACACGTCCAACTAAGTACATATCAGTTTTTTGTAGTCTAGATACATTAATAAAAGAAGCCTTACTTAGCTAGATACATCAAGAGCAAATGGCGGTTTGTAACCTCCAAATTATGAGTGAAATAAAATCAGAAACAAGAGAGTATAACCCCCCCTTGATTCACGCCAATCAAAACAGCAACTTGGAGTTGTAACGGCTCCCCTTTTCACGCCCAATTCAAACAGCAAGTGAAGTGTAACTCCCCCTTGTTTCAAGCCTTGAATTAAGCTTGAATGTATGTAGACAAGGATGTACTTGGACGCCTCTTGAATGTACCCATTGCTGGCTGAAATAAACGGCCACTTGAAGACTCATTTTAAAGCTTGTAACTCCTCATTGAAGCTGATTGTAACACCCAAGTTAAAGCCTTAAAATACCTCCAAATTAGTTTCGGAGTTTATGCCTTCTACACAAGCTTAAACGGCTGCTCTTGTGATGCATCTTGATCTTGTACTTGTTGTGTGAATGTAACATTACATGTTCAGCTAAAAGAACTAAAGAGCATAACTAATTTGCAAACTTAAAATAAGATTAAAGTTTACAACTTATTCAAAGCATAAAAGAAGTAAAACGAACTAATTAATAAGAACAACAAGAAATTCAAGTGGTTGAATATCTTGCTGCCCAATGATAGAATGCATAGCACCAACGCATGATGCTACATCTTGAACCAATGAAATGTCCATAACCAAGTTGTTAGGCTTGGCTACAACATTCCCCCCTTCTTGAAAAGAGTTTGCCCTCAAACTCGGCAACTCTTCAAACTCATCATAGTAAAGCATCTCTTCCCATTGCTTGGGACGTTTAGTAGCCAAAGACCGCAGCAAGGATCCCAAAGTTCTATTAGTCACTTCGGTTTGACCAACTGTTTGAGGATGACTTGAAGTGCTAAAGTTCAATTTCGTGCCCATCTTCCTCCATAATGTAAGCCAAAAATGACTTAGAAATTTTGGATCACGATCACTCACCATGGATTTAGGTATACCATGTAAACGAACAATCTCATTGAAAAACAAGTTAGCAACATGAGTAACGTCATAAGCTGCATAGGCTGGTTTGTTTGGGAGCATTGATCCGGGAACAAGATCAATTTTGTGTTGTATGTCACGTTTTGGGGGTAAGCCATGGGGAATGTCTTCGGGGAAAACATAGGAAAAGGTTTTGAGAAGAGGGGTGAGGAGTGGGTGTGGCTCTTCTTGTGACGGTTTGGAAGGGACATCAAGTTGGCTTAAAATGAATGGTTTGTGAGCTTTATACTCATGCAATTCTGATTTTATGAGAGTGGTAAGGTAAGTAGGGGGTGTGGATATGGGGTGATCGTTTTTGAGGTTGAGGGGGGTAAGAAGTATTTTCCGTCCATCCTTAGTGAAGGAATATGTGTTTTTATACCCATCATGCATCACACGCCTATCAAATAGCCAAGGTCTACCAAGTAAAATATGACATGCATTCATAGGTATAACATCACACCACAATTCTTCTTCATAAGTTTTACCAATGCTAAATGATAACAAGACTTGTTGTGTTACTTGAATTCCTTTTCCATGATTTAGCCATTGAATCACATAAGGTTTAGGGTGAGGGACGGTTTTAAGTTTCAGTTTGTCTATCATTACTTGTGAAGCTACATTGGTACAACTACCTCCATCAATAATCATTGTACATACCTTTCCACCAATGGTGCAACGAGTGTGAAAGATTGACTCACGTTGCAAACTTCCTTCTTTGCCAACCATATTGCTTAGTGTGCGTCGAACCACCAAGCATTCTCCTTCGTCTGGTCCAAGACACGCATACTCATCATTCTCCTCAAGGTTGCTGTCCACTTCATTTTCTAATTCATCCTCCTCTTCATGCTCAATCAAAGTGACAATCCTTTTATTTGGACAATCACTAGCCAAATGTCCAAGGCCTTGACACCGAAAACATCTTCTTGGGGCTGGTTTTGGGTTGAATATCTTGCTGCCCAATGATAGAATGCATAGCACCAACGCATGATGCTACATCTTGAACCAATGAAATGTCCATAACCAAGTTGTTAGGCTTGGCTACAACAACAAAGCTAATTTAATCAAATGAAAGTCATATGCATTCTACAAAGCTAATTGAATCAAATGAAAGTTAAACACATTCAAGCAAAGCTAATTGAATTAAATGAAAGTCAAACACATTCAAACAAATATTTTTGAATCAAATAAAAGTTAAATGCATTCAATAAAGCTAATTGAATCAAATGAAAGTCAAACACAGTCAACCAAAGCTTTTTGATTCAAATTAAAGTCTAATGCATTCTACAAAGCTAATTTAATAAAATGAAAGTCAAATGCATTCTACAAAGCTACTTTAATCAAATAAAAGTCAAACACATTCAAAAAAAGCTGATTGAATCAAATGAAAGTCAAACACATTCAAACAAAAAGCTTTTTGAATCAAATGAAAGTCAAACACATTCAAACAAAGCTTTTTTGAATCAAATGAAAGTCTAATGCATTAAACAAAGCTAATTGAATCAAATGAAAGTTAAACACATTCAAACAAACCTAATTGAGTCAAATGAAAGTCAAACACATTCAAATAGAGCTTTTTTAATCAAATGAAACTCAAATGCATTCATCAAAGCTAATTGAATCGAATGAAAGTCAAACACATTCAAACAAACCTAATTGAATCAAATGAAAGTCAAACACATTTAAACAAAGCTTTTTGAATCAAATGAAAGTTAAATGAATTCATTCAAGCTAATTGAATCAAATGAAAGTCAAACAAATTCAAACAAAGCTTTTTGAATCAAATTAAAGTCAAACACATTCAAAGAAAGCTTATTAAATCAAATGAAAGTCAAACACTTTCAAACAAAGCGTTTTAAATCAAATGAAAGTCAAATGCATTCAACAAAGCTAATTTAATCAAATGAAAGTCATATGCATTCTACAAAGCTAATTGAATCAAATGAAAGTTAAACACATTCAAGCAAAGCTAATTGAATTAAATGAAAGTCAAACACATTCAAACAAATCTTTTTGAATCAAATAAAAGTTAAATGCATTCAAAAAAAGCTAATTTAATCAAATGAAAGTCAAACACATTCAAACAAAGCTTTTTGAATCAAATTAAAGTCTAATGCATTAAACAAAGCTAATTGAATCAAATGAAAGTCAAACACATTCTAACAAAGCTAATTGACTCAAATGAAAGTTAAACACATTCAAACAAACCTAATTGAGTCAAATAAAAGTCAAACACATTCAAATAAAGCTTTTTGAATCAAATGAAACTCAAATGCATTCATCAAAGCTAATTGAATCGAATGAATGTCAAACACATTCAAACAAACCTAATTGAATCAAATGAAAGTCAAACATATTTAAACAAAGCTTTTTGAATCAAATGAAAGTTAAATGAATTCATTCAAGCTAATTGAATCAAATGAAAGTCAAACAAATTCAAACAAAGCTTTTTGAATCAAATTAAAGTCAAACACATTCAAAGAAAGCTTATTAAATCAAATGAAAGTCAAACACTTTCAAACAAAGCGTTTTAAATCAAATGAAAGTCAAATGCATTCAACAAAGCTAATTTAATCAAATGAAAGTCATATACATTCTACAAAGCTAATTGAATCAAATGAAAGTTAAACACATTCAAGCAAAGCTAATTGAATTAAATGAAAGTCAAACACATTCAAACAAATCTTTTTGAATCAAATAAAAGTTAAATGCATTCAAAAAAGCTGATTTAATCAAATGAAAGTCAAACACATTCAAACAAAGCTTTTTGAATCAAATTAAAGTCTAATTCATTAAACAAAGCTAATTGAATCAAATGAAAGTCAAACACATTCTAACAAAGCTAATTGACTCAAATGAAAGTTAAACACATTCAAACAAACCTAATTGAGTCAAATAAAACTCAAACACATTCAAATAAAGCTTTTTGAATCAAATGAAACTCAAATGCATTCATCAAAGCTAATTGAATCGAATGAATGTCAAACACATTCAAACAAACCTAATTGAATCAAATGAAAGTCAAATGAATTCATTCAAGCTAATTGAATCAAATGAAAGTTAAATGAATTCATTCAAGCTAATTGAATCAAATGAAAGTCAAACACATTCAAATAAAGCTTTTTGAATAAAATTAAAGTTTAATGCATTCTACAAAGCTAATTGAATCAAAAGAAAGTCAAACACAATTATACAAAGCTATTTAAATCAAATGAAAGTCAAACACATTCAAACAAAGCTTTTTGAATCAAATGAAAGTCAAATGCATTCAACAATGGTAATTGAATCAAATGAAAGTCAAACACATTCAAACAGACCTAATTGAGTCAAATGAAAGTCAAACACATTCAAACAAAGCTTTTTGAATCAAATGAAAGTCAAATAAATTCATTCAAGCTAATTGAATCATATGAAAGTCAAACACATTCAAATAAAGCTTTTTGCATCAAATTAAAGTCTAATGCATTCTACAAAGCTAATTGAATCAAATGAATGTTAAATGCATTCTACAAAGCTAAACGAATCAAATGGAAGTCAAACACATTCAAACAAAGCTAATTGAATCAAATGAAAGTCAAACAAATTCAAACAAAGCTTTTTGAATCAAATTAAAGTCAAACACATTCAAAGAAAGCTTATTAAATCAAATGAAAGTCAAACACTTTCAAACAAAGCGTTTTAAATCAAATGAAAGTCAAATGCATTCAACAAAGCTAATTTAATCAAATGAAAGTCGTATGCATTCTACAAAGCTAATTGAATCAAATGAAAGTTAAACACATTCAAGCAAAGCTAATTGAATTAAATGAAAGTCAAACACATTCAAACAAATATTTTTGAATCAAATAAAAGTTAAATGCATTCAATAAGGCTAATTGAATCAAATGAAAGTCAAACACAGTCAACCAAAGCTTTTTGATTCAAATTAAAGTCTAATGCATTCTACAAAGCTAATTTAATAAAATGAAAGTCAAATGCATTATACAAAGCTACTTTAATCAAATAAAAGTCAAACACATTCAAAAAAAGCTGATTGAATCAAATGAAAGTCAAACACATTCAAACAAAAAGCTTTTTGAATCAAATGAAAGTCAAACACATTCAAACAAAGCTTTTTGAATCAAATGAAAGTCTAATGCATTAAACAAAGCTAATTGAATCAAATGAAAGTTAAACACATTCAAACAAACCTAATTGAGTCAAATGAAAGTCAAACACATTCAAATAGAGCTTTTTGAATCAAATGAAACTCAAATGCATTCATCAAAGCTAATTGAATCGAATGAAAGTCAAACACATTCAAACAAACCTAATTGAATCAAATGAAAGTCAAACACATTTAAACAAAGATTTTTGAATCAAATGAAAGTTAAATGAATTCATTCAAGCTAATTGAATCAAATGAAAGTCAAACAAATTCAAACAAAGCTTTTTGAATCAAATTAAAGTCAAACACATTCAAAGAAAGCTTATTAAATCAAATGAAAGTCAAACACTTTCAAACAAAGCGTTTTAAATCAAATGAAAGTCAAATGCATTCAACAAAGCTAATTTAATCAAATGAAAGTCACATGCATTCTACAAAGCTAATTGAATCAAATGAAAGTTAAACACATTCAAGCAAAGCTAATTGAATTAAATGAAAGTCAAACACATTCAAACAAATCTTTTTGAATCAAATAAAAGTTAAATGCATTCAAAAAAGCTGATTTAATCAAATGAAAGTCAAACACATTCAAACAAAGCTTTTTGAATCAAATTAAAGTCTAATTCATTAAACAAAGCTAATTGAATCAAATGAAAGTCAAACACATTCTAACAAAGCTAATTGACTCAAATGAAAGTTAAACACATTCAAACAAACCTAATTGAGTCAAATGAAAGTCAAACACATTCAAATAAAGCTTTTTGAATCAAATGAAACTCAAATGCATTCATCAAAGCTAATTGAATCGAATGAATGTCAAACACATTCAAACAAACCTAATTGAATCAAATGAAAGTCAAACACATTTAAACAAAGCTTTTTGAATCAAATGAAAGTTAAATGAATTCATTCAAGCTAATTGAATCAAATGAAAGTCAAACACATTCAAATAAAGCTTTTTGAATAAAATTAAAGTTTAATGCATTCTACAAAGCTAATTGAATCAAACGAAAGTCAAACACAATTATACAAAGCTATTTAAATCAAATGAAAGTCAAACACATTCAAACAAAGCTTTTTGAATCAAATGAAAGTCAAATGCATTCAACAATGGTAATTGAATCAAATGAAAGTCAAACACATTCAAACAGACCTAATTGAGTCAAATGAAAGTCAAACACATTCAAACAAAGCTTTTTGAATCAAATGAAAGTCAAATGAATTCATTCAAGCTAATTGAATCATATGAAAGTCAAACACATTCAAATAAAGCTTTTTGCATCAAATTAAAGTCTAATGCATTCTACAAAGCTAATTGAATCAAATGAATGTTAAATGCATTCTACAAAGCTAAACGAATCAAATGGAAGTCAAACAGATTCAAACAAAGCTAATTGAATCAAATGAAAGTCAAACAAATTCAAACAAAGCTTTTTGAATCAAATTAAAGTCAAACACATTCAAAGAAAGCTTATTAAATCAAATGAAAGTCAAACACTTTCAAACAAAGCGTTTTAAATCAAATGAAAGTCAAATGCATTCAACAAAGCTAATTTAATCAAATGAAAGTCATATGCATTCTACAAAGCTAATTGAATCAAATGAAAGTTAAACACATTCAAGCAAAGCTAATTGAATTAAATGAAAGTCAAACACATTCAAACAAATCTTTTTGAATCAAATAAAAGTTAAATGCATTCAAAAAAGCTGATTTAATCAAATGAAAGTCAAACACATTCAAACAAAGCTTTTTGAATCAAATTAAAGTCTAATTCATTAAACAAAGCTAATTGAATCAAATGAAAGTCAAACACATTCTAACAAAGCTAATTGACTCAAATGAAAGTTAAACACATTCAAACAAACCTAATTGAGTCAAATAAAAGTCAAACACATTCAAACAAAGCTTTTTGAATCAAATTAAAGTCAAACACATTCAAAGAAAGCTTATTAAATCAAATGAAAGTCAAACACTTTCAAACAAAGCGTTTTAAATCAAATGAAAGTCAAATGCATTCAACAAAGCTAATTTAATCAAATGAACGTCATATGCATTCTACAAAGCTAATTGAATCAAATGAAAGTTAAACACATTCAAGCAAAGCTAATTGAATTAAATGAAAGTCAAACACATTCAAACAAATATTTTTGAATCAAATAAAAGTTAAATGCATTCAATAAAGCTAATTGAATCAAATGAAAGTCAAACACAGTCAACCAAAGCTTTTTGATTCAAATTAAAGTCTAATGCATTCTACAAAGCTAATTTAATAAAATGAAAGTCAAATGTATTCTACAAAGCTACTTTAATAAAATAAAAGTCAAACACATTCAAAAAAAGTTGATTGAATCAAATGAAAGTCAAACACATTCAAACAAAGCTTTTTGAATCAAATGAAAGTCTAATGCATTAAACAAAGCTAATTGAATCAAATGAAAGTTAAACACATTCAAACAAACCTAATTAAGTCAAATGAAAGTCAAACACATTCAAATAGAGCTTTTTGAATCAAATGAAACTCAAATGCATTCATCAAAGCTAATTGAATCGAATGAAAGTCAAACACATTCAAACAAACCTAATTGAATCAAATGAAAGTCGAACACATTTAAACAAAGCTTTTTGAATCAAATGAAAGTTAAATGAATTCATTCAAGCTAATTGAATCAAATGAAAGTCAAACACATTCAAATAAAGCTTTTTGAATCAAATTAAAGTTTAATGCATTCTACAAAGCTAATTGAATCAAACAAAAGTCAAACACAATTATACAATGCTATTTAAATCAAATGAAAGTCAAACACATTCAAACAAAGCTTTTTGAATCAAATGAAAGTCAAATGCATTCAACAATGGTAATTGAATCAAATGAAAGTCAAACACATTCAAACAGACCTAATTGAGTCAAATGAAAGTCAAACACATTCAAATAGAGCTTTTTGAATCCAATGAAAGTCAAATGAATTCATTCAAGCTAATTGAATCAAATGAAAGTCAAACACATTCAAATAAAGCTTTTTGAATCAAATTAAAGTCTAATGCATTCTACATAGCTAATTGAATCAAATGAATGTTAAATGTATTCTACCAAGCTAAACGAATCAAATGGAAGTCAAACTCATTCAAACAAAGCTAATTGAATCAAATGAAAGTCAAACACATTCAAACAAATCTTTTTGAATCAAATTAAAGTCAAAGACATTCAAACAAAGCTTATTAAATCAAATGAAAGTCAATCACTTTCAAACAAAGCGTTTTAAATCAAATGAAAGTCAAATGCATTCAACAAAGCTAATTTAATCAAATGAAAGTCATATGCATTCTACAAAGCTAATTGAATCAAATGAAAGTTAAACACATTCAAGCAAAGCTAATTGAATTAATTGAAAGTCAAACACATTCAAACAAATCTTTTTGAATCAAATAAAAGTTAAATGCATTCAATAAAGCTAATTGAATCAAATGAAAGTCAAACACAGTCAACCAAAGCTTTTTGATTCAAATTAAAGTCTAATGCATTCAACAAAGCTAATCTAATAAAATGAAAGTCAAATGCATTCTACAAAGCTAATTTAATCAAATAAAAGTCAAACACATTCAAAAAAGCCTGATTGAATCAAATGAAAGTCAAACACATTCAAACAAAGCTTTTTGAAACAAATGAAAGTCAAACACATTCAAACAAAGCTTTTTGAATCAAATTAAAGTCTAATGCATTAAACAAAGCTAATTGAATCAAATGAAAGTCAAACACATTCAAACAGACCTAATTGAGTCAAATGAAAGTCAAACACATTCAAACAGAGCTTTTTGAATAAAATGAAAGTCAAATGAATTCATTCAAGCTAATTGAATCAAATGAAAGTCAAACACATTCAAATAAAGCTTTTTGAATCAAATTAAAGTCTAATGCATTCTACAAAGCTAATTGAATCAAATGAATGTTAAATGTAACACATTTAAACAAAGCTTTTTGAATCAAATGAAAGTTAAATGAATTCATTCAAGCTAATTGAATCAAATGAAAGTCAAACAAATTCAAACAAAGCTTTTTGAATCAAATTAAAGTCAAACACATTCAAAGAAAGCTTATTAAATCAAATGAAAGTCAAACACTTTCAAACAAAGCGTTTTAAATCAAATGAAAGTCAAATGCATTCAACAAAGCTAATTTAATCAAATGAAAGTCATATGCATTCTACAAAGCTAATTGAATCAAATGAAAGTTAAACACATTCAAGCAAAGCTAATTGAATTAAATGAAAGTCAAACACATTCAAACAAATCTTTTTGAATCAAATAAAAGTTAAATGCATTCAAAAAAAGCTGATTTAATCAAATGAAAGTCAAACACATTCAAACAAAGCTTTTTGAAACAAATGAAAGTCAAACACATTCAAACAAAGCTTTTTGAATCAAATTAAAGTCTAATGCATTAAACAAAGCTAATTGAATCAAATGAAAGTCAAACACATTCAAACAGACCTAATTGAGTCAAATGAAAGTCAAACACATTCAAACAGAGCTTTTTGAATAAAATGAAAGTCAAATGAATTCATTCAAGCTAATTGAATCAAATGAAAGTCAAACACATTCAAATAAAGCTTTTTGAATCAAATTAAAGTTTAATGCATTCTACAAAGCTAATTGAATCAAACGAAAGTTAAACACAATTATACAAAGCTATTTAAATCAAATGAAAGTCAAACACATTCAAACAAAGCTTTTTGAATCAAATGAAAGTCAAATGCATTCAACAATGGTAATTGAATCAAATGAAAGTCAAACACATTCAAACAGACCTAATTGAGTCAAATGAAAGTCAAACACATTCAAACAAAGCTTTTTGAATCAAATGAAAGTCAAATGAATTCATTCAAGCTAATTGAATCATATGAAAGTCAAACACATTCAAATAAAGCTTTTTGCATCAAATTAAAGTCTAATGCATTCTACAAAGCTAATTGAATCAAATGAATGTTAAATGCATTCTACAAAGCTAAACGAATCAAATGGAAGTCAAACACATTCAAACAAAGCTAATTGAATCAAATGAAAGTCAAACAAATTCAAACAAAGCTTTTTGAATCAAATTAAAGTCAAACACATTCAAAGAAAGCTTATTAAATCAAATGAAAGTCAAACACTTTCAAACAAAGCGTTTTAAATCAAATGAAAGTCAAATGCATTCAACAAAGCTAATTTAATCAAATGAAAGTCATATGCATTCTACAAAGCTAATTGAATCAAATGAAAGTTAAACACATTCAAGCAAAGCTAATTGAATTAAATGAAAGTCAAACACATTCAAACAAATATTTTTGAATCAAATAAAAGTTAAATGCATTCAATAAAGCTAATTGAATCAAATGAAAGTCAAACACAGTCAACCAAAGCTTTTTGATTCAAATTAAAGTCTAATGCATTCTACAAAGCTAATTTAATAAAATGAAAGTCAAATGCATTCTACAAAGCTACTTTAATCAAATAAAAGTCAAACACATTCAAAAAAAGCTGATTGAATCAAATTAAAGTCAAACACATTCAAACAAAAAGCTTTTTGAATCAAATGAAAGTCAAACACATTCAAACAAAGCTTTTTGAATCAAATGAAAGTCTAATGCATTAAACAAAGCTAATTAAATCAAATGAAAGTTAAACACATTTAAACAAACCTAATTGAGTCAAATGAAAGTCAAACACATTCAAATAGAGCTTTTTGAATCAAATGAAACTCAAATGCATTCATCAAAGCTAATTGAATCGAATGAAAGTCAAACACATTCAAACAAACCTAATTGAATCAAATGAAAGTCAAACACATTTAAACAAAGCTTTTTGAATCAAATGAAAGTTAAATGAATTCATTCAAGCTAATTGAATCAAATGAAAGTCAAACACATTCAAATAAAGCTTTTTGAATCAAGTTAAAGTTTAATGCATTCTACAAAGCTAATTGAATCAAACGAAAGTCAAACACAATTATACAAAGCTATTTAAATCAAATGAAAGTCAAACACATTCAAACAAAGCTTTTTGAATCAAATGAAAGTCAAATGCATTCAACAATGGTAATTGAATCAAATGAAAGTCAAACACATTCAAACAGACCTAATTGAGTCAAATGAAAGTCAAACACATTCAAATAGAGCTTTTTGAATCCAATGAAAGTCAAATGAATTCATTCAAGCTAATTGAATCAAATGAAAGTCAAACACATTCAAATAAAGCTTTTTGAATCAAATTAAAGTCTAATGCATTCTACATAGCTAATTGAATCAAATGAATGTTAAATGTATTCTACCAAGCTAAACGAATCAAATGGAAGTCAAACTCATTCAAACAAAGCTAATTGAATCAAATGAAAGTCAAACACATTCAAACAAATCTTTTTGAATCAAATTAAAGTCAAACACATTCAAACAAAGCTTATTAAATCAAATGAAAGTCAATCACTTTCAAACAAAGCGTTTTAAATCAAATGAAAGTCAAATGCATTCAACAAAGCTAATTTAATCAAATGAAAGTCATCTGCATTCTACAAAGCTTATTGAATCAAATGAAAGTTAAACACATTCAAGCAAAGCTAATTGAATTAATTGAAAGTCAAACACATTCAAACAAATCTTTTTGAATCAAATAAAAGTTAAATGCATTCAATAAAGCTAATTGAATCAAATGAAAGTCAAACACAGTCAACCAAAGCTTTTTGATTCAAATTAAAGTCTAATGCATTCAACAAAGCTAATTTAATAAAATGAAAGTCAAATGCATTCTACAAAGCTAATTTAATCAAATAAAAGTCAAACACATTCAAAAAAGCCTGATTGAATCAAATGAAAGTCAAACACATTCAAACAAAGCTTTTTGAAACAAATGAAAGTCAAACACATTCAAACAAAGCTTTTTGAATCAAATTAAAGTCTAATGCATTAAACAAAGCTAATTGAATCAAATGAAAGTCAAACACATTCAAACAGACCTAATTAAGTCAAATGAAAGTCAAACACATTCAAACAGAGCTTTTTGAATAAAATGAAAGTCAAATGAATTCATTCAAGCTAATTGAATCAAATGAAAGTCAAACACATTCAAATAAAGCTTTTTGAATCAAATTAAAGTTTAATGCATTCTACAAAGCTAATTGAATCAAACGAAAGTCAAACACAATTATACAAAGCTATTTAAATCAAATGAAAGTCAAACACATTCAAACAAAGCTTTTTGAATCAAATGAAAGTCAAATGCATTCAACAATGGTAATTGAATAAAATGAAAGTCAAACACATTCAAACAGACCTAATTGAGTCAAATGAAAGTCAAACACATTCAAACAAAGCTTTTTAAATCAAATGAAAGTTAAATGAAATCATTTAAGCTAATTGAATCATATGAAAGTCAAACACATTCAAATAAAGCTTTTTGCATCAAATTAAAGTCTAATGCATTCTACAAAGCTAATTGAAACAAATGAATGTTAAATGCATTCTACAAAGCTAAACGAATCAAATGGAAGTCAAACACATTCAAACAAAGCTAATTGAATCAAATGAAAGTCAAACAAATTCAAACAAAGCTTTTTGAATCAAATTAAAGTCAAACACATTCAAAGAAAGCTTATTAAATCAAATGAAAGTCAAACACTTTCAAACAAAGCGTTTTAAATCAAATGAAAGTCAAATGCATTCAACAAAGCTAATTTAATCAAATGAAAGTCATATGCATTCTACAAAGCTAATTGAATCAAATGAAAGTTAAACACATTCAAGCAAAGCTAATTGAATTAAATGAAAGTCAACACATTCAAACAAATATTTTTGAATCAAATAAAAGTTAAATGCATTCAATAAAGCTAATTGAATAAAATGAAAGTCAAACACAGTCAACCAAAGCTTTTTGATTCAAATTAAAGTCTAATGCATTCTACAAAGCTAATTTAATAAAATGAAAGTCAAATGCATTCTACAAAGCTACTTTAATCAAATAAAAGTCAAACACATTCAAAAAAAGCTGATTGAATCAAATGAAAGTCAAACACATTCAAACAAAAAGCTTTTTGAATCAAATGAAAGTCAAACACATTCAAACAAAGCTTTTTGAATCAAATGAAAGTCTAATGCATTAAACAAAGCTAATTGAATCAAATGAAAGTTAAACACATTCAAACAAACCTAATTGAGTCAAATGAAAGTCAAACACATTCAAATAGAGCTTTTTGAATCAAATGAAACTCAAATGCATTCATCAAAGCTAATTGAATTGAATGAAAGTCAAACACATTCAAACAAACCTAATTGAATCAAATGAAAGTCAAACACATTTAAACAAAGCTTTTTGAATCAAATGAAAGTTAAATGAATTCATTCAAGCTAATTGAATCAAATGAAAGTCAAACACATTCAAATAAAGCTTTTTGAATCAAATTAAAGTTTAATGCATTCTACAAAGTTAATTGAATCAAACGAAAGTCAAACACAATTATACAAAGCTATTTAAATCAAATGAAAGTCAAACACATTCAAACAAAGCTTTTTGAATCAAATGAAAGTCAAATGCATTCAACAATGGTAATTGAATCAAATGAAAGTCAAACACATTCAAACAGACCTAATTGAGTCAAATGAAAGTCAAACACATTCAAATAGAGCTTTTTGAATCAAATGAAAGTCAAATGAATTCATTCAAGCTAATTGAATCATATGAAAGTCAAACACATTCAAATAAAGCTTTTTGCATCAAATTAAAGTCTAATGCATTATACAAAGCTAATTGAATCAAATGAATGTTAAATGCATTCTACAAAGCTAAACGAATTAAATGGAAGTCAAACACATTCAAATAAAGCTAATTGAATCAAATGAAAGTCAAACAAATTCAAACAAAGCTTTTTGAATCAAATTAAAGTCAAACACATTCAAAGAAAGCTTATTAAATCAAATGAAAGTCAAACACTTTCAAACAAAGCGTTTTAAATCAAATGAAAGTCAAATGCATTCAACAAAGCTAATTTAATCAAATGAAAGTCATATGCATTCTACAAAGCTAATTGAATCAAATGAAAGTTAAACACATTCAAGCAAAGCTAATTGAATTAAATGAAAGTCAAACACATTCAAACAAATATTTTTGAATCAAATAAAAGTTAAATGCATTCAATAAAGCTAATTGAATCAAATGAAAGTCAAACACAGTCAACCAAAGCTTTTTGATTCAAATTAAAGTCTAATGCATTCTACAAAGCTAATTTAATAAAATGAAAGTCAAATGCATTCTACAAAGCTACTTTAATCAAATAAAAGTCAAACACATTCAAAAAAAGCTGATTGAATCAAATGAAAGTCAAACACATTCAAACAAAAAGCTTTTTGAATCAAATGAAAGTCAAACACATTCAAACAAAGCTTTTTGAATCAAATGAAAGTCTAATGCATTAAACAAAGCTAATTGAATCAAATGAAAGTTAAACACATTCAAACAAACCTAATTGAGTCAAATGAAAGTCAAACACATTCAAATAGAGCTTTTTGAATCAAATGAAACTCAAATGCATTCATCAAAGCTAATTGAATTGAATGGAAGTCAAACACATTCAAACAAACCTAATTGAATCAAATGAAAGTCAAACACATTTAAACAAAGCTTTTTGAATCAAATGAAAGTTAAATGAATTCATTCAAGCTAATTGAATCAAATGAAAGTCAAACACATTCAAATAAAGCTTTTTGAATCAAATTAAAGTTTAATGCATTCTACAAAGCTAATTGAATCAAACGAAAGTCAAACACAATTATACAAAGCTATTTAAATCAAATGAAAGTCAAACACATTCAAACAAAGCTTTTTGAATCAAATGAAAGTCAAATGCATTCAACAATGGTAATTGAATCAAATGAAAGTCAAACACATTCAAACAGACCTAATTGAGTCAAATGAAAGTCAAACACATTCAAATAGAGCTTTTTGAATCCAATGAAAGTCAAATGAATTCATTCAAGCTAATTGAATCAAATGAAAGTCAAACACATTCAAATAAAGCTTTTTGAATCAAATTAAAGTCTAATGCATTCTACATAGCTAATTGAATCAAATGAATGTTCAATGTATTCTACCAAGCTAAACGAATCAAATGGAAGTCAAACTCATTTAAACAAAGCTAATTGAATCAAATGAAAGTCAAACACATTCAAACAAATCTTTTTGAATCAAATTAAAGTCAAACACATTCAAACAAAGCTTATTAAATCAAATGAAAGTCAATCACTTTCAAACAAAGCGTTTTAAATCAAATGAAAGTCAAATGCATTCAACAAAGCTAATTTAATCAAATGAAAGTCATATGCATTCTACAAAGCTTATTGAATCAAATGAAAGTTAAACACATTCAAGCAAAGCTAATTGAATTAATTGAAAGTCAAACACATTCAAACAAATCTTTTTGAATCAAATAAAAGTTAAATGCATTCAATAAAGCTAATTGAATCAAATGAAAGTGAAACACAGTAAACCAAAGCTTTTTAATTCAAATTAAAGTCTAATGCATTCAACAAAGCTAATTTAATAAAATGAAAGTCAAATGCATTCTACAAAGCTAATTTAATCAAATAAAAGTCAAACACATTCAAAAAAGCCTGATTGAATCAAATGAAAGTCAAACATATTCAAACAAAGCTTTTTGAAACAAATGAAAGTCAAACACATTCAAACAAAGCTTTTTGAATCAAATTAAAGTCTAATGCATTAAACAAAGCTAATTGAATCAAATGAAAGTCAAACACATTCAAACAGACCTAATTGAGTCAAATGAAAGTCAAACACATTCAAACAGAGCTTTTTGAATAAAATGAAAGTCAAATGAATTCATTCAAGCTAATTGAATAAAATGAAAGTCAAACACATTCAAATAAAGCTTTTTGAATCAAATTAAAGTCTAATGCATTCTACAAAGCTAATTGAATCAAATGAATGTTAAATGTATTCTACCAAGCTAAACGAATCAAATGGAAGTTCAACTCATTCAAACAAAGCTAATTGAATCAAATGAAAATCAAACACATTCAAACAAATCTTTTTGAATCAAATTAAAGTCAAACACATTCAAACAAAGCTTATTAAATCAAATGAAAGTCAATCACTTTCAAACAAAGCGTTTTAAATCAAATGAAAGTCAAATGCATTCAACAAAGCTAATTTAATCAAATGAAAGTCATCTGCATTCTACAAAGCTTATTGAATCAAATGAAAGTTAAACACATTCAAGCAAAGCTAATTGAATTAATTGAAAGTCAAACACATTCAAACAAATCTTTTTGAATCAAATAAAAGTTAAATGCATTCAATAAAGCGAATTGAATCAAATGAAAGTCAAACACAGTCAACCAAAGCTTTTTGATTCAAATTAAAGTCAAATACATTAAACAAAGCTAATTTAATCAAATAAAAATCAATTGCATTCTACAAAGCTAATTGAATCTAAGGAAAGTCAAACACAATTAAACAAAGCTATTTAAATCAAATGAAAGTCAAACATTTTCAAACAAAGCTTTTTGAATTAAATGAAAGTCAAATGAATTCATTCAAGCTAATTGAAGCAAATGAAAGTCAAACACATTCAAATAAAGCTTTTTGAATCAAATTAAAGTCTAATGCATTCTACAAAGCTAATTGAATCAAAATGAAAGTCAAACACATTCAAACAAACCTAATTGAATCAAATGAAGGTCAAACACATTTAAACAAAGCTTTTTGAATCAAATGAAAGTCAAATACATTCAACAAAGCTAATTGAATCAAATGAAAGTCAAACACATTCAAACAACGTTAATTGAATCAAATGAAAGTAAAACACATTCAAACAAAGCTTTTTGAATCAAATGAAAGTCAAATGCATTCTATAAAGCTAATTGAATCGAATGAAAGTCAAACACATTCAA
The DNA here is from genome assembly GCF_001683475.1 of Chenopodium quinoa. Taxonomy (NCBI): domain Eukaryota; kingdom Viridiplantae; phylum Streptophyta; class Magnoliopsida; order Caryophyllales; family Amaranthaceae; genus Chenopodium; species Chenopodium quinoa. Next base: position 108,410 of record NW_018744666.1, read on the forward strand.
GCAAAGCTTTCTGAATCAAATGAAAGTTTAATGCATTCAACAAAGCTAATTTAATGAAATAAAAGTAAAATGCGTTCTACAAAGCTAATTTAATTAAATGAAAGTCAAACACATTCAAGCAAAGGTATTTGAATCAAATGAAAGTGAAACACATTCAAACAAACCTATTTGAATCAAATAGTAGTCAAATGCATTCAATAAAGCAAATTGAATCAAATGAAAGTCAAACACAGTCAACCAAAGCTTTTTGATTCAAATTAAAGTCTAATGCATTCAACAAAGCTAATTTAATAAAATGAAAGTCAAATGCATTCTACAAAGATAATTTAATCGAATGAAAGTCAAACACATTTAAAAAAAGCTGATTGAATCAAATGAAAGTCAAACACATTCAAACAAAGCTTTTTGAATCAAATTAAAGTCTAATGCATTAAACAAAGCTAATTGAATCAAATGAAAGTCAAACACATTCTAAGAAAGCTAATTGAATCAAATGAAAGTCAAACACATTCAAACACACCTAATTGAGTCAAATGAAAGTCAAACACATTCAAATAGAGCTTTTTGAATCCAATGAAAGTCAAATGAATTCATTCAAGCTAATTGAATCAAATGAAAGTCAAACACATTCAAATAAAGCTTTTTGAATCAAATTAAAGTCTAATGCATTCTACATAGCTAATTGAATCAAATGAATGTTAAATGTATTCTACCAAGCTAAACGAATCAAATGGAAGTCAAACTCATTCAAACAAAGCTAATTGAATCAAATGAAAGTCAAACACATTCAAACAAATCTTTTTGAATCAAATTAAAGTCAAACACATTCAAACAAAGCTTATTAAATCAAATGAAAGTCAATCACTTTCAAACAAAGCGTTTTAAATCAAATGAAAGTCAAATGCATTCAACAAAGCTAATTTAATCAAATGAAGGTCATATGCATTCTACAAAGCTAATTGAATCAAATGAAAGTTAAACACATTCAAGCAAAGCTAATTGAATTAATTGAAAGTCAAACACATTCAAACAAATCTTTTTGAATCAAATAAAAGTTAAATGCATTCAATAAAGCTAATTGAATCAAATGAAAGTCAAACACAGTCAACCAAAGCTTTTTGATTCAAATTAAAGTCTAATGCATTCAACAAAGCTAATTTAATAAAATGAAAGTCAAATGCATTCTACAAAGCTAATTTAATCAAATATAAGTCAAACACATTCAAAAAAGCCTGATTGAATCAAATGAAAGTCAAACACATTCAAACAAAGCTTTTTGAAACAAATGAAAGTCAAACACATTCAAACAAAGCTTTTTGAATCAAATTAAAGTCTAATGCACTAAACAAAGCTAATTGAATCAAATGAAAGTCAAACACATTCAAACAGACCTAATTGAGTCAAATGAAAGTCAAACACATTCAAACAGAGCTTTTTGAATAAAATGAAAGTCAAATGAATTCATTCAAGCTAATTGAATCAAATGAAAGTCAAACACATTCAAATAAAGCTTTTTGAATCAAATTAAAGTTTAATGCATTCTACAAAGCTAATTGAATCAAACGAAAGTCAAACACAATTATACAAAGCTATTTAAATCAAATGAAAGTCAAACACATTCAAACAAAGCTTTTTGAATCAAATGAAAGTCAAATGCATTCAACAATGGTAATTGAATCAAATGAAAGTCAAACACATTCAAACAGACCTAATTGAGTCAAATGAAAGTCAAACACATTCAAACAAAGCTTTTTGAATCAAATGAAAGTTAAATGAAATCATTTAAGCTAATTGAATCATATGAAAGTCAAACACATTCAAATAAAGCTTTTTGCATCAAATTAAAGTCTAATGCATTCTACAAAGCTAATTGAATCAAATGAATGTTAAATGCATTCTACAAAGCTAAACGAATCAAATGGAAGTCAAACACATTCAAACAAAGCTAATTGAATCAAATGAAAGTCAAACAAATTCAAACAAAGCTTTTTGAATCAAATTAAAGTCAAACACATTCAAAGAAAGCTTATTAAATCAAATGAAAGTCAAACACTTTCAAACAAAGCGTTTTAAATCAAATGAAAGTCAAATGCATTCAACAAAGCTAATTTAATCAAATGAAAGTCATATGCATTCTACAAAGCTTATTGAATCAAATGAAAGTTAAACACATTCAAGCAAAGCTAATTGAATTAATTGAAAGTCAAACACATTCAAACAAATCTTTTTGAATCAAATAAAAGTTAAATGCATTCAATAAAGCTAATTGAATCAAATGAAAGTGAAACACAGTAAACCAAAGCTTTTTGATTCAAATTAAAGTCTAATGCATTCAACAAAGCTAATTTAATAAAATGAAAGTCAAATGCATTCTACAAAGCTAATTTAATCAAATAAAAGTCAAACACATTCAAAAAAGCCTGATTGAATCAAATGAAAGTCAAACACATTCAAACAAAGCTTTTTGAAACATATGAAAGTCAAACACATTCAAACAAAGCTTTTTGAATCAAATTAAAGTCTAATGCATTAAACAAAGCTAATTGAATCAAATGAAAGTCAAACACATTCAAACAGACCTAATTGAGTCAAATGAAAGTCAAACACATTCAAACAGAGCTTTTTGAATAAAATGAAAGTCAAATGAATTCATTCAAGCTAATTGAATAAAATGAAAGTCAAACACATTCAAATAAAGCTTTTTGAATCAAATTAAAGTCTAATGCATTCTACAAAGCTAATTGAATCAAATGAATGTTAAATGTATTCTACCAAGCTAAACGAATCAAATGGAAGTTCAACTCATTCAAACAAAGCTAATTGAATCAAATGAAAGTCAAAACACATTCAAACAAATCTTTTTGAATCAAATTAAAGTCAAACACATTCAAACAAAGCTTATTAAATTAAATGAAAGTCAATCACTTTCAAACAAAGCGTTTTAAATCAAATGAAAGTCAAATGCATTCAACAAAGCTAATTTAATCAAATGAAAGTCATATGCATTCTACAAAGCTAATTGAATCAAATGAAAGTTAAACACATTCAAGCAAAGCTAATTGAATTAATTGAAAGTCAAACACATTCAAACAAATCTTTTTGAATCAAATAAAAGTTAAATGCATTCAATAAAGCGAATTGAATCAAATGAAAGTCAAACACAGTCAACCAAAGCTTTTTGATTCAAATTAAAGTCAAATACATTCAACAAAGCTAATTTAATCAAATAAAAATCAATTGCATTCTACAAAGCTAATTGAATCTAAGGAAAGTCAAACACAATTAAACAAAGCTATTTAAATCAAATGAAAGTCAAACATTTTCAAACAAAGCTTTTTGAATTAAATGAAAGTCAAATGAATTCATTCAAGCTAATTGAATCAAATGAAAGTCAAACACATTCAAATAAAGCTTTTTGAATCAAATTAAAGTCTAATGCATTCTACAAAGCTAATTGAATCAAAATGAAAGTCAAACACATTCAAACAAACCTAATTGAATCAAATGAAGGTCAAACACATTTAAACAAAGCTTTTTGAATCAAATGAAAGTCAAATACATTCAACAAAGCTAATTGAATCAAATGAAAGTCAAACACATTCAAACAACGTGAATTGAATCAAATGAAAGTAAAACACATTCAAACAAAGCTTTTTGAATCAAATGAAAGTCAAATGCATTCTATAAAGCTAATTGAATCGAATGAAAGTCAAACACATTCAAGCAAAGCTTTCTGAATCAAATGAAAGTTTAAGGCATTCAACAAAGCTAATTTAATGAAATAAAAGTAAAATGCGTTCTACAAAGCTAATTTAATTAAATGAAAGTCAAACACATTCAAGCAAAGGTATTTGAATCAAATGAAAGTGAAACACATTCAAACAAACCTATTTGAATCAAATAGTAGTCAAATGCATTCAATAAAGCAAATTGAATCAAATGAAAGTCAAACACAGTCAACCAAAGCTTTTTGATTCAAATTAAAGTCTAATGCATTCAACAAAGCTAATTTAATAAAATGAAAGTCAAATGCATTCTACAAAGATAATTTAATCAAATGAAAGTCAAACACATTTAAAAAAAGCTGATTGAATCAAATGAAAGTCAAACACATTCAAACAAAGCTTTTTGAATCAAATTAAAGTCTAATGCATTAAACAAAGCTAATTGAATCAAATGAAAGTCAAACACATTCTAACAAAGCTAATTGAATCAAATGAAAGTCAAACACATTCAAACAGACCTAATTGAGTCAAATGAAAGTCAAACACATTCAAATAGAGCTTTTTGAATCCAATGAAAGTCAAATGAATTCATTCAAGCTAATTGAATCAAATGAAAGTCAAACACATTCAAATAAAGCTTTTTGAATCAAATTAAAGTCTAATGCATTCTACATAGCTAATTGAATCAAATGAATGTTAAATGTATTCTACCAAGCTAAACGAATCAAATGGAAGTCAAACACATTCAAACAAATCTTTTTGAATCAAATTAAAGTCAAACACATTCAAACAAAGCTTTTTGAATCAAATTAAAGTCTAATGCATTAAACAAAGCTAATTGAATCAAATGAAAGTCAAACACATTCTAACAAAGCTAATTGAATCAAATGAAAGTTAAACACATTCAAACATACCTAATTGAGTCAAATGAAAGTCAAACACATTCAAATAGAGCTTTTTGAATCAAATGAAACTCAAATGCATTCATCAAAGCTAATTGAATCGAATGAATGTCAAACACATTCAAACAAACCTAATTGAATCAAATGAAATTCAAACACATTCAAACAAAGCTTATTAAATCAAATGAAAGTCAATCACTTTCAAACAAAGCGTTTTAAATCAAATGAAAGTCAAATGCATTCAACAAAGCTAATTTAATCAAATGAAGGTCATATGCATTCTATAAAGCTAATTGAATCAAATGAAAGTTAAACACATTCAAGCAAAGCTAATTGAATTAATTGAAAGTCAAACACATTCAAACAAATCTTTTTGAATCAAATAAAAGTTAAATGCATTCAATAAAGCTAATTGAATCAAATGAAAGTCAAACACAGTCAACCAAAGCTTTTTGATTCAAATTAAAGTCTAATGCATTCAACAAAGCTAATTTAATAAAATGAAAGTCAAATGCATTCTACAAAGCTAATTTAATCAAATATAAGTCAAACACATTCAAAAAAGCCTGATTGAATCAAATGAAAGTCAAACACATTCAAACAAAGCTTTTTGAAACAAATGAAAGTCAAACACATTCAAACAAAGCTTTTTGAATCAAATTAAAGTCTAATGCATTAAACAAAGCTAATTGAATCAAATGAAAGTCAAACACATTCAAACAGACCTAATTGAGTCAAATGAAAGTCAAACACATTCAAACAGAGCTTTTTGAATAAAATGAAAGTCAAATGAATTCATTCAAGCTAATTGAATCAAATGAAAGTCAAACACATTCAAATAAAGCTTTTTGAATCAAATTAAAGTTTAATGCATTCTACAAAGCTAATTGAATCAAACGAAAGTCAAACACAATTATACAAAGCTATTTAAATCAAATGAAAGTCAAACACATTCAAACAAAGCTTTTTGAATAATATGAAAGTCAAATGCATTCAACAATGGTAATTGAATCAAATGAAAGTCAAACACATTCAAACAGACCTAATTGAGTCAAATGAAAGTCAAACACATTCAAACAAAGCTTTTTGAATCAAATGAAAGTCAAATGAATTCATTCAAGCTAATTGAATCATATGAAAGTCAAACACATTCAAATAAAGCTTTTTGCATCAAATTAAAGTCTAATGCATTCTACAAAGCTAATTGAATCAAATGAATGTTAAATGCATTCTACAAAGCTAAACGAATCAAATGGAAGTCAAACACATTCAAACAAAGCTAATTGAATCAAATGAAAGTCAAACAAATTCAAACAAAGCTTTTTGAATCAAATTAAAGTCAAACACATTCAAAGAAAGCTTATTAAATCAAATGAAAGTCAAACACTTTCAAACAAAGCGTTTTAAATCAAATGAAAGTCAAATGCATTCAACAAAGCTAATTTAATCAAATGAAAGTCATATGCATTCTACAAAGCTAATTGAATCAAATGAAAGTTAAACACATTCAAGCAAAGCTAATTGAATTAAATGAAAGTCAAACACATTCAAACAAATATTTTTGAATCAAATAAAAGTTAAATGCATTCAATAAAGCTAATTGAATCAAATGAAAGTCAAACACAGTCAACCAAAGCTTTTTGATTCAAATTAAAGTCTAATGCATTCTACAAAGCTAATTTAATAAAATGAAAGTCAAATGCATTCTACAAAGCTACTTTAATCAAATAAAAGTCAAACACATTCAAAAAAAGCTGATTGAATCAAATGAAAGTCATATGCATTCTACAAAGCTAATTGAATCAAAATGAAAGTCAAGCACATTCAAACAAACCTAATTGAATCAAATGAAAGTCAAACACATTTAAACAAAGCTTTTTGAATCAAATGAAAGTCAAATGCATTCAACAAAGCTAATTGAATCAAATGAAAGTCAAACACATTCAAACAACGTTAATTGAATCAAATGAAAGTCAAACACATTCAAACAAAGCTTTTTGAATCAAATGAAAATCAAATGCATTCTATAAAGCTCATTGGATCGAATGAAATTCAAACACATTCAAGCAAGGCTTTCTGAATCAAATGAAAGTTTAATGCATTCAACAAAGCTAATTTAATGAAATAAAAGTAAAATGCGTTCTACAAAGCAAATTTAATTAAATGAAAGTCAAACACATTCAAGCAAAGGTATTTGAATCAAATGAAAGTGAAACACATTCAAACAAACCTATTTGAATCAAATAGTAGTCAAATGCATTCAATAAAGCAAATTGAATCAAATGAAAGTCAAACACAGTCAACCAAAGCTTTTTGATTCAAATTAAAGTCTAATGCATTCAAAAAAGCTAATTTAATAAAATGAAAGTCAAATGCATTCTACAAAGATAATTTAATCAAATGAAAGTCAAACACATTTAAAAAAAGCTGATTGAATCAAATGAAAGTCAAACACATTCAAACAAAGCTTTTTGAATCAAATTAAAGTCTAATGCATTAAACAAAGCTAATTGAATCAAATGAAAGTCAAACACATTCTAACAAAGCTAATTGAATCAAATGAAAGTTAAACACATTCAAACAAACCTAATTGAGTCAAATGAAAGTCAAACACATTCAAATAGAGCTTTTTGAATCAAATGAAACTCAAATGCATTCATCAAAGCTAATTGAATCGAATGAAAGTCAAACACATTCAAACAAACCTAATTGAATCAAATGAAATTCAAACACATTCAAACAAAGCTTTTTAAATCAAATGAAAGTCAATAACATTAAAATTCGAATAAAGCTTTTTGAATCAAATTAAAGCCTAATGCATTCTACAAAGCTAATTGAATCAAATGAAAGTCAAATACAATTAAACAAAGCTATTTAAATCAAATGTAAGTCAAACACATTCAAACAAAGCTTTTTGAATCAAATGAAAGTCAAATGCATTCAACAAAGCTAATTGAATCAAATGAAAGTCAAACACATTCAAACAAAGTTAATTGAATCAAATGAAAGTCAAACAAATTCAAACAATGCTTTTCGAATCAAATGAAAGTCAAATGCATTCTATAAAACTAATTGAATCAAATGAAAGTCAAATGCATTCAACAAAGCTAATTGAATAAAATGAAAGTCAAATGCATTCTACAAAGCTAAAGGAATCAAATGAAAGTCAAAAATATTCAAGCAAAGCTAATTGAATTAAATGAAAGTCAAACACATTGAAACAAAGCTAATAGAATTAAATAAAAGACAAACAAATTCAAACAAAGCTGTTTGAATCAAATTAAAGTCTAATGCATTCTACAAAGCTAATTGAATTAAATGAAAGTCAAGCACAATTAAACAAAGCTTTATAAATAAAATGAAAGTCTAACACACTCAAACAAAGCTTTTTGAATCAAATGAAAGTCAAAACATTCAACAAAGCTAATTGAATCAAATGAAAGTTAAACACATTCAAACAAAGTTAATTGAATCAAATGAAAGTCAAACAAATTCAAACAAAGCTTTTTGAATCAAATGATAGTCAAATGCATTCTATAAAGCTAATTGAATCAAATAAAAGTCAAACACATTCAAGCAAAGCTTTCTGAATCAAATGAAAGTTTAATAGATTCAGCAAAGCTAATTTAATGAAATAAAAGTAAAATGCGTTCTACAAAGCTAATTGAATTAAATGAAAGTCAAACACATTCAAGCAAAGGTAATTGAATCAAATGATAGTCAAACACATTCAAACAAATCTATTTGAATCAAATGATAGTCAAATGCATTCAATAAAGCTAATTGAATCAAATGAAAGTCAAACACAGTCAACCAAAGCTTTTTGATTCAAATTAAAGTCTAATGCATTCAACAAAGCTAATTTAATCAAATAAAAGTCAAACACATTTGAATCAAATGAAAGTCAAACACATTCAAACAAAGCTTTTTGAATCAAATTAAATTCTAATGCATTAAACAAAGCTAATTGAATCAAATGAAAGTCAAACACATTCTAACAAAGCTAATTTAATCAAATGAAAGGTAAACACATTCAAACAAACCTAATTTTGTCAAATGAAAGTCAAACACATTCAAATAGAGCTTTTTGAATCAAATGAAACTCAAATGCATTCATCAAAGCTAATTGAATCGAATGAAAGTCAAAAACATTCAAACAAACCTAATTGAATCAAATGAAAGTCAATTACATTCAAACAAAGCTTTTTGAATCAAATGAAAGTCAAATGAATTCATTCAAGCTAATTGAATCAAATGAAAGTCAAACACATTCAAATAAATCCTTATTGAATCCAATTAAAGTTTAATGCATTCTACAAAGCTAAATGAATCAAACGAAAGTCAAACACAATTAAACAAAGCTATTTAAATCAAATGAAAGTCAAATACATTCAAATAAAGCTTTTCGAATCAAATGAAAGTCAAATGCATTCTATAAAACTAATTGAGTCAAATGGAAGTCAAACACATTCTCAATCAAAGCTTTCTGAATTAAATGAAAGTCAAATGCATTCAACAAAGCTAATTGAATCCAATGAATGTTAAATGCATTCTACAAAGATAAACGAATCAAATGGAAGTCAAACACATTCAAACAAAGCTAATTGAATCAAATGAAAGTCAAACAAATTTAAACAAAGCTTTTTGAATCAAATTAAAGTCAAACACATTCAAACAAAGCTTATTAAATCAAATGAAAGTCAAACATTTTCAAACAAAGCGTTTTAAATCAAATGAAAGTCAAATGCATTCAACAAAGCTAATTTAATCAAATGAAAGTCATATGCATTCTACAAAGCTAATTGAATCAAATGAAAGTTAAACACATTCAAGCAAAGCTAATTGAATTAAATGAAAGTCAAACACATTCAAACAAATCTTTTTGAATCAAATAAAAGTCAAATGCATTCAATAAAGCTAATTGAATCAAATGAAAGTCAAACACGGTCAACCAAAGCTTTTTGATTCAAATTAAAGTCTAATAAATTCAACAAAGCTAATTTAATCAAATAAAAGTCAATTGCATTCTACAAAGCTAATTGAATCTATTGAAAGTTTCGACCAATAGCATGCTGTAATGTTCTCTACAAAATTATCTCGATAATGTTGTGCTCTAGGATGAAAGAGGTGTTACCTGTGCTAATTGATGAGTCCCAAGGTGCTTTTATTGTTGGTAGGTCGATTTTAGACAATGTGCTTATTTGTCAAGACATTCTTAAAGATTATAATAATAAAAGGAAGTCTCCTAGGTGTATTGTGAAGGTTGATCTTCGAAAAGCCTATGATTCAGTTTACTGGAGCTTTATTGAGGATATGCTAGGCTGTTTTGGTTTCCCTACTCAGCTTGTTCACTGGATTATGGAATGTGTGACCTCTCCCTCTTATTCCATCTTTCTAAATGGGGGTATGCATGGTTTCTTTCCGGGTAAGAGAGGTGTGAGACAGGGAGATCCCATGTCTCCTCTTCTCTTTGTGATTGTAATGGAGTATTTAACCAGGCTGCTAAGGAAGGTAGGGCACAAGAAGGGTTTCAAGTTTCACTATAGGTGCAAACAGTTAAAACTTAATCATCTGGTGTTTGCTGATGATTTAATGCTCTTTGCTTATGGGGATAAAAAATCAGTGAGCTATCTTACAAGAGCTCTGAAACTGTTTGAAAAGGTCTCGGGGTTGCTAGCTAACTCTGATAAGACTGCCATCTATTTTGGTAATGTTCATCCTGATATTAAGAAGGAGATTTTACATCACTCGGGGTTTGTGGAAGGCTGTATGCCTTTTAAATACTTGGGTATACCTTTGAATAGCAGATACATGAAGGTTAGTGATTTTGATGGGTTAATTGACAGTATGCTGGCTAGGATGACTAGGTGGTCCAGTAGGAACCTTTCTTATGCTGCAAAAGTGTGCTCATAAATTATGTTCTTATGAGCCTACACACCTACTGGGCACAATGTATTCTGTTTCCCAAGATAGTCATTAACAAGATAAATCAGCTATGCAGGGCATTCTTATGGTGTGGGTCAGCTTCATTGTCTAAATGCCCTCCTGTTGCTTGGAGTTGGATTTGTCAAGCTAAGAAGACTGGTGGTATGGGGATCAGAGATTGTGAGTTGTGGAATAAGGCTGCCCTAGGCAAGTTTGTTTGGAAGGTGGCTCAGAAACAAGACTCATTATGGGTTAAATGGATCCACAATGTCTACTTGAAAGAGACTAATTGGTGGTCCTATGTCCCCAAGAAAGCTGATGGCTGGGCTTGGAAGAGGATCTGCTCTGTTAAGGATGAGTTAAAGGATGGTTTTGACTCTGAACACTGGAAAAAGGGGAAGTACTCTATCTCAGATGGATATGCCTGGTTACAGAGAGGTTCACAGACTATAGATTGGGATAACTGGATCTGGAATCATTACAATGTTCCTAGACATTCTATTATAGCTTGGATGGCTATTTTGGACAGACTGAGAACAAGAGATAAATTACTGAGAATAGGTGTTAGTGACTCTGCTACTTGCTATCTTTGTGGAGATCAGAGGGAAGATCATAGTCACCTATTTTTCAACTGTCCTTACAGCAGAAGATGTATGAATATTATCTGTCATTTGTTGCAGATTTCAGATAATCATGTTGATATTAACAGCACCTGGAAATGTTGGAAAAAATTGTTTAAAGACCCTATTAAGAGAAAGGTGGGCTTTGCTGTCCTTACTGGTTTGGTGTACTACCTCTGGTATGCACGGAATCACACCTTCTGGAATGCTGTTGTTCCTCATCCGAGAAGATTATGCACTAAAATGTGCACAGAGATTGTTGACAGAATTCAGCAAAATATTGGTAGTAAGTGGAAAAAACAGCATTGTAAATGGCTGTTTATGCTTAGAAGTTGTATTCCTCGATAGGCCCTTTTGTTTTGGGCCTTTTAGCTTTGTTTTTTTTTTTAGTTTGTCTTGGTTTGTTTGCTTTGTGCTAGAACTTATGGGCTGTTGTGCCTTCCAACTTTGTGCCTAGCCCATCCTAGCTTTGAGGCACCCTTCCTAGAAGGTGGTCTCTCCTAGGTCTGGGGTTGTACTTGAGGGCTTGTCCCTCGTCTTTTGGTATTAATAATTTTCTCACCTTTTAAAAAAAAAAAAAAAAAAAGAATCTAATGAAAGTCAAACACAATTAAACAAAGCTATTTAAATCAAATGAAAGTCAAACATTTTCAAACAAAGCTTTTTGAATTAAATGAAAGTCAAATGCATTCAACAAAGCTAATTGAATCAAATGAAAGTCAAACACATTCAAACAAAGCTTTTCAAATCAAATGAAAGTCTAATGCATTCTACAAAGCTAATTGAATCAAATGAAAGTCAAACACATTCAAGCAAACACTAGGCAAAAAACCCCAATCCCCACCGGTTCAAACCACTCATTCCCCACCGGTTTTGAACCGTTCTTGATTTGGGGGGTGCTAAATCCCCAAAGATTTCCCACCGGTTCAAAACCGGTGGCAAAAACCACTTTTCCCACCGGTTTTGGAGTGAACCGGTGGCAAAAACATGTGATTTATCTTATAGCTGGAGGACTTTTCCCACCGGTTTTCAAGTGAACCGGTGGCAAAACTATAACATTTCCCACTGATTTTCACACTGACCCGGTGGCAAAAATGCCCCAAAAAATTATTTTTTTTTTTTTTTTTTTGCATTTTTTTCACTTAAATTGTACCAAATACTTGTATATAATCATAATATACATAAAACACATATATTTGCCTCAATAACTTGTAATATTACACTTTAAAAAACTAAAAAAAATGGACATATAAACACTAACATATATATTTTTGGACATATAAACATTAACATATGCTGTCTGACAGTATACAAAAACTAATAGAACTCAGGACTTCAAGGGTGGCAAGAATGCAAAACTGTTGCAGAGTAGAGCACAGTGACATTGGTGGCAATGGTGTTTGTCTTTGTAGTATCAAATGCCATTTCCCCACCCAAGCTGCTGTCCTCATTGCCGATGGCAGCTCACCTAAAACTGGAATAATCAACCCAAGATTGTAATTCAAGTCCTATAGTTCTATTTCACAACAAATTTCAACCCAATTCGGATACTACCCTTCTCTGTACAATATCCAAGCAAATTCAAGAGGTTCCTGTGATGCAACCTTCCTAACAGCTTAACCTGAGAAACAAGAGCATGCAATAAAAGAAGGTGAGATCAAGAATCAATCAGCAAAATAACTACAGCATAAAAAGAGACAGCAACTTGTCTACCACACAGGACATCTAAGGATGAACCTTGGTATAGATTATATTGCCGCTAAGAAGCTGCACTGATTAAAATATGACATTACCTCTGTGTCAAATTCTCGCTCCCCTTGCTTTGACATCAATTGCCAGCACCTTCACAGCAACTATTTCACCAGATGACATCTGAGCTTTGTACACAGGACCATATGCACCCTGGCCAACCAATGTTGTGAAATTCTGAGTCGCCTTCTGCAAATCCCTACAAAAGAAGTAGCCAACTTATACTCTTATAGTCATCAAGTAAAGTGCAATCAGAGTTCTGTTCATATCAGTAGTTTCACCATGATTTGAATCTACAAGAAATTACTCTCCAACAAGGATAGATTGACAAAGAGGGTGGAGAAAGAGAGCACTTGAGATACTGAGACCAAAAATCATATTAAGATGTAAATTATACTTGAATTATACATTCTTAGCAAAGCAATGACACCAGCCAAACACAGTAATATGACATTATAAGTTGTAATGAGGTCTACTACGACAATTATTTATTACCATAAGAAAGCAATTAATACCTCCTTTTACGATTCTCACGTAAATTACAAAGAATCAAAACAGCAGCATATATGTAATAAAATCTAACACCAAGATTCAAGCATCAAGTTATGAAACATAATTGATTTGTTAGCAACATTTACAAAATCCATTGATCAATCTATAAAAATGGCACTAATCGGACTGATAAGATTTCTCATCTTCACTACCCAATTCGGTTTTGTCCCTATGATCACATAAAGAGGATTGCCAATTCCTTATTTTTAATGTCTCAACGGAATAATTTTAACATTGTCACTAAAAACTTAAGTAAATTTCGGAAAGCAAACCTGTAAGCAAACTCAAGTATACCAGATGCAGAAACAACATTACTTCTCTTAAAGCCGTCAAGCCACAAAGACATCCCACTGACACTTTTTCTGTATCGTCTTGGAGATTTAGGGCCAAGGGTAACACTCATTCCATAAAACAAATTAACATTAAAATAGTTCATCCAAACAACTTATTTTATTTTTTTTTTTTACCAAATGATCCATTTACACAGAGCAATTACAACTTACAATCACCGAAGCATGGCAACAGTTTAAAGGTTTTTCGACTTTCCATGGAGCCGAATTATCAAATGTACTCAACATAATTCCGTACTTCCTTTGTGTATTCGTACAATAGTTGTATAAAAATAGATAAGTAAGCTAAGCAGTTGACCTGAGCAGAAGATATGGCATAAGCATTGAGCTCACTGTCAATGTAGTAGTAGCTAACACACAAATCATCTCCCTGATAACATCATCAACAAAACATATCACAACACTTATACGATTGTACCACAAATCCACAATGTGCATTCCGTAATCCGGTCATCATTTCGATTTATATCATTGCTCTTTATGTCTCTCTAAACACCGAAAAATAAGAAACCTGCACATCCTTAACCTCCCCACTAACAACATCCTTCACCTTCAACCCTCCCAAAACCCTATTCTCCTGTCTATCTCATGACTGCGTTTCAGCCCAACAACCACTCCCCAACCCAGCCCCGACAGCCACCCCCTCCCCCTGTACCACCACCAAAACCACCCTCCTTCCAGAGCCACATAAGCGCAATAGACCCCCCGCCCCAGCCCCACCAACGAAACCGCCCAAAACTTGAATTCCTTAACCCGAAACCACCCTAACTCCCATCCCTTTCCCCACCAGAAACCCCCACCCCTTTCCCTGACCCGAAACTGCCGTAGACTCGAAACTCTACCCCTGAAACCATTCCCCCACCCCCAGAATTTGTGAATTTGTGTTTTTCCTATAAAATAAAATAAATAAACTAAAATTCACAAATTAGCAACCAAAATTGACTCAATTATCAAACTAGACTCCAAAAATTACGTTAAATTCTTCGACTTTGTATAACCAATAGTTCAATTTTCCAACTTCGAATAACCCTAAATTGAGTATATACTAACAATTAAATACATGATTAACACTAGATTGTCAAAATTAATATTAGATGATTAAAGAAAAAGAAGCATCTAACCTTAGAGACTGCTTCAATGGAGGAGAGAAAGCTCATAAGCCCCTTCAATGGAGAATTTCGAGTACGCTTAAATGGAGGAGAGAGAGAGGAAAGAGTACAGCGAGAAACGCTTAAATGGACGAGGGAGAGAGGAAGGAGTACGACGAGAAAGATATGAAGGAGTACAGAGAGAGGAAAGAGTACAGAGAGGTTCGTTTTAATGGAGGAGAGGGAGAGGAGAGAGAGGTAGCGCAGACGAGAGAGGAGGAAAGATCAAGGAATTGAAGGAGAAAGAAAGAAGAATATAAGCGGTTTTTTTTAATTTCATAACACTTTTCCCACCGGTTTTGTTAGAACCGGTGCGAGAAACATACTTTTCCCACCGGTTTGGTTAGAACCAATGGCAAATCCATTTTCCCTCTTTTTTTTTTTTATAAAACAAAACTTTTCCCACCGGTTTTCAAGAACCGGTGGCAAAAGGGGGATGCCTTTTTCAATTTTTCTACTAGTGAAAGCTAAATGAATCAAATGAAAGTCAAACACATTCAAACAAATCTTTTTGAATCAAATAAAAGTCAAATGCATTCAATAAAGCTAATTCAATGAAATGAAAGTCAAACACAGTCAACCAAAGCTTTTTGATTGAAATTAAAGTCTAATACATTCAACAAAGCTAATTTAATTAAATAAAAGTCAATTGCATTCTACAAAGCTAATTGAATCTAATGAAAGTCATACACATTCAAACAAAGCTAATTGAATCAAATGAAACTCAAACACATTCAAACAAAGCTTTTCGAATCAAATTAAAGTTTAATGCATTCTACAAAGCTAATTGAATAATATGAAAGTAAAACACATTCAAGCAAAGCTAATTAAATCAAATGAAAGTCAAACACATTCAAACAAATCTTTCAAAATCAAATAAAAGTCAAATGCATTCTACAAAGCGAATTGAATAATATGAAAGTCAAACACATTCAAGCAAAGCTAATTGAATCAAATGAAAGTCAAACACATTCAAACAAATCTTTCAAAATCAAATAAAAGTCAAATGCATTCAATAAAGCTAATTGAATCTAATGAAAGTCAAACACATTCAAACAAAGTTAATTGAATCAAATGAAAGTCAAATGCATTCAACAAAGGTAATTGAAACAAATGAAAGTCAAACACATTCAAACAAACCTAATTGAGTCAAATGAAAGTCAAACACATTCAAACAGAGCTTTTTGAATCAAATGAAAGTCAAATGAATTCATTCAAGCTAATTGAATCATATGAAAGTTAAACACATTCAAATAAAGCTTTTTGCATCAAATTAAAGTCTAATGCATTCTACAAAGCTAATTGAATCAAATGAATGTTAAATGCATTCTACAAAGCTAAACGAATCAAATGGAAGTCAAACACATTCAAACAAAGCTAATTGAATCAAATGAAAGTCAAACAAATTCAAACAAAGCTTTTTGAATCAAATTAAAGTCAAACACATTCAAACAAAGCTTATTAAATGAAATGAAAGTCAAACACTTTCAAACAAAGCGTTTTAAATCAAATGAAAGTCAAATGCATTCAACAAAGCTAATTTAATCAAATGAAAGTCATATGCATTCTACAAAGCTAATTGAATCAAATGAAAGTTAAACACATTCAAGGAAAGCTAATTGAATTAAATGAAAGTCAAACACATTCAAACAAATCTTTTTGAATCAAATAAAAGTTAAATGCATTCAAAAAAAGCTGATTGAATCAAATGAAAGTCAAACACATTCAAACAAAGCTTTTTGAATCAAATTAAAGTCTAATGCATTAAACAACGGTAATTGAAACAAATGAAAGTCAAACACATTCGAACAAACCTAATTGAGTCAAATGAAAGTCAAACACATTCAAACAGAGCTTTTTGAATAAAATGAAAGTCAAATGAATTCATTCAAGCCAATTGAATCATATGAAAGTCAAACACATTCAAATAAAGCTTTTTGCATCAAATTAAAGTCTAATGCATTCTACAAAGCTTATTGAATCAAATGAATGTTAAATGCATTCTACAAAGCTAAACGAATCAAATGGAAGTCAAACACATTCAAACAAAGCTAATTGAATCAAATGAAAGTCAAACGAATTCAAACAAAGCTTTTTGAATCAAATTAAAGTCAAACACATTCAAAGAAAGCTTTTTGAATCAAATTAAAGTTTAATGCATTCTACAAAGCTAATTGAATAATATGAAAGTAAAACACATTCAAGCAAAGCTAATTAAATCAAATGAAAGTCAAACACATTCAAACAAATCTTTCAAAATCAAATAAAAGTCAAATGCATTCTACAAAGCGAATTGAATAATATGAAAGTCAAACACATTCAAGCAAAGCTAATTGAATCAAATGAAAGTCAAACACATTCAAACAAATCTTTCAAAATCAAATAAAAGTCAAATGCATTCAAAAAAGCTAATTGAATCTAATGAAAGTCAAACACAATCAACCAAAGCTTTTTGATTCAAATTAAAGTCTAATACATTCAACAAGGCTAATTTAATAAATAAAAAAAAAAAGTCAAATGCATTCTAGAAAGCTAATTGAATCAAATGAAAGTCAAACACATACAAAAAAAGCTAATTGAATCAAATGACAGTCAAACACATTCAAACAAAGCTTTTAGAATCAAATTAAAGTCTAATGCGTTAAACAAAGCTAATTGAATCAAACGAATATCAAACACATTCAAACAAAGCTAATTGAATCAAATGAAAGTCAAACACATTCAAACAAAGCTTTTTTAATCAAATTAAAGTCTAATGCATTCAACAAAGCTAATTGAATCAAATGAAAGTCAAATGCATTCTATAAAGCTAATTGAATCAAATGAAAGACAAACATATTCTACCACAGCTGTTTTAATCAAATGAAAGTCAAATGCATTCATCAAAGCTAATTGAATCGAATGAAAGTCAAACACATTCGAACAAGCCTAATTGAATCAAATAAAAGTCAAATGCATTCATCAAAGCTAACTGAATCAAATAAAAGTCAAATGCATTCATCAAAGCTAATTGAATCGAATAAAAAACAAACACATTTAAACAAACCTAATTGAATCAAATGAAAGTCAAACACATTCAAACAAAGCTTTTTGAATTAAATGAAAGTCAAATGCATCCAACAAAGCTAATTGAATCAAATTAAAGTAAGAAAAAAATCAAACAAAGTTACTTGAATCAATTGAAAGTTAAACACATTCAAACAAAGCTTTTCGAATCAAATGAAAGTCAAATGCATTCTACAAAGCAAATTCAATCAAATGAAAGTCAAACACATTCAAACAAATCCTTTTGAATCAAATTAAAGTCAAACACATTCATACAAAGCTTATTAAATCAAATGAAAGTCAAACACTTTCAAACAAAGCTTTTTGAATCAAATGAAAGTCAAATGCATTCAATAAAGCTAATTGAATCAAATGAAAGTCAAACACATTCAAACAGAGCATTTTGAATCAAATGAAAGTCAAATGCATTCTACAAAGCTAATTGAATAATAAGAAAGTCAAACACATTCAAGCAAAGCTAATTGAATCAAATGAAAGTTAAACACATTCAAACAAATCTTTCAAAATCAAATAAAAGTCAAATGCATTCAATAAAGCTAATTGAATCTAATGAAAGTCATACACAGTCAACCAAAGCTTTTTGATTCAAATTAAAGTCTAATACATTCAACAAGGCTAATTTAATAAAAAAAAAAGTCAAATGCATTCTAGAAAGCTAATTGAATCAAATGAAAGTCAAACACATACAAAAAAAGCTAATTGAATCAAATGACAGTCAAACACATTCAAACAAAGCTTTTAGAATCAAATTAAAGTCTAATGCGTTAAACAAAGCTAATTGAATCAAACGAATGTCAAACACATTCAAACAAAGCTAATTAAATCAAATGAAAGTCAAACACATTCAAACAAAGCTTTTTTAATCAAATTAAAGTCTAATGCATTCAACAAAGCTAATTGAATCAAATGAAAGTCAAATGCATTCTATAAAGCTAATTGAATCAAATGAAAGACAAACATATTCTACCACAGCTTTTTTAATCAAATGAAAGTCAAATGCATTCATCAAAGCTAATTGAATCGAATGAAAGTCAAACACATTCGAACAAGCCTAATTGAATCAAATAAAAGTCAAATGCATTCATCAAAGCTAACTGAATCAAATAAAAGTCAAATGCATTCATCAAAGCTAATTGAATCGAATAAAAAACAAACACATTTAAACAAACCTAATTGAATCAAATGAAAGTCAAACACATTCAAACAAAGCTTTTTGAATTAAATGAAAGTCAAATGCATCCAACAAAGCTAATTGAATCAAATTAAAGTAAGAAAAAAATCAAACAAAGTTACTTGAATCAATTGAAAGTTAAACACATTCAAACAAAGCTTTTCGAATCAAATGAAAGTCAAATGCATTCTACAAAGCAAATTCAATCAAATGAAAGTCAAACACATTCAAGCAAAGCTAATTGAATGAAATGAAAGTCAAACACATTCAAACAAATCCTTTTGAATCAAATTAAAGTCAAACACATTCATACAAAGCTTATTAAATCAAATGAAAGTCAAACACTTTCAAACAAAGCTTTTTGAATCAAATGAAAGTCAAATGCATTCAATAAAGCTAATTGAATCAAATGAAAGTCAAACACATTCAAACAGAGCATTTTGAATCAAATGAAAGTCAAATGCATTCTACAAAGCTAAATGAATAATAAGAAAGTCAAACACATTCAAGCAAAGCTAATTGAATCAAATGAAAGTCAAACACATTCAAACAAATCTTTCAAAATCAAATAAAAGTCAAATGCATTCAATAAAGCTAATTGAATCTAATGAAAGTCATACACAGTCAACCAAAGCTTTTTTATTCAAATTAAAGTCTAATACATTCAACAAGGCTAATTTAATAAAAAAAAAAGTCAAATGCATTCTAGAAAGCTAGATGAATCAAATGAAAGTCAAACACATACAAAAAAAGCTAATTGAATCAAAAGACAGTCAAACACATTCAAACAAAGCTTTTAGAATCAAATTAAAGTCTAATGCGTTAAACAAAGCTAATTGAATCAAATGAATGTCAAACACATTCAAACAAAGCTAATTGAATCAAATGAAAGTCAAACACATTCAAACAAAGCTTTTTTAATCAAATTAAAGTCTAATGCATTCAACAAAGCTAATTGAATCAAATGAAAGTCAAATGCATTCTATAAAGCTAATTGAATCAAATGAAAGACAAACACATTCTACCACAGCTTTTTTAATCAAATGAAAGTCAAATGCATTCATCAAAGCTAATTGAATCGAATGAAAGTCAAACACATTCGAACAAAGCTAATTGAATCAAATAAAAGTCAAATGCATTCATCAAAGCTAATTGAATCGAATAAAAAACAAACACATTTAAACAAACCTAATTGAATCAAATGAAAGTCAAACACATTCAAACAAAGCTTTTTGAATTAAATGAAAGTCAAATGCATCCAACAAAGCTAATTGAATCAAATTAAAGTAAAAAAAAATCAAACAAAGTTACTTGAATCAATTGAAAGTTAAACACATTCAAACAAAGCTTTTCGAATCAAATGAAAGTCAAATGCATTCTACAAAGCAAATTCAATCAAATGAAACTCAAACACATTCAAGCAAAGCTAATTGAATCATATGATAGTCAAACACATTCAAAAAAAATCTTTTTGAATCAAATTAAAATCAAACACATTCAAACAAAGCTTATTAAATCAAATGAAAGTCAAACACTTTCAAACAAAGCTTTTTGAATCAAATGAAAGTCAAATGCATTCAATAAAGCTGATTGAATCAAATGAAAGTCAAACACATTCAAACAGAGCATTTTGAATCAAATGAAAGTCAAATGCATTCTACAAAGCTAATTGAATAATATGAAAGTCAAACACATTCAAGCAAAGCTAATTGAATCAAATGAAAGTCAAACACATTCAAACAAATCTTTCAAAATCAAATAAAAGTCAAATGCATTCAATAAAGCTAATTGAATCTAATGAAAGTCAAACACAGTCAACCAAAGCTTTTTGATTCAAATTAAAGTCTAATACATTCAACAAGGCTAATTTAATAAAAAAAAAAAAAGTCAAATGCATTCTAGAAAGCTAATTGAATCAAATGAAAGTCAAACACATACAAAAAAAGCTAATTGAATCAAATGACAGTCAAACACATTCAAACAAAGCTTTTAGAATCAAATTAAAGTCTAATGCGTTAAACAAAGCTAATTGAATCAAATGAATGTCAAACATATTCAAACAAAGCTAATTGAATCAAATGAAAGTCAAACACATTCAAACAAAGCTTTTTTAATCAAATTAAAGTCTAATGCATTCAACAAAGCTAATTGAATCAAATGAAAGTTAAATGCATTCTATAAAGCTAATTGAATCAAATGAAAGACAAACACATTCTACCACAGCTTTTTTAATTAAATGAAAGTCAAATGCATTCATCAAAGCTAATTGAATCGAATGAAAGTCAAACACATTCGAACAAACCTAATTGAATCAAATAAAAGTCAAATGCATTCATCAAAGCTAATTGAATCAAATAAAAGTCAAATGCATTCATCAAAGCTAATTGAATCGAATAAAAAACAAACACATTTAAACAAACCTAATTGAATCAAATGAAAGTCAAACACATTCAAACAAAGCTTTTTGAATTAAATGAAAGTCAAATGCATCCAACAAAGCTAATTGAATCAAATTAAAGTAAAAAATAATCAAACAAAGTTACTTGAATCAATTGAAAGTTAAACACATTCAAACAAAGCTTTTCGAATCAAATGAAAGTCAAATGCATTCTACAAAGCAAATTCAATCAAATGAAAGTCAAACACATTCAAGCAAAGCTAATTGAATCATATGATAGTCAAACACATTCAAAAAAAATCTTTTTGAATCAAATTAAAATCAAACACATTCAAACAAAGCTTATTAAATCAAATGAAAGTCAAACACTTTCAAACAAAGCTTTTTGAATCAAATGAAAGTCAAATGCATTCAATAAAGCTGATTGAATCAAATGAAAGTCAAACACATTCAAACAGAGCATTTTGAATCAAATGAAAGTCAAATGCATTCTACAAAGCTAATTGAATAATATGAAAGTCAAACACATTCAAGCAAAGCTAATTGAATCAAATGAAAGTCAAACACATTCAAACAAATCTTTCAAAATCAAATAAAAGTCAAATGCATTCAATAAAGCTAATTGAATCTAATGAAAGTCAAACACAGTCAACCAAAGCTTTTTGATTCAAATTAAAGTCTAATACATTCAACAAGGCTAATTTAATAAAAAAAAAAAGTCAAATGCATTCTAGAAAGCTAATTGAATCAAATGAAAGTCAAACACATACAAAAAAAGCTAATTGAATCAAATGACAGTCAAACACATTCAAACAAAGCTTTTAGAATCCAATTAAAGTCTAGTGCGTTAAACAAAGCTAATTGAATCAAATGAATGTCAAACACATTCAAACAAAGCTAATTGAATCAAATGAAAGTCAAACACATTCAAACAAAGCTTTTTTAATCAAATTAAAGTCTAATGCATTCAACAAAGCTAATTGAATCAAATGAAAGTCAAATGCATTCTATAAAGCTAATTGAATCAAATGAAAGACAAACACATTCTACCACAGCTTTTTTAATCAAATGAAAGTCAAATGCATTCATCAAAGCTAATTGAATCGAATGAAAGTCAAACACATTCGAACAAACCTAATTGAATCAAATAAAAGTCAAATGCATTCATCAAAGCTAATTGAATCAAATAAAAGTCAAATGCATTCATCAAAGCTAATTGAATCGAATAAAAAACAAACACATTTAAACAAACCTAATTGAATCAAATGAAAGTCAAACACATTCAAACAAAGCTTTTTGAATTAAATGAAAGTCAAATGCATCCAACAAAGCTAATTGAATCAAATTAAAGTAAAAAAAAATCAAACAAAGTTACTTGAATCAATTGAAAGTTAAACACATTCAAACAAAGCTTTTCGAATCAAATGAAAGTCAAATGCATTCTACAAAGCAAATTCAATCAAATGAAAGTCAAACACATTCAAGCAAAGCTAATTGAATCATATGAAAGTCAAACACATTCAAAAAAAATCTTTTTGAATCAAATTAAAATCAAACACATTCAAACAAAGCTTATTAAATCAAATGAAAGTCAAACACTTTCAAACAAAGCTTTTTGAATCAAATGAAAGTCAAATGCATTCAATAAAGCTAATGGAATCAAATGAAAGTCAAACACATTCAAACAGAGCATTTTGAATCAAATGAAAGTCAAATGCATTCTACAAAGATAATTGAATAATATGAAAGTCAAACACATTCAAGCAAAGCTAATTGAATCAAATGAAAGTCAAACACATTCAAACAAATCTTTCAAAAATCAAATAAAAGTCGAATGCATTCAATAAAGCTAATTGAATCTAATGAAAGTCAAACACAGTCAACCAAAGCTTTTTGATTCAAATTAAAGTCTAATACATTCAACAAGGCTAATTTAATAAAAAAAAAAAGTCAAATGCATTCTAGAAAGCTAATTGAATCAAATGAAAGTCAAACACATACAAAAAAAGCTAATTGAATCAAATGACAGTCAAACACATTCAAACAAAGCTTTTAGAATCAAATTAAAGTCTAATGCGTTAAACAAAGCTAATTGAATCAAATGAATGTCAAACACATTCAAACAAAGCTAATTGAATCAAATGAAAGTCAAACACATTCAAACAAAGCTTTTTTAATCAAATTAAAGTCTAATGCATTCAACAAAGCTAATTGAATCAAATGAAAGTCAAATGCATTCTATAAAGCTAATTGAATCAAATGAAAGACAAACACATTCTACCACAGCTCTTTTAATCAAATGAAAGTCAAATGCATTCATCAAAGCTAATTGAATCGAATGAAAGTCAAACACATTCGAACAAAGCTAATTGAATCAAATAAAAATCAAATGCATTCATCAAAGCTAATTGAATCGAATAAAAAACAAACACATTTAAACAAACCTAATTGAATCAAATGAAAGTCAAACACATTCAAACAAAGCTTTTTGAATTAAATGAAAGTCAAATGCATCCAACAAAGCTAATTGAATCAAATTAAAGTAAAAAAAAATCAAACAAAGTTACTTGAATCAATTGAAAGTTAAACACATTCAAACAAAGCTTTTCGAATCAAATGAAAGTCAAATGCATTCTACAAAGCAAATTCAATCAAATGAAAGTCAAACACATTCAAGCAAAGCTAATTGAATCATATGAAAGTCAAACACATTCAAAAAAAATCTTTTTGAATCAAATTAAAATCAAACACATTCAAACAAAGCTTATTAAATCAAATGAAAGTCAAACACTTTCAAACAAAGCTTTTTGAATCAAATGAAAGTCAAATGCATTCAATAAAGCTAATTGAATCAAATGAAAGTCAAACACATTCAAACAGAGCATTTTGAATCAAATGAAAGTCAAATGCATTCTACAAAGCTAATTGAATAATATGAAAGTCAAACACATTCAAGCAAAGCTAATTGAATCAAATAAAAGTCAAACACATTCAAACAAATCTTTCAAAATCAAATAAAAGTCAAATGCATTCAATAAAGCTAATTGAATCTAATGAAAGTCAAACATAGTCAACCAAAGCTTTTTGATTCAAATTAAAGTCTAATACATTAAACAAGGCTAATTTAATAAAAAAAAAAAGTCAAATGCATTCTAGAAAGCTAATTGAATCAAATGAAAGTCAAACACATACAAAAAAAGCTAATTGAATCAAATGACAGTCAAACACATTCAAACAAAGCTTTTAGAATCCAATTAAAGTCTAGTGCGTTAAACAAAGCTAATTGAATCAAATGAATGTCAAACACATTCAAACAAAGCTAATTGAATCAAATGAAAGTCAAACACATTCAAACAAAGCTTTTTTAATCAAATTAAAGTCTAATGCATTCAACAAAGCTAATTGAATCAAATGAAAGTCAAATGCATTCTATAAAGCTAATTGAATCAAATGAAAGACAAACACATTCTACCACAGCTTTTTTAATCAAATGAAAGTCAAATGCATTCATCAAAGCTAATTGAATCGAATGAAAGTCAAACACATTCGAACAAACCTAATTGAATCAAATAAAAGTCAAATGCATTCATCAAAGCTAATTGAATCAAATAAAAGTCAAATGCATTCATCAAAGCTAATTGAATCGAATAAAAAACAAACACATTTAAACAAACCTAATTGAATCAAATGAAAGTCAAACACATTCAAACAAAGCTTTTTGAATTAAATGAAAGTCAAATGCATCCAACAAAGCTAATTGAATCAAATTAAAGTAAAAAAAAATCAAACAAAGTTACTTGAATCAATTGAAAGTTAAACACATTCAAACAAAGCTTTTCGAATCAAATGAAAGTCAAATGCATTCTACAAAGCAAATTCAATCAAATGAAAGTCAAACACATTCAAGCAAAGCTAATTGAATCATATGAAAGTCAAACACATTCAAAAAAAATCTTTTTGAATCAAATTAAAATCAAACACATTCAAACAAAGCTTATTAAATCAAATGAAAGTCAAACACTTTCAAACAAAGCTTTTTGAATCAAATGAAAGTCAAATGCATTCAATAAAGCTAATGGAATCAAATGAAAGTCAAACACATTCAAACAGAGCATTTTGAATCAAATGAAAGTCAAATGCATTCTACAAAGCTAATTGAATAATATGAAAGTCAAACACATTCAAGCAAAGCTAATTGAATCAAATGAAAGTCAAACACATTCAAACAAATCTTTCAAAATCAAATAAAAGTCGAATGCATTCAATAAAGCTAATTGAATCTAATGAAAGTCAAACACAGTCAACCAAAGCTTTTTGATTCAAATTAAAGTCTAATACATTCAACAAGGCTAATTTAATAAAAAAAAAAAGTCAAATGCATTCTAGAAAGCTAATTGAATCAAATGAAAGTCAAACACATACAAAAAAAGCTAATTGAATCAAATGACAGTCAAACACATTCAAACAAAGCTTTTAGAATCAAATTAAAGTCTAATGCGTTAAACAAAGCTAATTGAATCAAATGAATGTCAAACACATTCAAACAAAGCTAATTGAATCAAATGAAAGTCAAACACATTCAAACAAAGCTTTTTTAATCAAATTAAAGTCTAATGCATTCAACAAAGCTAATTGAATCAAATGAAAGTCAAATGCATTCTATAAAGCTAATTGAATCAAATGAAAGACAAACACATTCTACCACAGCTCTTTTAATCAAATGAAAGTCAAATGCATTCATCAAAGCTAATTGAATCGAATGAAAGTCAAACACATTCGAACAAAGCTAATTGAATCAAATAAAAATCAAATGCATTCATCAAAGCTAATTGAATCGAATAAAAAACAAACACATTTAAACAAACCTAATTGAATCAAATGAAAGTCAAACACATTCAAACAAAGCTTTTTGAATTAAATGAAAGTCAAATGCATCCAACAAAGCTAATTGAATCAAATTAAAGTAAAAAAAAATCAAACAAAGTTACTTGAATCAATTGAAAGTTAAACACATTCAAACAAAGCTTTTCGAATCAAATGAAAGTCAAATGCATTCTACAAAGCAAATTCAATCAAATGAAAGTCAAACACATTCAAGCAAAGCTAATTGAATCATATGAAAGTCAAACACATTCAAAAAAAATCTTTTTGAATCAAATTAAAATCAAACACATTCAAACAAAGCTTATTAAATCAAATGAAAGTCAAACACTTTCAAACAAAGCTTTTTGAATCAAATGAAAGTCAAATGCATTCAATAAAGCTAATTGAATCAAATGAAAGTCAAACACATTCAAACAGAGCATTTTGAATCAAATGAAAGTCAAATGCATTCTACAAAGCTAATTGAATAATATGAAAGTCAAACACATTCAAGCAAAGCTAATTGAATCAAATGAAAGT
Organism: Chenopodium quinoa; assembly: GCF_001683475.1. Classification (NCBI taxonomy): domain Eukaryota; kingdom Viridiplantae; phylum Streptophyta; class Magnoliopsida; order Caryophyllales; family Amaranthaceae; genus Chenopodium; species Chenopodium quinoa. Next base: position 135,419 of record NW_018744666.1, read on the forward strand.
CAAACACATTCAAACAAATCTTTCAAAATCAAATAAAAGTCAAATGCATTCAATAAAGCTAATTGAATCTAATGAAAGTCAAACATAGTCAACCAAAGCTTTTTGATTCAAATTAAAGTCTAATACATTCAACAAGGCTAATTTAATAAAAAAAAAAAGTCAAATGCATTCTAGAAAGCTAATTGAATCAAATGAAAGTCAAACACATACAAAAAAAGCTAATTGAATCAAATGACAGTCAAACACATTCAAACAAAGCTTTTAGAATCAAATTAAAGTCTAATGCGTTAAACAAAGCTAATTGAATCAAATGAATGTCAAACACATTCAAACAAAGCTAATTGAATCAAATGAAAGTCAAACACATTCAAACAAAGCTTTTTTAATCAAATTAAAGTCTAATGCATCAACAAAGCTAATTGAATCAAATGAAAGTCAAATGCATTCTATAAAGCTAATTGAATCAAATGAAAGACAAACACATTCTACCACAGCTTTTTTAATCAAATGAAAGTCAAATGCATTCATCAAAACTAATTGAATCGAATGAAAGTCAAACACATTCGAACAAACCTAATTGAATCAAATAAAAGTCAAATGCATTCATCAAAGCTAATTGAATCAAATAAAAGTCAAATGCATTCATCAAAGCTAATTGAATCAAATAAAAGTCAAATGCATTCATCAAAGCTAATTGAATCGAATAAAAAACAAACACATTTAAACAAACCTAATTGAATCAAATGAAAGTCAAACACATTCAAACAAAGCTTTTTGAATTAAATGAAAGTCAAATGCATCCAACAAAGCTAATTGAATCAAATTAAAGTAAAAAAAAATCAAACAAAGTTACTTGAATCAATTGAAAGTTAAACACATTCAAACAAAGCTTTTCGAATCAAATGAAAGTCAAATGCATTCTACAAAGCAAATTCAATCAAATGAAAGTCCAACACATTCAAGCAAAGCTAATTGAATCATATGAAAGTCAAACACATTCAAAAAAAATCTTTTTGAATCAAATTAAAATCAAACACATTCAAACAAAGCTTATTAAATCAAATGAAAGTCAAACACTTTCAAACAAAGCTTTTTGAATCAAATGAAAGTCAAATGCATTCAATAAAGCTAATTGAATCAAATGAAAGTCAAACACATTCAAACAGAGCATTTTGAATCAAATAAAAGTCAAATGCATTCTACAAAGCTAATTGAATAATATGAAAGTCAAACACATTCAAGCAAAGCTAATTGAATCAAATGAAAGTCAAACACATTCAAACAAATCTTTCAAAATCAAATAAAAGTCAAATGCATTCAATAAAGCTAATTGAATCTAATGAAAGTCAAACACAGTCAACCAAAGCTTTTTGATTCAAATTAAAGTCTAATACATTCAACAAGGCTAATTTAATAAAAAAAAAAGTCAAATGCATTCTAGAAAGCTAATTGAATCAAATGAAAGTCAAACACATACAAAAAAAGCTAATTGAATCAAATGACAGTCAAACACATTCAAACAAAGCTTTTAGAATCAAATTAAAGTCTAATGCGTTAAACAAAGCTAATTGAATCAAATGAATGTCAAACACATTCAAACAAAGCTAATTGAATCAAATGAAAGTCAAACACATTCAAACAAAGCTTTTTTAATCAAATTAAAGTCTAATGCATTCAACAAAGCTAATTGAATCGAATGAAAGTCAAATGCATTCTATAAAGCTAATTGAATCAAATGAAAGACAAACACATTCTACCACAGCTTTTTTAATCAAATGAAAGTCAAATACATTCATCAAAGCTAATTGAATCGAATGAAAGTCAAACACATTCGAACAAACCTAATTGAATCAAATAAAAGTCAAATGCATTCATCAAAGCTAATTGAATCAAATAAAAGTCAAATGCATTCATCAAAGCTAATTGAATCGAATAAAAAACAAACACATTTAAACAAACCTAATTGAATCAAATGAAAGTCAAACACATTCAAACAAAGCTTTTTGAATTAAATGAAAGTCAAATGCATCCAACAAAGCTAATTGAATCAAATTAAAGTAAAAAAAATCAAACAAAGTTACTTGAATCAATTGAAAGTTAAACACATTCAAACAAAGCTTTTCGAATCAAATGAAAGTCAAATGCATTCTACAAAGCAAATTCAATCAAATGAAAGTCAAACACATTCAAGCAAAGCTAATTGAATCATATGATAGTCAAACACATTCAAAAAAAATCTTTTTGAATCAAATTAAAATCAAACACATTCAAACAAAGCTTATTAAATCAAATGAAAGTCAAACACTTTCAAACAAAGCTTTTTGAATCAAATGAAAGTCAAATGCATTCAATAAAGCTGATTGAATCAAATGAAAGTCAAACACATTCAAACAGAGCATTTTGAATCAAATGAAAGTCAAATGCATTCTACAAAGCTAATTGAATAATATGAAAGTCAAACACATTCAAGCAAAGCTAATTGAATCAAATGAAAGTCAAACACATTCAAACAAATCTTTCAAAATCAAATAAAAGTCAAATGCATTCAATAAAGCTAATTGAATCTAATGAAAGTCATACACAGTCAACCAAAGCTTTTTGATTCAAATTAAAGTCTAATACATTCAACAAGGCTAATTTAATAAAAAAAAAAAGTCAAATGCATTCTAGAAAGCTAATTGAATCAAATGAAAGTCAAACACATACAAAAAAAGCTAATTGAATCAAATGACAGTCAAACACATTCAAACAAAGCTTTTAGAATCAAATTAAAGTCTAATGCGTTAAACAAAGCTAATTGAATCAAATGAATGTCAAACACATTCAAACAAAGCTAATTGAATCAAATGAAAGTCAAACACATTCAAACAAAGCTTTTTTAATCAAATTAAAGTCTAATGCATTCAACAAAGCTAATTGAATCAAATGAAAGTCAAATGCATTCTATAAAGCTAATTGAATCAAATGAAAGACAAACACATTCTACCACAGCTTTTTTAATCAAATGAAAGTCAAATGCATTTATCAAAGCTAATTGAATCGAATGAAAGTCAAACACATTCGAACAAAGCTAATTGAATCAAATAAAAGTCAAATGCATTCATCAAAGCTAATTGAATCGAATAAAAAACAAACACATTTAAACAAACCTAATTGAATCAAATGAAAGTCAAACACATTCAAACAAAGCTTTTTGAATTAAATGAAAGTCAAATGCATCCAACAAAGCTAATTGAATCAAATTAAAGTAAAAAAAAATCAAACAAAGTTACTTGAATCAATTGAAAGTTAAACACATTCAAACAAAGCTTTTCGAATCAAATGAAAGTCAAATGCATTCTACAATGCAAATTCAATCAAATGAAACTCAAACACATTCAAGCAAAGCTAATTGAATCATATGATAGTCAAACACATTCAAAAAAAATCTTTTTGAATCAAATTAAAATCAAACACATTCAAACAAAGCTTATTAAATCAAATGAAAGTCAAACACTTTCAAACAAAGCTTTTTGAATCAAATGAAAGTCAAATGCATTCAATAAAGCTAATTGAATCAAATGAAAGTCAAACACATTCAAACAGAGCATTTTGAATCAAATGAAAGTCAAATGCATTCTACAAAGCTAATTGAATAATATGAAAGTCAAACACATTCAAGCAAAGCTAATTGAATCAAATGAAAGTCAAACACATTCAAACAAATCTTTCAAAATCAAATAAAAGTCAAATGCATTCAATAAAGCTAATTGAATCTAATGAAAGTCAAACACAGTCAACCAAAGCTTTTTGATTCAAATTAAAGTCTAATACATTCAACAAGGCTAATTTAATAAAAAAAAAAAAAGTCAAATGCATTCTAGAAAGCTAATTGAATCAAATGAAAGTCAAACACATACAAAAAAAGCTAATTGAATCAAATGACAGTCAAACACATTCAAACAAAGCTTTTAGAATCAAATTAAAGTCTAATGCGTTAAACAAAGCTAATTGAATCAAATGAATGTCAAACATATTCAAACAAAGCTAATTGAATCAAATGAAAGTCAAACACATTCAAACAAAGCTTTTTTAATCAAATTAAAGTCTAATGCATTCAACAAAGCTAATTGAATCAAATGAAAGTTAAATGCATTCTATAAAGCTAATTGAATCAAATGAAAGACAAACACATTCTACCACAGCTTTTTTAATTAAATGAAAGTCAAATGCATTCATCAAAGCTAATTGAATCGAATGAAAGTCAAACACATTCGAACAAACCTAAATGAATCAAATAAAAGTCAAATGCATTCATCAAAGCTAATTGAATCAAATAAAAGTCAAATGCATTCATCAAAGCTAATTGAATCGAATAAAAAACAAACACATTTAAACAAACCTAATTGAATCAAATGAAAATCAAACACATTCAAACAAAGCTTTTTGAATTAAATGAAAGTCAAATGCATCCAACAAAGCTAATTGAATCAAATTAAAGTAAAAAAAAATCAAACAAAGTTACTTGAATCAATTGAAAGTTAAACACATTCAAACAAAGCTTTTCGAATCAAATGAAAGTCAAATGCATTCTACAAAGCAAATTCAATCAAATGAAAGTCAAACACATTCAAGCAAAGCTAATTGAATCATATGATAGTCAAACACATTCAAAGAAAAATCTTTTTGAATCAAATTAAAATCAAACACATTCAAACAAAGCTTATTAAATCAAATGAAAGTCAAACACTTTCAAACAAAGCTTTTTGAATCAAATGAAAGTCAAATGCATTCAATAAAGCTGATTGAATCAAATGAAAGTCAAACACATTCAAACAGAGCATTTTGAATCAAATGAAAGTCAAATGCATTCTACAAAGCTAATTGAATAATATGAAAGTCAAACACATTCAAGCAAAGCTAATTGAATCAAATGAAAGTCAAACACATTCAAACAAATCTTTCAAAATCAAATAAAAGTCAAATGCATTCAATAAAGCTAATTGAATCTAATGAAAGTCAAACACAGTCAACCAAAGCTTTTTGATTCAAATTAAAGTCTAATACATTCAACAAGGCTAATTTAATAAATAAAAAAAAAAAAGTCAAATGCATTCTAGAAAGCTAATTGAATCAAATGAAAGTCAAACACATACAAAAAAAGCTAATTGAATCAAATGACAGTCAAACACATTCAAACAAAGCTTTTAGAATCAAATTAAAGTCTAATGCGTTAAACAAAGCTAATTGAATCAAACGAATGTCAAACACATTCAAACAAAGCTAATTGAATCAAATGAAAGTCAAACACATTCAAACAAAGCTTTTTTAATCAAATTAAAGTCTAATGCATTCAACAAAGCTAATTGAATCAAATGAAAGTCAAATGCATTCTATAAAGCTAATTGAATCAAATGAAAGACAAACACATTCTACCACAGCTTTTTTAATTAAATGAAAGTCAAAATGCATTCATCAAAGCTAATTGAATCGAATGAAAGTCAAACACATTCGAACAAACCTAATTGAATCAAATAAAAGTCAAATGCATTCATCAAAGCTAATTGAATCAAATAAAAGTCAAATGCATTCATCAAAGCTAATTGAATCGAATAAAAAACAAACACATTTAAACAAACCTAATTGAATCAAATGAAAGTCAAACACATTCAAACAAAGCTTTTTGAATTAAATGAAAGTCAAATGCATCCAACAAAGCTAATTGAATCAAATTAAAGTAAAAAAAAATCAAACAAAGTTACTTGAATCAATTGAAAGTTAAACACATTCAAACAAAGCTTTTCGAATCAAATGAAAGTCAAATGCATTCTACAAAGCAAATTCAATCAAATGAAAGTCAAACACATTCAAGCAAAGCTAATTGAATCATATGAAAGTCAAACACATTCAAAAAAAATCTTTTTGAATCAAATTAAAATCAAACACATTCAAACAAAGCTTATTAAATCAAATGAAAGTCAAACACTTTCAAACAAAGCTTTTTGAATCAAATGAAAGTCAAATGCATTCAATAAAGCTAATTGAATCAAATGAAAGTCAAACACATTCAAACAGAGCATTTTGAATCAAATGAAAGTCAAATGCATTCTACAAAGCTAATTGAATAATATGAAAGTCAAACACATTCAAGCAAAGCTAATTGAATCAAATGAAAGTCAAACACATTCAAACAAATCTTTCAAAATCAAATAAAAGTCAAATGCATTCAATAAAGCTAATTGAATCTAATGAAAGTCAAACATAGTCAACCAAAGCTTTTTGATTCAAATTAAAGTCTAATACATTCAACAAGGCTAATTTAATAAAAAAAAAAGTCAAATGCATTCTAGAAAGCTAATTGAATCAAATGAAAGTCAAACACATACAAAAAAAGCTAATTGAATCAAATGACAGTCAAACACATTCAAACAAAGCTTTTAGAATCAAATTAAAGTCTAATGCGTTAAACAAAGCTAATTGAATCAAATGAATGTCAAACACATTCAAACAAAGCTAATTGAATCAAATGAAAGTCAAACACATTCAAACAAAGCTTTTTTAAGCAAATTAAAGTCTAATGCATTCAACAAAGCTAATTGAATCAAATGAAAGTCAAATGCATTCTATAAAGCTAATTGAATCAAATGAAAGACAAACACATTCTACCACAACTTTTTTAATCAAATGAAAGTCAAATGCATTCATCAAAGCTAATTGAATCGAATGAAAGTCAAACACATTCGAACAAACCTAATTGAATCAAATAAAAGTCAAATGCATTCATCAAAGCTAATTGAATCAAATAAAAGTCAAATGCATTCATCAAAGCTAATTGAATCAAATAAAAGTCAAATGCATTCATCAAAGCTAATTGAATCGAATAAAAAACAAACACATTTAAACAAACCTAATTGAATCAAATGAAAGTCAAACACATTCAAACAAAGCTTTTTGAATTAAATGAAAGTCAAATGCATCCAACAAAGCTAATTGAATCAAATTAAAGTAAAAAAAAATCAAACAAAGTTACTTGAATCAATTGAAAGTTAAACACATTCAAACAAAGCTTTTCGAATCAAATGAAAGTCAAATGCATTCTACAAAGCAAATTCAATCAAATGAAAGTCAAACACATTCAAGCAAAGCTAATTGAATCATATGAAAGTCAAACACATTCAAAAAAAATCTTTTTGAATCAAATTAAAATCAAAAACATTCAAACAAAGCTTATTAAATCAAATGAAAGTCAAACACTTTCAAACAAAGCTTTTTGAATCAAATGAAAGTCAAATGCATTCAATAAAGCTAATTGAATCAAATGAAAGTCAAACACATTCAAACAGAGCATTTTGAATCAAATGAAAGTCAAATGCATTCTACAAAGCTAATTGAATAATATGAAAGTCAAACACATTCAAGCAAAGCTAATTGAATCAAATGAAAGTCAAACACATTCAAACAAATCTTTCAAAATCAAATAAAAGTCAAATGCATTCAATAAAGCTAATTGAATCTAATGAAAGTCAAACATAGTCAACCAAAGCTTTTTGATTCAAATTAAAGTCTAATACATTCAACAAGGCTAATTTAATAAAAAAAAAAAGTCAAATGCATTCTAGAAAGCTAATTGAATCAAATGAAAGTCAAACACATACAAAAAAAAGCTAATTGAATCAAATGACAGTCAAACACATTCAAACAAAGCTTTTAGAATCAAATTAAAGTCTAATGCGTTAAACAAAGCTAATTGAATCAAATGAATGTCAAACACATTCAAACAAAGCTAATTGAATCAAATGAAAGTCAAACACATTCAAACAAAGCTTTTTTAATCAAATTAAAGTCTAATGCATTCAACAAAGCTAATTGAATCAAATGAAAGTCAAATGCATTCTATAAAGCTAATTGAATCAAATGAAAGACAAACACATTCTACCACAGCTTTTTTAATCAAATGAAAGTCAAATGCATTCATCAAAGCTAATTGAATCGAATGAAAGTCAAACACATTCGAACAAACCTAATTGAATCAAATAAAAGTCAAATGCATTCATCAAAGCTAATTGAATCAAACAAAAGTCAAATGCATTCATCAAAGCTAATTGAATCGAATAAAAAGCAAACACATTTAAACAAACCTAATTGAATCAAATGAAAGTCAAACACATTCAAACAAAGCTTTTTGAATTAAATGAAAGTCAAATGCATCCAACAAAGCTAATTGAATCAAATTAAAGTAAAAATAAATAAAACAAAGTTACTAGAATCAATTGAAAGTTAAACACATTCAAACAAAGCTTTTCGAATCAAATGAAAGTCAAATGCATTCTACAAAGCAAATTCAATCAAATGAAAGTCAAACACATTCAAGCAAAGCTAATTGAATCATATGAAAGTCAAACACATTCAAAAAAAATCTTTTTGAATCAAATTAAAATCAAACACATTCAAACAAAGCTTATTAAATCAAATGAAAGTCAAACACTTTCAAACAAAGCTTTTTGAATCAAATGAAAGTAAAATGCATTCAATAAAGCTAATTGAATCAAATGAAAGTCAAACACATTCAAACAGAGCATTTTGAATCAAATGAAAGTCAAATGCATTCTACAAAGCTAATTGAATAATATGAAAGTCAAACACATTCAAGCAAAGCTAATTGAATCAAATGAAAGTCAAACACATTCAAACAAATCTTTCAAAATCAAATAAAAGTCAAATGCATTCAATAAAGCTAATTGAATCTAATGAAAGTCAAACACAGTCAACCAAAGCTTTTTGATTCAAATTAAAGTCTAATACATTCAACAAGGCTAATTTAATAAAAAAAAAAGTCAAATGCATTCTAGAAAGCTAATTGAATCAAATGAAAGTCAAACACATACAAAAAAAGCTAATTGAATCAAATGACAGTCAAACACATTCAAACAAAGCTTTTAGAATCAAATTAAAGTCTAATGCGTTAAACAAAGCTAATTGAATCAAATGAATGTCAAACACATTCAAACAAAGCTAATTGAATCAAATGAAAGTCAAACACATTCAAACAAAGCTTTTTTAATCAAATTAAAGTCTAATGCATTCAACAAAGCTAATTGAATCAAATGAAAGTCAAATGCATTCTATAAAGCTAATTGAATCAAATGAAAGACAAACACATTCTACCACAACTTTTTTAATCAAATGAAAGTCAAATGCATTCATCAAAGCTAATTGAATCGAATGAAAGTCAAACACATTCGAACAAACCTAATTGAATCAAATAAAAGTCAAATGCATTCATCAAAGCTAATTGAATCAAATAAAAGTCAAATGCATTCATCAAAGCTAATTGAATCAAATAAAAGTCAAATGCATTCATCAAAGCTAATTGAATCGAATAAAAAACAAACACATTTAAACAAACCTAATTGAATCAAATGAAAGTCAAACACATTCAAACAAAGCTTTTTGAATTAAATGAAAGTCAAATGCATCCAACAAAGCTAATTGAATCAAATTAAAGTAAAAAAAAATCAAACAAAGTTACTTGAATCAATTGAAAGTTAAACACATTCAAACAAAGCTTTTTGAATCAAATGAAAGTCAAATGCATTCTACAAAGCAAATTCAATCAAATGAAAGTCAAACACATTCAAGCAAAGCTAATTGAATCATATGAAAGTCAAACACATTCAAAAAAAATCTTTTTGAATCAAATTAAAATCAAAAACATTCAAACAAAGCTTATTAAATCAAATGAAAGTCAAACACTTTCAAACAAAGCTTTTTGAATCAAATGAAAGTCAAATGCATTCAATAAAGCTAATTGAATCAAATGAAAGTCAAACACATTCAAACAGAGCATTTTGAATCAAATGAAAGTCAAATGCATTCTACAAAGCTAATTGAATAATATGAAAGTCAAACACATTCAAGCAAAGCTAATTGAATCAAATGAAAGTCAAACACATTCAAACAAATCTTTCAAAATCAAATAAAAGTCAAATGCATTCAATAAAGCTAATTGAATCTAATGAAAGTCAAACATAGTCAACCAAAGCTTTTTGATTCAAATTAAAGTCTAATACATTCAACAAGGCTAATTTAATAAAAACAAAAGTCAAATGCATTCTAGAAAGCTAATTGAATCAAATGAAAGTCAAACACATACAAAAAAAGCTAATTGAATCAAATGACAGTCAAACACATTCAAACAAAGCTTTTAGAATCAAATTAAAGTCTAATGCGTTAAACAAAGCTAATTGAATCAAATGAATGTCAAACACATTCAAACAAAGCTAATTGAATCAAATGAAAGTCAAACACATTCAAACAAAGCTTTTTTAATCAAATTAAAGTCTAATGCATTCAACAAAGCTAATTGAATCAAATGAAAGTCAAATGCATTCTATAAAGCTAATTGAATCAAATGAAAGACAAACACATTCTACCACAGCTTTTTTAATCAAATGAAAGTCAAATGCATTCATCAAAGCTAATTGAATCGAATGAAAGTCAAACACATTCGAACAAACCTAATTGAATCAAATAAAAGTCAAATGCATTCATCAAAGCTAATTGAATCAAACAAAAGTCAAATGCATTCATCAAAGCTAATTGAATCGAATAAAAAAGCAAACACATTTAAACAAACCTAATTGAATCAAATGAAAGTCAAACACATTCAAACAAAGCTTTTTGAATTAAATGAAAGTCAAATGCATCCAACAAAGCTAATTGAATCAAATTAAAGTAAAAATAAATAAAACAAAGTTACTTGAATCAATTGAAAGTTAAACACATTCAAACAAAGCTTTTCGAATCAAATGAAAGTCAAATGCATTCTACAAAGCAAATTCAATCAAATGAAAGTCAAACACATTCAAGCAAAGCTAATTGAATCATATGAAAGTCAAACACATTCAAAAAAAATCTTTTTGAATCAAATTAAAATCAAACACATTCAAACAAAGCTTATTAAATCAAATGAAAGTCAAACACTTTCAAACAAAGCTTTTTGAATCAAATGAAAGTCAAATGCATTCAATAAAGCTAATTGAATCAAATGAAAGTCAAACACATTCAAACAGAGCATTTTGAATCAAATGAAAGTCAAATGCATTCTACAAAGCTAATTGAATAATATGAAAGTCAAACACATTCAAGCAAAGCTAATTGAATCAAATGAAAGTCAAACACATTCAAACAAATCTTTCAAAATCAAATAAAAGTCAAATGCATTCAATAAAGCTAATTGAATCTAATGAAAGTCAAACACAGTCAACCAAAGCTTTTTGATTCAAATTAAAGTCTAATACATTCAACAAGGCTAATTTAATAAAAAAAAAAAGTCAAATGCATTCTAGAAAGCTAATTGAATCAAATGAAAGTCAAACACATACAAAAAAAGCTAATTGAATCAAATGAATGTCAAACACATTCAAACAAAGCTTTTAGAATCAAATTAAAGTCTAATGCGTTAACCAAAGCTAATTGAATCAAATGAATGTCAAACACATTCAAACAAAGCTAATTGAATCAAATGAAAGTCAAACACATTCAAACAAAGCTTTTTTAATCAAATTAAAGTCAAATGCATTCATCAAAGCTAATTGAATCAAATAAAAGTCAAATGCATTCTATAAAGCTAATTGAATCAAATGAAAGACAAACACATTCTACCACAGCTTTTTTAATTAAATGAAAGTCAAATGCATTCATCAAAGCTAATTGAATCAAATGAAAGTCAAACACATTCGAACAAACCTAATTGAATCAAATAAAAGTCAAATGCATTCATCAAAGCTAATTGAATCAAATAAAAGTCAAATGCATTCATCAAAGCTAATTGAATCGAATAAAAAACAAACACATTTAAACAAACCTAATTGAATCAAATGAAAGTCAAACACATTCAAACAAAGCTTTTTGAATTAAATGAAAGTCAAATGCATCCAACAAAGCTAATTGAATCAAATTAAAGTAAAAAAAAATCAAACAAAGTTACTTGAATCAATTGAAAGTTAAACACATTCAAACAAAGCTTTTCGAATCAAATGAAAGTCAAATGCATTCTACAAAGCAAATTCAATCAAATGAAAGTCAAACACATTCAAGCAAAGCTAATTGAATCATATGATAGTCAAACACATTCAAAAAAAAATCTTTTTGAATCAAATTAAAATCAAACACATTCAAACAAAGCTTATTAAATCAAATGAAAGTCAAACACTTTCAAACAAAGCTTTTTGAATCAAATGAAAGTCAAATGCATTCAATAAAGCTGATTGAATCAAATGAAAGTCAAACACATTCAAACAGAGCATTTTGAATCAAATGAAAGTCAAATGCATTCTACAAAGCTAATTGAATAATATGAAAGTCAAACACATTCAAGCAAAGCTAATTGAATCAAATGAAAGTCAAACACATTCAAACAAATCTTTCAAAATCAAATAAAAGTCAAATGCATTCAATAAAGCTAATTGAATCTAATGAAAGTCAAACACAGTCAACCAAAGCTTTTTGATTCAAATTAAAGTCTAATACATTCAACAAGGCTAATTTAATAAATAAAAAAAAAGTCAAATGCATTCTAGAAAGCTAATTGAATCAAATGAAAGTCAAACACATACAAAAAAAGCTAATTGAATCAAATGACAGTCAAACACATTCAAACAAAGCTTTTAGAATCAAATTAAAGTCTAATGCGTTAAACAAAGCTAATTGAATCAAACGAATGTCAAACACATTCAAACAAAGCTAATTGAATCAAATGAAAGTCAAACACATTCAAACAAAGCTTTTTTAATCAAATTAAAGTCTAATGCATTCAACAAAGCTAATTGAATCAAATGAAAGTCAAATGCATTCTATAAAGCTAATTGAATCAAATGAAAGACAAACACATTCTACCACAGCTTTTTTAATTAAATGAAAGTCAAATGCATTCATCAAAGCTAATTGAATCGAATGAAAGTCAAACACATTCGAACAAACCTAATTGAATCAAATAAAAGTCAAATGCATTCATCAAAGCTAATTGAATCAAATAAAAGTCAAATGCATTCATCAAAGCTAATTGAATCGAATAAAAAACAAACACATTTAAACAAACCTAATTGAATCAAATGAAAGTCAAACACATTCAAACAAAGCTTTTTGAATTAAATGAAAGTCAAATGCATCCAACAAAGCTAATTGAATCAAATTAAAGTAAAAAAAAATCAAACAAAGTTACTTGAATCAATTGAAAGTTAAACACATTCAAACAAAGCTTTTCGAATCAAATGAAAGTCAAATGCATTCTACAAAGCAAATTCAATCAAATGAAAGTCAAACACATTCAAGCAAAGCTAATTGAATCATATGAAAGTCAAACACATTCAAAAAAAATCTTTTTGAATCAAATTAAAATCAAACACATTCAAACAAAGCTTATTAAATCAAATGAAAGTCAAACACTTTCAAACAAAGCTTTTTGAATCAAATGAAAGTCAAATGCATTCAATAAAGCTAATTGAATCAAATGAAAGTCAAACACATTCAAACAGAGCATTTTGAATCAAATGAAAGTCAAATGCATTCTACAAAGCTAATTGAATAATATGAAAGTCAAACACATTCAAGCAAAGCTAATTGAATCAAATGAAAGTCAAACACATTCAAACAAATCTTTCAAAATCAAATAAAAGTCAAATGCATTCAATAAAGCTAATTGAATCTAATGAAAGTCAAACATAGTCAACCAAAGCTTTTTGATTCAAATTAAAGTCTAATACATTCAACAAGGCTAATTTAATAAAAAAAAAAAGTCAAATGCATTCTAGAAAGCTAATTGAATCAAATGAAAGTCAAACACATACAAAAAAAGCTAATTGAATCAAATGACAGTCAAACACATTCAAACAAAGCTTTTAGAATCAAATTAAAGTCTAATGCGTTAAACAAAGCTAATTGAATCAAATGAATGTCAAACACATTCAAACAAAGCTAATTGAATCAAATGAAAGTCAAACACATTCAAACAAAGCTTTTTTAATCAAATTAAAGTCTAATGCATTCAACAAAGCTAATTGAATCAAATGAAAGTCAAATGCATTCTATAAAGCTAATTGAATCAAATGAAAGACAAACACATTCTACCACAACTTTTTTAATCAAATGAAAGTCAAATGCATTCATCAAAGCTAATTGAATCGAATGAAAGTCAAACACATTCGAACAAACCTAATTAAATCAAATAAAAGTCAAATGCATTCATCAAAGCTAATTGAATCAAATAAAAGTCAAATGCATTCATCAAAGCTAATTGAATCAAATAAAAGTCAAATGCATTCATCAAAGCTAATTGAATCGAATAAAAAACAAACACATTTAAACAAACCTAATTGAATCAAATGAAAGTCAAACACATTCAAACAAAGCTTTTTGAATTAAATGAAAGTCAAATGCATCCAACAAAGCTAATTGAATCAAATTAAAGTAAAAAAAAATCAAACAAAGTTACTTGAATCAATTGAAAGTTAAACACATTCAAACAAAGCTTTTCGAATCAAATGAAAGTCAAATGCATTCTACAAAGCAAATTCAATCAAATGAAAGTCAAACACATTCAAGCAAAGCTAATTGAATCATATGAAAGTCAAACACATTCAAAAAAAATCTTTTTGAATCAAATTAAAATCAAAACATTCAAACAAAGCTTATTAAATCAAATGAAAGTCAAACACTTTCAAACAAAGCTTTTTGAATCAAATGAAAGTCAAATGCATTCAATAAAGCTAATTGAATCAAATGAAAGTCAAACACATTCAAACAGAGCATTTTGAATCAAATGAAAGTCAAATGCATTCTACAAAGCTAATTGAATAATATGAAAGTCAAACACATTCAAGCAAAGCTAATTGAATCAAATGAAAGTCAAACACATTCAAACAAATCTTTCAAAATCAAATAAAAGTCAAATGCATTCAATAAAGCTAATTGAATCTAATGAAAGTCAAACATAGTCAACCAAAGCTTTTTGATTCAAATTAAAGTCTAATACATTCAACAAGGCTAATTTAATAAAAAAAAAAAGTCAAATGCATTCTAGAAAGCTAATTGAATCAAATGAAAGTCAAACACATACAAAAAAAGCTAATTGAATCAAATGACAGTCAAACACATTCAAACAAAGCTTTTAGAATCAAATTAAAGTCTAATGCGTTAAACAAAGCTAATTGAATCAAATGAATGTCAAACACATTCAAACAAAGCTAATTGAATCAAATGAAAGTCAAACACATTCAAACAAAGCTTTTTTAATCAAATTAAAGTCTAATGCATTCAACAAAGCTAATTGAATCAAATGAAAGTCAAATGCATTCTATAAAGCTAATTGAATCAAATGAAAGACAAACACATTCTACCACAGCTTTTTTAATCAAATGAAAGTCAAATGCATTCATCAAAGCTAATTGAATCGAATGAAAGTCAAACACATTCGAACAAACCTAATTGAATCAAATAAAAGTCAAATGCATTCATCAAAGCTAATTGAATCAAACAAAAGTCAAATGCATTCATCAAAGCTAATTGAATCGAATAAAAAGCAAACACATTTAAACAAACCTAATTGAATCAAATGAAAGTCAAACACATTCAAACAAAGCTTTTTGAATTAAATGAAAGTCAAATGCATCCAACAAAGCTAATTGAATCAAATTAAAGTAAAAAAAAATAAAACAAAGTTACTTGAATCAATTGAAAGTTAAACACATTCAAACAAAGCTTTTCGAATCAAATGAAAGTCAAATGCATTCTACAAAGCAAATTCAATCAAATGAAAGTCAAACACATTCAAGCAAAGCTAATTGAATCATATGAAAGTCAAACACATTCAAAAAAAATCTTTTTGAATCAAATTAAAATCAAACACATTCAAACAAAGCTTATTAAATCAAATGAAAGTCAAACACTTTCAAACAAAGCTTTTTGAATCAAATGAAAGTCAAATGCATTCAATAAAGCTAATTGAATCAAATGAAAGTCAAACACATTCAAACAGAGCATTTTGAATCAAATGAAAGTCAAATGCATTCTACAAAGCTAATTGAATAATATGAAAGTCAAACACATTCAAGCAAAGCTAATTGAATCAAATGAAAGTCAAACACATTCAAACAAATCTTTCAAAATCAAATAAAAGTCAAATGCATTCAATAAAGCTAATTGAATCTAATGAAAGTCAAACACAGTCAACCAAAGCTTTTTGATTCAAATTAAAGTCTAATACATTCAACAAGGCTAATTTAATAAAAAAAAAAAGTCAAATGCATTCTAGAAAGCTAATTGAATCAAATGAAAGTCAAACACATACAAAAAAAGCTAATTGAATCAAATGAATGTCAAACACATTCAAACAAAGCTTTTAGAATCAAATTAAAGTCTAATGCGTTAAACAAAGCTAATTGAATCAAATGAATGTCAAACACATTCAAACAAAGCTAATTGAATCAAATGAAAGTCAAACACATTCAAACAAAGCTTTTTTAATCAAATTAAAGTCTAATGCATTCAACAAAGCTAATTGAATCGAATGAAAGTCAAATGCATTCTATAAAGCTAATTGAATCAAATGAAAGACAAACACATTCTACCACAGCTTTTTTAATCAAATGAAAGTCAAATACATTCATCAAAGCTAATTGAATCGAATGAAAGTCAAACACATTCGAACAAACCTAATTGAATCAAATAAAAGTCAAATGCATTCATCAAAGCTAATTGAATCAAATAAAAGTCAAATGCATTCATCAAAGCTGATTGAATCGAATAAAAAACAAACACATTTAAACAAACCTAATTGAATCAAATGAAAGTCAAACACATTCAAACAAAGCTTTTTGAATTAAATGAAAGTCAAATGCATCCAACAAAGCTAATTGAATCAAATTAAAGTAAAAAAAAATCAAACAAAGTTACTTGAATCAATTGAAAGTTAAACACATTCAAACAAAGCTTTTCGAATCAAATGAAAGTCAAATGCATTCTACAAAGCAAATTCAATCAAATGAAAGTCAAACACATTCAAGCAAAGCTAATTGAATCATATGAAAGTCAAACACATTCAAAAAAAATCTTTTTGAATCAAATTAAAATCAAACACATTCAAACAAAGCTTATTAAATCAAATAAAATTCAAACACTTTCAAACAAAGCTTTTTGAATCAAATGAAAGTCAAATGCATTCAATAAAGCTAATTGAATCAAATGAAAGTCAAACACATTCAAACAGAGCATTTTGAATCAAATGAAAGTCAAATGCATTCTACAAAGCTAATTGAATAATATGAAAGTCAAACACATTCAAGCAAAGCTAATTGAATCAAATGAAAGTCAAACACATTCAAACAAATCTTTCAAAATGAAATAAAAGTCAAATGCATTCAATAAAGCTAATTGAATCTAATGAAAGTCAAACACAGTCAACCAAAGCTTTTTGATTCAAATTAAAGTCTAATACATTCAACAAGGCTAATTTAATAAAAAAAAAAAGTCAAATGCATTCTAGAAAGCTAATTGAATCAAATGAAAGTCAAACACATACAAAAAAAGCTAATTGAATCAAATGACAGTCAAACACATTCAAACAAAGCTTTTAGAATCAAATTAAAGTCTAATGCGTTAAACAAAGCTAATTGAATCAAATGAATGTCAAACACATTCAAACAAAGCTAATTGAATCAAATGAAAGTCAAACACATTCAAACAAAGCTTTTTTAATCAAATTAAAGTCTAATGCATTCAACAAAGCTAATTGAATCAAATGAAAGTCAAATGCATTCTATAAAGCTAATTGAATCAAATGAAAGACAAACACATTCTACCACAACTTTTTTAATCAAATGAAAGTCAAATGCATTCATCAAAGCTAATTGAATCGAATGAAAGTCAAACACATTCGAACAAACCTAATTGAATCAAATAAAAGTCAAATGCATTCATCAAAGCTAATTGAATCAAATAAAAGTCAAATGCATTCATCAAAGCTAATTGAATCAAATAAAAGTCAAATGCATTCATCAAAGCTAATTGAACCGAATAAAAAACAAACACATTTAAACAAACCTAATTGAATCAAATGAAAGTCAAACACATTCAAACAAAGCTTTTTGAATTAAATGAAAGTCAAATGCATCCAACAAAGCTAATTGAATCAAATTAAAGTAAAAAAAAATCAAACAAAGTTACTTGAATCAATTGAAAGTTAAACACATTCAAACAAAGCTTTTCGAATCAAATGAAAGTCAAATGCATTCTACAAAGCAAATTCAATCAAATGAAAGTCAAACACATTCAAGCAAAGCTAATTGAATCATATGAAAGTCAAACACATTCAAAAAAAATCTTTTTGAATCAAATTAAAATCAAAAACATTCAAACAAAGCTTATTAAATCAAATGAAAGTCAAACACTTTCAAACAAAGCTTTTTGAATCAAATGAAAGTCAAATGCATTCAATAAAGCTAATTGAATCAAATGAAAGTCAAACACATTCAAACAGAGCATTTTGAATCAAATGAAAGTCAAATGCATTCTACAAAGCTAATTGAATAATATGAAAGTCAAACACATTCAAGCAAAGCTAATTGAATCAAATGAAAGTCAAACACATTCAAACAAATCTTTCAAAATCAAATAAAAGTCAAATGCATTCAATAAAGCTAATTGAATCTAATGAAAGTCAAACATAGTCAACCAAAGCTTTTTGATTCAAATTAAAGTCTAATACATTCAACAAGGCTAATTTAATAAAAAAAAAAAGTCAAATGCATTCTAGAAAGCTAATTGAATCAAATGAAAGTCAAACACATACAAAAAAAGCTAATTGAATCAAATGACAGTCAAACACATTCAAACAAAGCTTTTAGAATCAAATTAAAGTCTAATGCGTTAAACAAAGCTAATTGAATCAAATGAATGTCAAACACATTCAAACAAAGCTAATTGAATCAAATGAAAGTCAAACACATTCAAACAAAGCTTTTTTAATCAAATTAAAGTCTAATGCATTCAACAAAGCTAATTGAATCAAATGAAAGTCAAATGCATTCTATAAAGCTAATTGAATCAAATGAAAGACAAACACATTCTACCACAGCTTTTTTAATCAAATGAAAGTCAAATGCATTCATCAAAGCTAATTGAATCGAATGAAAGTCAAACACATTCGAACAAACCTAATTGAATCAAATAAAAGTCAAATGCATTCATCAAAGCTAATTGAATCAAACAAAAGTCAAATGCATTCATCAAAGCTAATTGAATCGAATAAAAAGCAAACACATTTAAACAAACCTAATTGAATCAAATGAAAGTCAAACACATTCAAACAAAGCTTTTTGAATTAAATGAAAGTCAAATGCATCCAACAAAGCTAATTGAATCAAATTAAAGTAAAAAAAAATAAAACAAAGTTACTTGAATCAATTGAAAGTTAAACACATTCAAACAAAGCTTTTCGAATCAAATGAAAGTCAAATGCATTCTACAAAGCAAATTCAATCAAATGAAAGTCAAACACATTCAAGCAAAGCTAATTGAATCATATGAAAGTCAAACACATTCAAAAAAAATCTTTTTGAATCAAATTAAAATCAAACACATTCAAACAAAGCTTATTAAATCAAATGAAAGTCAAACACTTTCAAACAAAGCTTTTTGAATCAAATGAAAGTCAAATGCATTCAATAAAGCTAATTGAATCAAATGAAAGTCAAACACATTCAAACAGAGCATTTTGAATCAAATGAAAGTCAAATGCATTCTACAAAGCTAATTGAATAATATGAAAGTCAAACACATTCAAGCAAAGCTAATTGAATCAAATGAAAGTCAAACACATTCAAACAAATCTTTCAAAATCAAATAAAAGTCAAATGCATTCAATAAAGCTAATTGAATCTAATGAAAGTCAAACACAGTCAACCAAAGCTTTTTGATTCAAATTAAAGTCTAATACATTCAACAAGGCTAATTTAATAAAAAAAAAGTCAAATGCATTCTAGAAAGCTAATTGAATCAAATGAAAGTCAAACACATACAAAAAAAGCTAATTGAATCAAATGAATGTCAAACACATTCAAACAAAGCTTTTAGAATCAAATTAAAGTCTAATGCGTTAAACAAAGCTAATTGAATCAAATGAATGTCAAACACATTCAAACAAAGCTAATTGAATCAAATGAAAGTCAAACACATTCAAACAAAGCTTTTTTAATCAAATTAAAGTCTAATGCATTCAACAAAGCTAATTGAATCGAATGAAAGTCAAATGCATTCTATAAAGCTAATTGAATCAAATGAAAGACAAACACATTCTACCACAGCTTTTTTAATCAAATGAAAGTCAAATACATTCATCAAAGCTAATTGAATCGAATGAAAGTCAAACACATTCGAACAAACCTAATTGAATCAAATAAAAGTCAAATGCATTCATCAAAGCTAATTGAATCAAATAAAAGTCAAATGCATTCATCAAAGCTAATTGAATCGAATAAAAAACAAACACATTTAAACAAACCTAATTGAATCAAATGAAAGTCAAACACATTCAAACAAAGCTTTTTGAATTAAATGAAAGTCAAATGCATCCAACAAAGCTAATTGAATCAAATTAAAGTAAAAAAAAATCAAACAAAGTTACTTGAATCAATTGAAAGTTAAACACATTCAAACAAAGCTTTTCGAATCAAATGAAAGTCAAATGCATTCTACAAAGCAAATTCAATCAAATGAAAGTCAAACACATTCAAGCAAAGCTAATTGAATCATATGAAAGTCAAACACATTCAAAAAAAATCTTTTTGAATCAAATTAAAATCAAACACATTCAAACAAAGCTTATTAAATCAAATAAAATTCAAACACTTTCAAACAAAGCTTTTTGAATCAAATGAAAGTCAAATGCATTCAATAAAGCTAATTGAATCAAATGAAAGTCAAACACATTCAAACAGAGCATTTTGAATCAAATGAAAGTCAAATGCATTCTACAAAGCTAATTGAATAATATGAAAGTCAAACACATTCAAGCAAAGCTAATTGAATCAAATGAAAGTCAAACACATTCAAACAAATCTTTCAAAATGAAATAAAAGTCAAATGCATTCAATAAAGCTAATTGAATCTAATGAAAGTCAAACACAGTCAACCAAAGCTTTTTGATTCAAATTAAAGTCTAATACATTCAACAAGGCTAATTTAATAAAAAAAAAAAAGTCAAATGCATTCTAGAAAGCTAATTGAATCAAATGAAAGTCAAACACATACTAAAAAAGCTAATTGAATCAAATGACAGTCAAACACATTCAAACAAAGCTTTTAGAATCAAATTAAAGTCTAATGCGTTAAACAAAGCTAATTGAATCAAATGAATGTCAAACACATTCAAACAAAGCTAATTGAATCAAATGAAAGTCAAACACATTCAAACAAAGCTTTTTTAATCAAATTAAAGTCTAATGCATTAAACAAAGCTAATTGAATCAAATAAAAGTCAAATGCATTCTATAAAGCTAATTGAACCAAATTAAAGACAAACACATTCTACCACAGCTTTTTTAATCAAATGAAAGTCAAATGCATTCATCAAAGCTAATTGAATCGAATGAAAGTCAAACACATTCGAACAAACCTAATTGAATCAAATAAAAGTCAAATGCATTCATCAAAGCTAATTGAATCAAATAAAAGTCAAATGCATTCATCAAAGCTAATTGAATCGAATAAAAAACAAACACATTTAAACAAACCTAATTGAATCAAATGAAAGTCAAACACATTCAAACAAAGCTTTTTGAATTAAATGAAAGTCAAATGCATCCAACAAAGCTAATTGAATCAAATTAAAGTAAAAAAAAATCAAACAAAGTTACTTGAATCAATTGAAAGTTAAACACATTCAAACAAAGCTTTTCGAATCAAATGAAAGTCAAATGCATTCTACAAAGCAAATTCAATCAAATAAAAGTCAAACACATTCAAGCAAAGCTAATTGAATCATATGAAAGTCAAACACATTCAAAAAAAATCTTTTTGAATCAAATTAAAATCAAACACATTCAAACAAAGCTTATTAAATCAAATGAAAGTCAAACACTTTCAAACAAAGCTAATTGAATCAAATGAAAGTCAAACACATTCAAACAAAGCTTTTTTAATCAAATTAAAGTCTAATGCATTCAACAAAGCTAATTGAATAAAATAAAAGTCAAATGCATTCTAGAAAGCTAATTGAATCAAATGAAAGTCAAACACATACAAAAAAAGCTAATTGAATCAAATGACAGTCAAACACATTCAAACAAAGCTTTTAGAATCAAATTAAAGTCTAATGCGTTAAACAAAGCTAATTGAATCAAATGAATGTCAAACACATTCAAACAAAGCTAATTGAATCAAATGAAAGTCAAACACATTCAAACAAAGCTTTTTTAATCAAATTAAAGTCTAATGCATTAAACAAAGCTAATTAAATCAAATAAAAGTCAAATGCATTCTATAAAGCTAATTGAACCAAATTAAAGACAAACACATTCTACCACAGCTTTTTTAATCAAATGAAAGTCAAATGCATTCATCAAAGCTAATTGAATCGAATGAAAGTCAAACACATTCGAACAAACCTAATTGAATCAAATAAAAGTCAAATGCATTCATCAAAGCTAATTGAATCAAATAAAAGTCAAATGCATTCATCAAAGCTAATTGAATCGAATAAAAAACAAACACATTTAAACAAACCTAATTGAATCAAATGAAAGTCAAACACATTCAAACAAAGCTTTTTGAATTAAATGAAAGTCAAATGCATCCAACAAAGCTAATTGAATCAAATTAAAGTAAAAAAAAATCAAACAAAGTTACTTGAATCAATTGAAAGTTAAACACATTCAAACAAAGCTTTTCGAATCAAATGAAAGTCAAATGCATTCTACAAAGCAAATTCAATCAAATAAAAGTCAAACACATTCAAGCAAAGCTAATTGAATCATATGAAAGTCAAACACATTCAAAAAAAATCTTTTTGAATCAAATTAAAATCAAACACATTCAAACAAAGCTTGTTAAATCAAATGAAAGTCAAACACTTTCAAACAAAGCTTTTTGAATCAAATGAAAGTCAAATGCATTCAATAAAGCTAATTGAATCAAATGAAAGTCAAACACATTCAAACAGAGCATTTTGAATCAAATGAAAGTCAAATGCATTCTATAAAGCTAATTGAATAATATGAAAGTCAAACACATTCAAGCAAAGCTAATTGAATCAAATGAAAGTCAAACACATTCAAACAAATCTTTCAAAATCAAATAAAAGTCAAATGCATTCAATAAAGCTAATTGAATCTAATGAAAGTCAAACACAGTCAACCAAAGCTTTTTGATTCAAATTAAAGTCTAATACATTCAACAAGGCTAATTTAATAAAAAAAAAAAGTCAAATGCATTCTAGAAAGCTAATTGAATCAAATGAAAGTCAAACACATACTAAAAAAGCTAATTGAATCAAATGACAGTCAAACACATTCAAACAAAGCTTTTAGAATCAAATTAAAGTCTAATGCGTTAAACAAAGCTAATTGAATCAAATGAATGTCAAACACATTCAAACAAAGCTAATTGAATCAAATGAAAGTCAAACACATTCAAACAAAGCTTTTTTAATCAAATTAAAGTCTAATGCATTAAACAAAGCTAATTGAATCAAATAAAAGTCAAATGCATTCTATAAAGCTAATTGAACCAAATTAAAGACAAACACATTCTACCACAGCTTTTTTAATCAAATGAAAGTCAAATGCATTCATCAAAGCTAATTGAATCGAATGAAAGTCAAACACATTCGAACAAACCTAATTGAATCAAATAAAAGTCAAATGCATTCATCAAAGCTAATTGAATCAAATAAAAGTCAAATGCATTCATCAAAGCTAATTGAATCGAATAAAAAACAAACACATTTAAACAAACCTAATTGAATCAAATGAAAGTCAAACACATTCAAACAAAGCTTTTTGAATTAAATGAAAGTCAAATGCATCCAACAAAGCTAATTGAATCAAATTAAAGTAAAAAAAAATCAAACAAAGTTACTTGAATCAATTGAAAGTTAAACACATTCAAACAAAGCTTTTCGAATCAAATGAAAGTCAAATGCATTCTACAAAGCAAATTCAATCAAATAAAAGTCAAACACATTCAAGCAAAGCTAATTGAATCATATGAAAGTCAAACACATTCAAAAAAAATCTTTTTGAATCAAATTAAAATCAAACACATTCAAACAAAGCTTATTAAATCAAATGAAAGTCAAACACTTTCAAACAAAGCTAATTGAATCAAATGAAAGTCAAACACATTCAAACAAAGCTTTTTTAATCAAATTAAAGTCTAATGCATTCAACAAAGCTAATTGAATAAAATAAAAGTCAAATGCATTCTAGAAAGCTAATTGAATCAAATGAAAGTCAAACACATACAAAAAAAGCTAATTGAATCAAATGACAGTCAAACACATTCAAACAAAGCTTTTAGAATCAAATTAAAGTCTAATGGGTTAAACAAAGCTAATTGAATCAAATGAATGTCAAACACATTCAAACAAAGCTAATTGAATCAAATGAAAGTCAAACACATTCAAACAAAGCTTTTTTAATCAAATTAAAGTCTAATGCATTAAACAAAGCTAATTAAATCAAATAAAAGTCAAATGCATTCTATAAAGCTAATTGAACCAAATTAAAGACAAACACATTCTACCACAGCTTTTTTAATCAAATGAAAGTCAAATGCATTCATCAAAGCTAATTGAATCGAATGAAAGTCAAACACATTCGAACAAACCTAATTGAATCAAATAAAAGTCAAATGCATTCATCAAAGCTAATTGAATCAAATAAAAGTCAAATGCATTCATCAAAGCTAATTGAATCGAATAAAAAACAAACACATTTAAACAAACCTAATTGAATCAAATGAAAGTCAAACACATTCAAACAAAGCTTTTTGAATTAAATGAAAGTCAAATGCATCCAACAAAGCTAATTGAATCAAATTAAAGTAAAAAAAAATCAAACAAAGTTACTTGAATCAATTGAAAGTTAAACACATTCAAACAAAGCTTTTCGAATCAAATGAAAGTCAAATGCATTCTACAAAGCAAATTCAATCAAATAAAAGTCAAACACATTCAAGCAAAGCTAATTGAATCATATGAAAGTCAAACACATTCAAAAAAAATCTTTTTGAATCAAATTAAAATCAAACACATTCAAACAAAGCTTGTTAAATCAAATGAAAGTCAAACACTTTCAAACAAAGCTTTTTGAATCAAATGAAAGTCAAATGCATTCAATAAAGCTAATTGAATCAAATGAAAGTCAAACACATTCAAACAGAGCATTTTGAATCAAATGAAAGTCAAATGCATTCTATAAAGCTAATTGAATAATATGAAAGTCAAACACATTCAAGCAAAGCTAATTGAATCAAATGAAAGTCAAACACATTCAAACAAATCTTTCAAAATCAAATAAAAGTCAAATGCATTCAATAAAGCTAATTGAATCTAATGAAAGTCAAACACAGTCAACCAAAGCTTTTTGATTCAAATTAAAGTCTAATACATTCAACAAGGCTAATTTAATAAAAAAAAAAAGTCAAATGCATTCTAGAAAGCTAATTGAATCAAATGAAAGTCAAACACATACAAAAAAAGCTAATTGAATCAAATGACAGTCAAACACATTCAAACAAAGCTTTTAGAATCAAATTAAAGTCTAATGCGTTAAACAAAGCTAATTGAATCAAATGAATGTCAAACACATTCAAACAAAGCTAATTGAATCAAATGAAAGTCAAACACATTCAAACAAAGCTTTTTTAATCAAATGAAAGTCTAATGCATTCAACAAAGCTAATTGAATCAAATGAAAGTCAAATGCATTCTATAAAGCTAATTGAATAAAATGAAAGACAAACACATTCTACCACAGCTTTTTTAATCAAATGAAAGTCAAATGCATTCATCAAAGCTAATTGAATCGAATGAAAGTCAAACACATTCGAACAAACCTAATTGAATCAAATAAAAGTCAAATGCATTCATCAAAGCTAATTGAATCAAATAAAAGTCAAATGCATTCATCAAAGCTAATTGAATCGAATAAAAAACAAACACATTTTAACAAACCTAATTGAAACAAATGAAAGTCAAACACATTCAAACAAAGCTTTTTGAATTAAATGAAAGTCAAATGCATCCAACAAAGCTAATTGAATCAAATTAAAGTAAAAAAAAAAATCAAACAAAGTTACTTGAATCAATTGAAAGTTAAACACATTCAAACAAAGCTTTTTGAATCAAATGAAAGTCAAATGCATTCTACAAAGAAAATTCAATCAAATGAAAGTCAAACACATTCAAGCAAAGCTAATTGAATCATATGAAAGTCAAACACATTCAAAAAAAATCTTTTTGAATCAAATTAAAATCAAACACATTCAAACAAAGCTTATTAAATCAAATGAAAGTCAAACACTTTCAAACAAAGCTTTTTGAATCAAATGAAAGTCAAATGCATTCAATAAAGCTAATTGAATCAAATGAAAGTCAAACACATTCAAACAGAGCATTTTGAATCAAATGAAAGTCAAATGCATTCTACAAAGCTAATTGAATAATATGAAAGTCAAACACATTCAAACAAATCTTTCAAAATCAAATAAAAGTCAAATGCATTCAATAAAGCTAATTGAATCTAATGAAAGTCAAACACAGTCAACCAAAGCTTTTTGATTCAAATTAAAGTCTAATACATTCAACAAGGCTAATTTAATAAAAAAAAAAGTCAAATGCATTCTAGAAAGCTAATTGAATCAAATGAAAGTCAAACACATACAAAAAAAGCTAATTGAATCAAATGACAGTCAAACACATTCAAACAAAGCTTTTAGAATCAAATTAAAGTCTAATGCGTTAAACAAAGCTAATTGAATCAAATGAATGTCAAACACATTCAAACAAAGCTAATTGAATCAAATGAAAGTCAAACACATTCAAACAAAGCTTTTTTTATCAAATTAAAGTCTAATGCATTCAACAAAGCTAATTGAATCAAATGAAAGTCAAATGCATTCTATAAAGCTAATTGAATAAAATGAAAGACAAACACATTCTACCACAGCTTTTTTAATCAAATGAAAGTCAAATGCATTCATCAAAGCTAATTGAATCGAATGAAAGTCAAACACATTCGAACAATCCTAATTGAATCAAATAAAAGTCAAATGCATTCATCAAAGCTAATTGAATCAAATAAAAGTCAAATGCATTCATCAAAGCTAATTGAATCGAATAAAAAACAAACACATTTAAACAAACCTAATTGAATCAAATGAAAGTCAAACACATTCAAACAAAGCTTTTTGAATTAAATGAAAGTCAAATGCATCCAACAAAGCTAATTGAATCAAATTAAAGTAAAAAAAAATCAAACAAAGTTACTTGAATCAATTGAAAGTTAAACACATTCAAACAAAGCTTTTCGAATCAAATGAAAGTCAAATGCATTCTACAAAGCAAATTCAATCAAATGAAAGTCAAACACATTCAAGCAAAGCTAATTGAATCATATGAAAGTCAAACACATTCAAAAAAAATCTTTTTGATCAAATTAAAATCAAACACATTCAAACAAAGCTTATTAAATCAAATGAAAGTCAAACACTTTCAAACAAAGCTTTTTGAATCAAATGAAAGTCAAATGCATTCAATAAAGCTAATTGAATCAAATGAAAGTCAAACACATTCAAACAGAGCATTTTGAATCAAATGAAAGTCAAATGCATTCTACAAAGCTAATTGAATAATATGAAAGTCAAACACATTCAAGCAAAGCTAATTGAATCAAATGAAAGTCAAACACATTCAAACAAATCTTTCAAAATCAAATAAAAGTCAAATGCATTCAATAAAGCTAATTGAATCTAATGAAAGTCAAACACAGTCAACCAAAGCTTTTTGATTCAAATTAAAGTCTAATACATTCAACAAGGCTAATTTAATAAAAAAAAAAGTCAAATGCATTCTAGAAAGCTAATTGAATCAAATGAAAGTCAAACACCTACAAAAAAAGCTAATTGAATCAAATGACAGTCAAACACATTCAAACAAAGCTTTTAGAATCAAATTAAAGTCTAATGCGTTAAACAAAGCTAATTGAATCAAATGAATGTCAAACACATTCAAACAAAGCTAATTGAATCAAATGAAAGTCAAACACATTCAAACAAAGCTTTTTTAATCAAATTAAAGTCTAATGCATTCAACAAAGCTAATTGAATCAAATGAAAGTCAAATGCATTCTATAAAGCTAATTGAATCAAATGAAAGACAAACACATTCTACCACAGCTTTTTTAATCAAATGAAAGTCAAATGCATTCATCAAAGCTAATTGAATCGAATGAAAGTCAAACACATTCGAACAAACCTAATTGAATCAAATAAAAGTCAAATGCATTCATCAAAGCTAATTGAATCAAATAAAAGTCAAATGCATTCATCAAAGCTAATTGAATCGAATAAAAAACAAACACATTTAAACAAACCTAATTGAATCAAATGAAAGTCAAACACATTCAAACAAAGCTTTTTGAATTAAATGAAAGTCAAATGCATCCAACAAAGCTAATTGAATCAAATTAAAGTAAAAAAAAATCAAACAAAGTTACTTGAATCAATTGAAAGTTAAACACATTCAAACAAAGCTTTTCGAATCAAATGAAAGTCAAATGCATTCTACAAAGCAAATTCAATCAAATGAAAGTCAACCTGATGTAAATCTAAATACCCCCTCCCGAATATGGGTTGATGGATTTAAAAATACTTATAGTTAGAATACTCAGATATCATGGAACAAGATAAAAGGGCCAAAACTCAAGGACACACTCAAAGTTTTGGGGTTTTAGGCCAGAGATAAGACTCACTCAATCTCTCCTAAGCTTATCACTCAAGACTCACTCAAAGCAATAAGGGAACACTTGAACTTGAGACAAACTCTAAGTTAAAATGCTATAAACACAAGCTTTTTTATCAAATCTCAAAACTGCCTTTTAATTTCTGTTTTGCTCTCCCTTTTATAGAGGAAAGGAGCAGCAAAAGCACACCAAAAGCCAAGGAAAACCGTCCAAGAATGAAAGGCCAACAACCAATGGTTTCCTCCTTGATTTAAGCCTTGATTTAAGCTAAGTAATGAAAGCATAATAAAGCCTATTGATAACCCCCCCATTACAACCGGCCAAGAGCTAGATTCTTGGCATTATTTCAGCAACATTAACTAGCACATAAGTTAATAATAGATAGTAAATGGCCTAGGATCCACACGCCCAAAATAGTCATGAAATGCGTCCAAAATGTGATGCTAGCCAACCGTGTACCAATCTTCAATCTTCCCATGAAATGCAGCATAGAATTTCACCCTTCTTTGTGAATGGGAAAAACCCAAGAGTCTCTAAGACTAAAGCAACAGGTTCATTAGGTGTCCACTTTGGATCATTCCCCCCTTCTTCAAAAGAGTTTGCCCTCAAACTTGAATCATCAAAGTATGGTGATAAATCCCCTACATTGAAAGTCGCACTAACACCCATCAATTTGTCTGGTAGCTCAATTTTGTAAGCACTATCGTTCACCCTCTCAAGAACCTTTAAAGGACCATCAGAACGAGGCATAAGCTTGTTTTTGCGAAGCTTAGGGAACCTCTCCTTCCTCAAATGCACCCAAACCAAGTCCCCGGGATGAAAAATAGGCTGTTTGCGTTTCTTATTGGCTCGCTCTTGGTATTTTTTATTCATCTCCTCAATTCTTTTCTTCACTTGCTCACAGGTTTTTTGAAAGGTTTCCACCCTCTTTTTAGCATCTTTCTCTACCATGTCACTCTTAACCATAGGGACAAGATCAATCGGCACAAATGGGTTCACTCCATAAACTACTTCAAATGGAGAACGGGAAGTAGTTAGGGAATGAGCTCTATTGTAAGCAAACTCCGCATGGGCTAATTTCATGTCCCAATCTTTTTGCGTTTTGCTCACAAGACCTCGTAACAAAGTACCCAAAGTTCTATTAGTGACCTCGGTTTGCCCATCAGTTTGGGGATGATGCGAGGTACTAAATAGTAACTTGGTACCCACAAGTTTCCATAGGGTTCTCCAAAAGTGACTAAGGAATTTGGAGTCCCTATCAGATACTATACTTCGAGGAATGCCATGGAGTTTGACAATTTCCTTGAAGTACAGCTCGGCCACTTTCACGGCATCATCAGTTTTATTACAAGCTACAAAGTGTGCCATTTTAGAGAATCTATCTACAACAACCATGATGCTATCTCTTCCCCTTTGAGTGCGAGGCAATCCAACAATGAAATCCATGCTAACACTTTCCCATGGAGCATCCGGAACTGGCAACGGAGTATAAAGACCCTTTGTGAAGTGTCCCTTAGCCTTTTGACAAGTAGCACATCTCTCCACAACATGAGTAACATCCTTGATCATTCTAGGCCAATAGAAGTGTTCACCTAGAATATCAAGAGTCTTTTGTATCCCAAAATGACCGGCTAAACCTCCACCATGCACTTCTCTCACTAATAACTCCCTAACCCCACTCTTCGGAACACATAGCTTGTTACCTTTAAAGAGGTAGCCATCTTGTCTCACAAACTCTTTGGTAGGATTCTCTATCTCGCTAGCAAAGTCGGGATCATTTATGTAACATTCCTTGAGTTGTTCAAAACCCAAGATCTTAGCATCCACCATGGAAAGTAAGTAGCTCCGACGAGACAATGCATCGGCCACAACATTACTCTTTCCATCCTTGTACTTGGAGCTAAAGGTAAATGATTGGAGAAACTCCACCCATTTAGCATGTCTCTTGTTGAGTTTTTGTTGCCCATGAATAAATTTCAGAGCCTCATGATCGGAATGAAGAACAAATGGTTTTGGTCTGAGGTAGTGAGACCAATGATCAAGTGCTCTAACTATGGCATAGAACTCACGGTCATAAGTGGAATAGTTCAACTTAGCCCCATTCAACTTCTCACTAAAGTAACTCACGGGCTTCTTCTCTTGAATCAAAACAGCACCTATTCCAATCCCACTTGCATCACACTCTACCTCAAACACTTTGTTGAAATCTGGTAGCACAAGTATAGGAGCGTTGCAAAGCATATGTTTAACCTTCTCAAAGGCTCGTTGAGCATTTTCTTCCCATACGAACTCACCCTTTTTGGTCAACTCGGTGATTGGAGCCATGATGGTAGAGAAGTTTTTGATGAACTGCCTATAGAAGGAGGCAAGTCCATGAAAACTTCTAACTTCGTGCACATTGGTTGGAGTCAACCAAGACTGGACTGCTTTTACCTTCTCCGGATCTACATGAACCCCCTCTCCTGTTACAATGTATCCTAAGAATACAACACTAGGAGTCATGAATACACATTTTTCAAGCTTACCATACAACTTCACCTCCCTCAATTTTTCAAACAATCTCCTCAAATGAATTACATGATCATCATTGTTTTTACTATACACAAGAATGTCATCTAAGTAAACAACAACAAAATCATTAAGAAAAGGACGGAGAACTTCATTCATCAATCTCATGAAGGAGCTTGGGGCGTTGCAAAGCCCAAATGGCATCACTAACCACTCATACAACCCTTGTTTTGTTTTGAAAGCCGTCTTCCACTCATCCCCCTCTCGAATTCTCATTTGATGGTACCCACTCCTTAAATCTATTTTGGAAAAGACTAAGGCACCACTCAACTCATCTAACATATCTTGCAATCGAGGCATAGGAAAACGGTATTTGACCGTTATATTGTTAATGGAACGACTATCAACACACATTCTCCAAGTACCATCTTTTTTTGGTACTAAGAGGGCTGGAATCGCGCAAGGACTAAGGCTTTCTTTCACATAACCTCTCTCAAGTAATTCGTTCACTTGCTTTTCAAGTTCCTTACTCTCTTCCGGATTACACCTATAGGCAGCCTTGTTGGGCAAAGGTGCTCCTGGAATTAAGTCAATGGCGTGCTCAATGCCTCTGATTGGAGGTAGGCCTTTGGGCAAGTCATTGGGGAACACATCTTGGTACTCTTCTAATAACTCATTTAGCATGGATGAGTTAATACAAGTAGTACCATTATCATCTTTGGTCCTTACCACCAAAGCATACCCTCCCCCCATTTCTTTCATTATTCGTTCATATTCATTACAAGTTACAAGATAGTTGCTTTTCTCTTTTTCTTTCTTAGCAACTTTAGGAGGTAAAGGCACTAACTTAACTTTTCTACCATTTTTGGTAGTTACAATATACACATTAGTTTTGCCTTTATGCTCCGAATCATGATCAAACTGCCACGGTCTTCCAAGCAACAAATGACACGCATCCATAGGAAGAATATCACACCAACGCTCATCTTCGAACCCTCCAATGGAATAAGACACCAATGCTTGCTTCTTGACTCTAATGCTTGTGCCATCATTCAACCAATTGAGCTTGTAAGGTTCACCATGGTCTCTAGTGTGTAGCTTCAATTTACTCACAGCCTCGGATGAAACAACATCTGTTTGGGCACCACTATCAACAATCACATTGCAAGTCTTCTCTCCTATCTTGCATCTAGTGTGGAACAAGTTGTTTCGTTGTTTAAGATCAATTTCGGGTTCATTATACAAGATTCTACGAACCACCACCATGTTGAACTCATCTTCGGGTTGAATCTCTTCCTCATACTCTTCATCAAACTCGCAACCCTCCTCATGAGCCACAAAGTTATAGACCTTTTCTTCCTCATCCATGAGAGCACATTGAGAGGCTGTTAACACACTCTTACTAGGACATTCCGATGCAATATGTCCTCTCCCATGACACTTGAAGCATTTTCTCCTAGTTGAAAGCTCACTAGGCGAAACTACTTGTTTTTCTTTCCCTTTTGATGAGCTAGGTGAAAAGGTTTTACTTTGAAAAGTACTCCCTTTAGAGTTGAAAGGAGTAAATTTCGAAGTATTCTTGAAAGAAGAAGTTTTGGGCTTCTCTTTCTCCCTTTCTTCTTTAAGTTGAGACTCATACTTCAAAGCTAGTTTGCATACATCACTAAAAGTGGCATAATGAGTAACTTCCACTTTCCTATTAATTTCTTTGGTCAACCCCTTGACAAATCTAGCAATTTTGTAAGCCTCCTTTTCTTGCAAGTCGCAAGTCAAGCCTAACCTTTCAAATTCTTTTATGTAATCCCCCACACTCATGTTTTCTTGTGATAGGTGGGTTAATTTTAAGTATTGATCTTGTTCATACTCTTTACTTACCCATTTTTCCCTCATTTTCTTTTTTAATTTTTCCCACGAGTCTATCTTATCTTTCCCTTCTCTTCTTCTATTTGACTTGAGGTTTTCATACCACAATGCAGCTAGTTTAGTGAGTTTAAGGACAGCCAACTTGAACCGTTTCCTATCATCATACCCCTTGTAATCAAAAACGGTTTCAATTTGCCTAACCCAATCTAAGAAAGCCTCACAATCATGCCCTCCATCAAATTCATGCATATCAATTTTTAGACCCCTATCTTCATCAAATTGTCTAAAATTGTTACCACTATTTTCATCCTCCTCCTCTAATTCATTTATTTTCCTAGTGGCTTTAAGGAGCATATCAGATATGGCATCCATCCTAGTATCTTGTTGTGCCCTAGAGACTTCACTCTCTTCTGTTTTTTTCTCCAAATTCTCCAATTTTTCAGTGATTACTTGCAACATTCTAGCAAGCTCCTCACTAGACATGATTTCCACTATTTTTGCTTGGATATTACAAGTACAATGAAAACTGCCGAAATTAGAGACAAAATGAAAAACGAAAATTTCCTCTAGACTCTCAAAGGCTTACAAATTCAGAATATTCAGATCAAAACAACCAATTTGCAAAAAAGAAATTCCTCAAAAGCTTTTCGGATGAGGGAGAAATCTTCAATTGAATTCTGCCTTCCCGGTTTTGCCTCTTTTCTGCGCTGCTGCGAAAAACCTGCCCATTTTATTAGCAGAAAGATTCCAAAATATCTGAAACTTTTTGTGAGTAATCTACGCAAAAAAATATCCAGATTCAAAAAAGAAATAACTCGATTTGGACAGAAAACGAAGGAGATATGTCCTTCTCAAACCGCAACTCCAAACTGATTGAATTCTGCCGTTTTGCTCCAAACGCCTTCAAACTCGATTTTCTTTAAGAAAACCCTTAACTAGGCTCTGATACCAGATGATGTAAATCTAAATACCCCTCCCAAATATGGGTTGATGGATTTAAAAATACTTATAGTTAGAATACTCAAATATCATGGAACAAGATAAAAGGGCCAAAACTCAAGGACACACTCAAAGTTTTGGGGTTTTAGGCCAGAGATAAGACTCACTCAATCTCTCCTAAGCTTATCACTCAAGACTCACTCAAAGCAATAAGGGAACACTTGAACTTGAGACAAACTCTAAGTTAAAATGCTATAAACACAAGGTTTTTTATCAAATCTCAAAACTCCCTTTTAATTTCTGTTTTGCTCTCCCTTTTATAGAGGAAAGGAGCAGCAAAAGCACACCAAAAGCCAAGGAAACCGTCCAAGAATGAAAGGCCAACAGCCAATGGTTTCCTCCTTGATTTAAGCCTTGATTTAAGCTAAGTAATGAAAGCATAATAAAGCCTAATGATAACCCCCCCATTACAACTGGCCAAGAGCTAGATTCTTGGCATTATTTCAGCAACATTAACTAGCACATAAGTTAATAATAGATAGTAAATGGCCTAGGATCCACACGCCCAAAATAGTCATGAAATGCGTCCAAAATGTGATGCTAGCCAACCGTGTACCAATCTTCAATCTTCCCATGAAATGCAGCATAGAATTTCACCCTTCTTTGTGAATGGGAAAAACCCAAGAGTCTCTAAGACTAAAGCAACAGGTTCATTAGATGTCCACTTTGGATCAATAGATTTGTTTGAATGTGTTTGACTTTTATTTGATTCAAAAAGATTTGTTTGAATGTCTTTGTCTTTCATTTGATTCAATTAGCTTTGTTTGAATGTGTTTGACTTTCTTTTGATTCGTTTAGCTTTGTAGAATACATTTGACTTTCATTTGATTCAATTAGCTTTGTTGAATGCATTTGACTTTCATTTGATTCAGAAAGCTTTATTTGAATGTGTTTGACTTTCATTTGATTCAGTTAGCTTTATAGAATGCAATGACTTTCATTTGATTCAAAAAGCTCTGTTTGAATGTGTTTGACTTTCATTTGATTCAATTAGGTTTGTTTGAATGTGTTTGACTTTCATTTGATTCAATTAGCTTTGTTTGAATGTGTTTGAATTTCATTAGATTCAATTAGCTTTGTTTGAATGTGTTCGACTTTTATTTGATTTAAAAAGATTTGTTTAAATGTGTTTGACTTTTATTTTATTCAATTAGCTTTGTTTAAATGTGTTTGACTTTCATTTGATTAAGTTAGCTTTGTAGAATGCATTTGACTTTCATTTGATTTAATTAGCTTTGTTGAATGCATTTGACTTTCATTTGATTCAGAAAGATTTGTTTGAATGTGTTTGACTTTCATTTAATTTAAATAGATTTGTTTGAATGTGTTTGACTTTTATTTGATTCAAAAAGATTTGTTTGAATGTCTTTGTCTTTCATTTGATTCAATTAGCTTTGTTTGAATGTGTTTGACTTTCTTTTTATTCGTTTAGCTTTGTAGAATGCATTTGACTTTCATTTGATTTAATTAACTTTGTTGAATGCATTTGACTTTCATTGGATTCAGAAAGCTTTATTTGAATGTGTTTGACTTTCATTTGATTCAATTAGCTTTATAGAATGCATTTGACTTTCATTTGATTCAAAAAGCTCTGTTTGAATGTGTTTGACTTTCATTTGATTCAATTAGGTTTGTTTGAATGTGTTTGACTTTCATTTGATTCAATTAGCTTTGTTTGAATGTGTTTGAATTTCATTTGATTCAATTAGCTTTGTTTGAATGTGTTTGACTTTTTTTTGATTTAAAAAGATTTGTTTAAAAGTGTTTGACTTTTATTTTATTCAATTAGCTTTGTTTGAATGTGTTTGACTTTCATTTGATTCAATTAGCTTTGTAGAATGCATTTGACTGTCATTTGATTTAATTAGCTTTGTTGAATGCATTTGACTTTCATTTGATTCAGAAAGCTTTGTTTGAATGTGTTTGACTTTCATTTGATTTAAATAGATTTGTTTGAATGTGTTTGACTTTTATTTGATTCAAAAAGATTTGTTTGAATGTCTTTTTCTTTCATTTGATTCAATTAGCTTTGTTTGAATGTGTTTGACTTTCTTTTGATTCGTTTAGCTTTGTAGAATGCATTTGACTTTCATTTGATTCAATTAGCTTTGTTGAATGCATTTGACTTTCATTTGATTCAGAAAGAATTATTTGAATGTGTTTGACTTTCATTTGATTCAATTAGCTTTATATAATGCATTTGACTTTCATTTGATTCAAAAAGCTCTGTTTGAATGTGTTTGACTTTCATTTGATTCAATTAGGTTTGTTTGACTGTGTTTGACTTTCATTTGATTCAATTAGCTTTGTTTGAATGTGTTTGAATTTCATTTGATTCAATTAGCTTTGTTTGAATGTGTTTGACTTTTATTTGATTTAAAAAGATTTGTTCAAATGTGTTTGACTTTTATTTTATTCAATTAGCTTTGTTTGA
Source organism: Chenopodium quinoa (assembly GCF_001683475.1). Lineage (NCBI taxonomy): Eukaryota > Viridiplantae > Streptophyta > Magnoliopsida > Caryophyllales > Amaranthaceae > Chenopodium > Chenopodium quinoa. The sequence continues at coordinate 172,217 of NW_018744666.1, forward strand.
ATGTGTTTGACTTTCATTTGATTCAATTAGCTTTGTACAATGCATTAGACTTTAATTTGATTCAAAAAGCTTTTTTTGAATGTGTTTGACTTTCCTTTGAATCAATTAGCTTTGTTTGGAGGTGTTTGACTTTAATTTGATTCAAAAATCTTTGTTTGAATGTGTTTGACTTTCATTTCATTCAATTAGCTTTGCTTGAATGTGTTTGACTTTCATTTGAATCAATTAGCTTTGTAGAGTTCATTTGACTTTCATTTGATTAAGTTAGCCTTGTTGAATGCATTTGACTTTCATTTGATTCAGAAAGCTTTGTTTGAATGTGTTTGACTTTCATTTGATTTAATTAGCTTTGTTTGAATGTGTTTGACTTTTATTTGATTCAAAAAGCTTTGTTTGGATGTGTATGACTTTCATTTGATTCAATTAGCTTTGTTGAATGCATTAGACTTTAATTTGATTCAAAAAGCTTTTTTTGAATGTGTTAGACTTTCATATGATTCGATTAGCTTTGTTTGAATGTGTTTGACTTTTATTTGATTCAAAAAGATTTGTTTGAATGTGTTTGACTTTCATTTTAATCAATTAGCTTTGTTTGAATGTGTTTGACTTTCATTTGATTCTATTAGCTTTGTACAATGCATTTGACTTTCATTTGAATCAATTAGCTTTGTAGAATGCATTTGACTTTCATTGAATTAAATTAGCTTTGTTGAATGCATTTGACTTTCACTTGATTCAGAAAGCTTTGTTTGAATGTGTTTGATTTTCATTTGAATTAATTAGCTTTGTTTGAATGTGTTTGATTTTTATTTGATTAAAAAAGCTTTTATTGAATGTGTTTGACTTTTATTTTATTCAATTAGCTTTGTTAGAATGTATTTGACTTTCATTTAATTCACAAAGCTTTGTAGAATGCATTTGACTTTCATTTGATTTAAAAAGCTTTGTTTGAATGTGTTTAACTTTTATTTGATTAAATTAACTTTGTTTGAATGTGTTTGACTTTCATTTGATTCAATTAGCTTTGTTGAATGCATTTGACTTTCATTTAATTCAAAAAGCTTTGTTTGAATGTTTTTTACTCTTATTTGATTTAATTAGCTTTGTTTGAATGTGTTTGACTTTCATTACATTCAATTAGCTTTGTAGAATGCAGTTGATTTTTATTTTATTTAATTAGCTTTGTTTAAATGTTTTTTACTTTCATTTGATTCAATTAGCTTTGTTTGAATGTGTTCGACTTTCATTTGATTCAATTAACTTTGTTGAATGCTTTTGACTTTCTTTTGATTCAAAAAGCTTTGTTTGAATGTGTTTGACTTTCATTTGAATTAAATAGCTTTGTTTAATTATGTATGACTTTCATTTGATTCAATTAGCTTTGTAGAATGCATTAGACTTTAATTTGATTCAAAAAGCTTTATTTGAATGTGTTTGACTTTCATTTGATTCAATTAGTTTGAATGAATTTGACTTTCATTTGATTCAAAAAGCTTTGTTTAAATGTGTTTGACTTTCATTTGATTCAATTAGTTTTGTTTGAATGTGTTTGACTTTCATTCGATTTATTTAGCTTTCATGAATGAATTTGACTTTCATTTGATTCAAAAAGCTCTGTTTGAATGTGTTTGACTTTCCTTTGATTCACTTAGTTTTTCTAGAATGTGTTTGACTTTTATTTGATTAAATTAGCTTTGTTTAATTGTGTTTGACTTTTATTTGATTCAATTAGCTTTGTAGAATGCATTAGACTTTAATTTGAATCAAAAAGCTTTGGTTGATTATGTTTGACTTTCATTTGTATCAATTAGCTTTATTGAATGCATTTGACTTTCATTTGATTCAAGAAGATTTGTTTGAATATGTTTGACTTTCATTTGATTCAATTAGCTTTGCTTGAATGAGTTTGACTTTCATTTGATTCAATTAGCTTTGTAGAATGCATTTGACTTTCATTTGATTTAATTAGCTTTGTTGAATGTATTTGACTTTCATTTGATTCAGAAAGATTTGTTTGAATGTGTTTGACTTTCATTTGATTTAATTAGCTTTGTTTGAATGTGTTTGACTTTCTTTTGATTCGTTTAGCTTTGTAGAATGCATTTGACTTTCATTTGATTTAATTAGCTTTGTTAACGCTCTGTTTGAATGTGTTTGACTTTCATTTGATTCAATTAGCTTTATAAAATGCATTTGACTTTCATTTTATTCAAAAAGCTCTGTTTGAATGTGTTTGACTTTCATTTGATTCAATTAGGTTTGTTTGAATGTGTTTGATTTTCATTTGATTCAATTAGCTTTGTTTGAATGTGTTTGAATTTCATTTGATTCAATTAGCTTTGTTTGAATGAGTTTGACTTTTATTTGATTTAAAAAGATTTGTTTAAATGTGTTTGACTTTTATTTTATTCAATTAGCTTTGTTTGAATGTGTTTGACTTTCATTTGATTCAATTAGCTTTGTACAATGCATTAGACTTTAATTTGATTCAAAAAGCTTTTTTTGAATGTGTTTGACTTTCCTTTGAATCAATTAGCTTTGTTTGGAGGTGTTTGACTTTAATTTGATTCAAAAATCTTTGTTTGAATGTGTTTGACTTTCATTTCATTCAATTAGCTTTGCTTGAATGTGTTTGACTTTCATTTGAATCAATTAGCTTTGTAGAGTTCATTTGACTTTCATTTGATTAAGTTAGCCTTGTTGAATGCATTTGACTTTCATTTGATTCAGAAAGCTTTGTTTGAATGTGTTTAACTTTCATTTGATTTAATTAGCTTTGTTTAAATGTGTTTGACTTTCTTTTGATTCGTTTAGCTTTGTAGAATGCATTTGACTTCCATTTGATTCAATTAGCTTTGTCAAATGCATTTGACTTTCATTTGATTCAGAATGCTTTATTTGAATGTGTTTGACTTTCATTTGATTCAATTAGCTTTATAGAATGCATTTGACTTCCATTTGATTCAAAAAGCTCTGTTTGAATGTGTTTGACTTTCATTTGATTCAATTAGGTTTGTTTGAATGTGTTTGATTTTCATTTGATTCAATTAGCTTTGTTTGAATGTGTTTGAATTTCATTTGATTCAATTAGCTTTGTTTGAATGAGTTTGACTTTTATTTGATTTAAAAAGATTTGTTTAAATGTGTTTGACTTTTATTTTATTCAATTAGCTTTGTTTGAATGTGTTTGACTTTCATTTGATTCAATTAGCTTTGTACAATGCATTAGACTTTAATTTGATTCAAAAAGCTTTTTTTGAATGTGTTTGACTTTCCTTTGAATCAATTAGCTTTGTTTGGAGGTGTTTGACTTTAATTTGATTCAAAAATCTTTGTTTGAATGTGTTTGACTTTCATTTCATTCAATTAGCTTTGCTTGAATGTGTTTGACTTTCATTTGAATCAATTAGCTTTGTAGAGTTCATTTGACTTTCATTTGATTAAGTTAGCCTTGTTGAATGCATTTGACTTTCATTTGATTCAGAAAGCTTTGTTTGAATGTGTTTGACTTTCATTTGATTTAATTAGCTTTGTTTGAATGTGTTTGACTTTCTTTTGATTCGTTTAGCTTTGTAGAATGCATTTGACTTCCATTTGATTCAATTAGCTTTGTTAAATGCATTTGACTTTCATTTGATTCAGAATGCTTTATTTGAATGTGTTTGACTTTCATTTGATTCAATTAGCTTTATAGAATGCATTTGACTTTCATTTGATTCAAAAAGCTCTGTTTGAATGTGTTTGACTTTCATTTGATTCAATTAGGTTTGTTTGAATGTGTTTACCTTTCATTTGATTCAATTAGCTTTGTTTGAATGTGTTTGAATTTCATTTGATTCAATTAGCTTTGTTTGAATGTGTTTGACTTTTATTTGATTTAAAAAGATTTGTTTAAATGTGTTTGACTTTTATTTAATTCAATTAGCTTTATTTGAATGTGTTTGACTTTCATTTGATTCAATTAGCTTTGTAGAATGCATTTGACTTTCATTTGATTTAATTAGCTTTGTTTCAATGCATTTGACTTTCATTTGATTCAGAAAGCTTTGTTTGAATGTGTTTGACTTTCATTTGATTTAATTAGCTTTATTTGAATGTGTTTAACTTTTATTTGATTCAAAAAAGCTTTGTTTGAATGTGTTTGAGTTTCATTTGATTCGTTTAGCTTTGTAGAATGCATTTGAATTTCATTTGATTTAAATAGCTTTGATGAATGCATTTGACTTTCATTTGATTCAAAAAGCTCTGTTTGAATGTGTTTGACTTTCCTTTGATTCAATTAGTTTTTCTAGAATGTGTTTGACTTTTATTTGATTAAATTAGCTTTGTTTAAATGTGTTTGACTTTTATTTTATTCAATTAGCTTTGTTTAAATGTGTTTGACTTTCATTTGATTCAGTTAGCTTTGTAGAATGCATTTGACTTTCATTTGATTTAATTAGCTTTGTTGAATGCATTTGACTTTCATTTGATTCAGAAAGATTTGTTTGAATGTGTTTGACTTTCATTTGATTCCATTGGCTTTGTTTGAATGTGTTTGACTTTCATTTGTTTCAATTAGCTTTGTACAATGCATTTGACTTTCGTTTGATTTAATTAGCTTTGTTAAATGTATTTGACTTTCATTTGATTCAGAAAGCTTTGTTTGAATGTGTTTGACTTTCATTTGATTTAATTAGCTTTGTTTGAATGTGTTTAACTTTTATTTGATTCAAAAAAGCTTGGTTTGAATGTGTTTGACTTTCATTTGATTCAATTAGGTTTGTTTGAATGTGTTTGACTTTCATTTGATTCAATTAGCTTTGTTTGAATGTGTTTGACTTTCATTTGATTCAATTAGCTTTGTTTGAATGTGTTCGAATTTCATTTGATTCAATTAGATTCGTTTGAATGTGTTTGACTTTTATTTGATTTAAAAAGATTTGTTTAAATGTGTTTGACTATTATTTTATTCAATTAGCTTTGTTTGAATGTGTTTGACTTTCATTTGATTCAATTAGCTTTGTAGAATGCATTTGACTTTCATTTGATTTAATTAGCTTTGTTCAATGCATTTGACTTTCATTTGATTCAGAAAGCTTTGTTTGAATGTGTTTGACTTTCATTTGATTTAAATAGATTTGTTTGAATGTGTTTGACTTTTATTTGATTCAAAAAGATTTGTTTGAATGTCTTTGTCTTTCATTTGATTCAATTAGCTTTGTTTGAATGTGTTTGACTTTCTTTTGATTCGTTTAGCTTTGTAGAATGCATTTGACTTTCATTTGATTCAATTAGCTTTGTTGAATGCATTGGACTTTCATTTTATTCAGAAAGCTTTATTTGAATGTGTTTGACTTTCATTTGATTCAATTAGCTTTGTAGAATGCATTTGACTTTCATTTAATTTAATTAGCTTTGTTGAATGCATTTGACTTTCATTTGATTCAGAAAGATTAGTTTGAACGTGTTTGACTTTCATTTGATTTAATTAGCTTTGTTTGAATGTGTTTGACTTTCTTTTGATTCAATTAGCTTTGTAGAATGCAGTTGATTTTTATTTGATTTAATTAGCTTTGTTTAAATGTTTTTTACTTTCATTTGATTCAATTAGCTTTGTTTGAATGTGTTCGACTTTCATTTGATTCAATTAACTTTGTTGAATGCTTTTGACTTTCTTTTGATTCAAAAAGCTTTGTTTGAATGTGTTTGACTTTTATTTGAATTAAATAGCTTTGTTTAATTATGTATGACTTTCATTTGATTCAATTAGCTTTGTAGAATGCATTAGACTTTAATTTGATTCAAAAAGCTTTATTTGAATGTGTTTGACTTTCATTTGATTCAATTAGTTTGAATGAATTTGACTTTCATTTGATTCAAAAACCTTTGTTTAAATGTGTTTGAGTTTCATTTGATTCAATTAGTTTTGTTTGAATGTGTTTGACTTTCATTCGATTCATTTAGCTTTCATGAATGAATTTGACTTTCATTTGATTCAAAAAGCTCTGTTTGAATGTGTTTGACTTTCCTTTGAATCAATTAGCTTTGTTTGGAGGTGTTTGACTTTAATTTGATTCAAAAATCTTTGTTTGAATGTGTTTGACTTTCATTTCATTCAATTACCTTTGCTTGAATGTGTTTGACTTTCATTTGAATCAATTAGCTTTGTAGAGTTCATTTGACTTTCATTTGATTAAATTAGCCTTGTTGAATGCATGTGACTTTCATTTGATTCAGAAAGCTTTGTTTGAATGTGTTTAACTTTCATTTGATTTAATTAGCTTTGTTTAAATGTGTTTGACTTTCTTTTGATTCGTTTAGCTTTGTAGAATGCATTTGACTTCCATTTGATTCAATTAGCTTTGTTAAATGCATTTGACTTTCATTTGATTCAGAATGCTTTATTTGAATGTGTTTGACTTTCATTTGATTCAATTAGCTTTATAGAATGCATTTGACTTTCATTTGATTCAAAAAGCTCTGTTTGAATGTGTTTGACTTTCATTTGATTCAATTAGGTTTGTTTGAATGTGTTTGACTTTCATTTGATTCAATTAGCTTTGTTTGAATGTGTTTGAATTTCATTTGATTCAATTAGCTTTGTTTGAATGTGTTTAACTTTCATTTGATTTAATTAGCTTTATTTGAATGTGTTTAACTTTTATTTGATTCAAAAAAGCTTTGTTTGAATGTGTTTGAGTTTCATTTGATTCGTTTAGCTTTGTAGAATGCATTTGAATTTCATTTGATTTAAATAGCTTTGATGAATGCATTTGACTTTCATTTGATTCAAAAAGCTCTGTTTGAATGTGTTGGACTTCCTTTGATTCAATTAGTTTTTCTAGAATGTGTTTGACTTTTATTTGATTAAATTAGCTTTGTTTAATTGTGTTTCACTTTTATTTGATTCAATTAGCTTTGTAGAATGCATTAGACTTTAATTTGAATCAAAAAGCTTTGGTTGATTATGATTGACTTTCATTTGATTCAATTAGCTTTATTGAATGCATTTGACTTTCATTTGATTCAAGAAGATTTGTTTGAATGTGTTTGACTTTCATTTGATTCCATTGGCTTTGTTTGAATGTGTTTGACTTTCATTTGTTTCAATTAGCTTTGTACAATGCATTTGACTTTCGTTTGATTTAATTAGCTTTGTTAAATGTATTTGACTTTCATTTGATTCAGAAAGCTTTGTTTGAATGTGTTTGACTTTCATTTGATTTAATTAGCTTTGTTTGAATGTGTTTAACTTTTATTTGATTCAAAAAAGCTTGGTTTGAATGTGTTTGAGTTTCATTTGATTCGTTTAGCTTTGTAGAATGCATTTGACTTTCATTTGATTTAAATAGCTTTGATGAATGCATTTGACTTTCATTTGATTCAAAAAGCTCTGTTTTGATGTATTTGACTTTCCTTTTATTCAATTAGTTTTTCTAGAATGTGTTTGATTTTTATTTGATTAAATTATCTTTGTTTAATTGTGTTTGACTTTTTTTTTATTCAATTAGCTTTGTAGAATGCATTAGACTTTAATTTGAATCAAAAAGCTTTGGTTGATTATGTTTGACTTTCATTTGATTCAATTAGCTTTATTGAATGCATTTGACATTCATTTGATTCAAGAAGATTTGTTTGAATGTGTTTGACTTTCATTTGATTCAATTGGCTTTTCTTGAATGAGTTTGACTTTCATTTGATTCAATTAGCTTTGTAGAATGCATTTGACTTTCATTTGATTTAATTAGCTTTGTTGAATGCATTTGACTTTCATTTGATTCAGAAAGCTTTGTTTGAATGTGTTTGACTTTCATTTGATTTACATAGCTTTGTTTGAATGTGTTTGACTTTAATTTGATTCAAAAAGCTTTGTTTGAACGTGTTTGACTTTCAATTTATTAAATTAGCTTTGTTTAAATGTGTTTGTCTTTCTTTTGATTCGTTTAGCTTTGTAGAATGCATTTGATTTTCATTTGATTCAATTAGCTTTGTTGAATGCATTTGACTTTCATTTGATTCAGAATGCTTTATTTGAATGTGTTTGACTTTCATTTGATTCAATTGGCTTTGCTTGAATGAGTTTGATTTTCATTTGATTCAATTAGCTTTGTAGAATGCATTTGACTTTCATTTGATTCAATTAGCTTTATAGAATGCATTTGACTTTCATTTGATTCAAAAAGCTCTGTTTGAATGTGTTTGACTTTCATTTGATTCAATTAGGTTTGTTTGAATGTGTTTGACTTTCATTTGATTCAATTAGCTTTGTTTGAATGTGTTCGAATTTCATTTGATTTAATTAGATTTGTTTGAATGTGTTTGACTTTTATTTGATTTAAAAAGATTTGTTTAAATGTGTTTGACTATTATTTTATTCAATTAGCTTTGTTTGAATGTGTTTGACTTTCATTTGATTCAATTAGCTTTGTAGAATACATTTGACTTTCATTTGATTTAATTAGCTTTGTTCAATGCATTTGACTTTCATTTGATTTAGAAAGCTTTGTTTGAATGTGTTTGACTTTCATTTGATTTAAATAGATTTGTTTGAATGTGTTTGACTTTTATTTGATTCAAAAAGATTTGTTTGAATGTCTTTGTCTTTCATTTGACTCAATTAGCTTTGTTTGAATGTGTTTGACTTTCTTTTGATTCGTTTAGCTTTGTAGAATGCATTTGACTTTCATTTGATTCAATTAGCTTTGTTGAATGCATTTGACTTTCATTTCATTCAATTACCTTTGCTTGAATGTGTTTGACTTTCGTTTGAATCAATTAGCTTTGTAGAGTTCATTTGACTTTCATTTGATTAAATTAGCCTTGTTGAATGCATTTGACTTTCATTTGATTCAGAAAGCTTTGTTTGAATGTGTTTAACTTTCATTTGATTTAATTAGCTTTGTTTAAATGTGTTTGACTTTCTTTTGATTCGTTTAGCTTTGTAGAATGCATTTGACTTCCATTTGATTCAATTAGCTTTGTCAAATGCATTTGACTTTCATTTGATTCAGAATGCTTTATTTGAATGTGTTTGACTTTCATTTGATTCAATTAGCTCTATAGAATGCATTTGACTTCCATTTGATTCAAAAAGCTCTGTTTGAATGTGTTTGACTTTCATTTGATTCAATTAGGTTTGTTTGAATGTGTTTGACTTTCATTTGATTCAATTAGCTTTGTTTGAATGTGTTTGAATTTCATTTGATTCAATTAGCTTTGTTTGAATGTGTTTGACTTTTATTTGATTTAAAAAGATTTGTTTAAATGTGTTTGACTTTTATTTAATTCAATTAGCTTTGTTTGAATGTGTTTGACTTTCATTTGATTCAATTAGCTTTGTAGAATGCATTTGACTTTCATTTGATTTAATTAGCTTTGTTGAATGCATTTGACTTTCATTTGATTCAGAAAGCTTTGTTTGAATGTGTTTGACTTTCATTTGATTTACATAGCTTTGTTTGAATGTGTTTGACTTTAATTTGATTCAAAAAGCTTTGTTTGAACGTGTTTGACTTTCAATTTATTAAATTAGCTTTGTTTAAATGTGTTTGTCTTTCTTTTGATTCGTTTAGCTTTGTAGAATGCATTTGATTTTCATTTGATTCAATTAGCTTTGTTGAATGCATTTGACTTTCATTTGATTCAGAATGCTTTATTTGAATGTGTTTGACTTTCATTTGATTCAATTGGCTTTGCTTGAATGAGTTTGATTTTCATTTGATTCAATTAGCTTTGTAGAATGCATTTGACTTTCATTTGATTCAATTAGCTTTATAGAATGCATTTGACTTTCATTTGATTCAAAAAGCTCTGTTTGAATGTGTTTGACTTTCATTTGATTCAATTAGGTTTGTTTGAATGTGTTTGACTTTCATTTGATTCAATTAGCTTTGTTTGAATGTGTTCGAATTTCATTTGATTTAATTAGATTTGTTTGAATGTGTTTGACTTTTATTTGATTTAAAAAGATTTGTTTAAATGTGTTTGACTATTATTTTATTCAATTAGCTTTGTTTGAATGTGTTTGACTTTCATTTGATTCAATTAGCTTTGTAGAATACATTTGACTTTCATTTGATTTAATTAGCTTTGTTCAATGCATTTGACTTTCATTTGATTTAGAAAGCTTTGTTTGAATGTGTTTGACTTTCATTTGATTTAAATAGATTTGTTTGAATGTGTTTGACTTTTATTTGATTCAAAAAGATTTGTTTGAATGTCTTTGTCTTTCATTTGACTCAATTAGCTTTGTTTGAATGTGTTTGACTTTCTTTTGATTCGTTTAGCTTTGTAGAATGCATTTGACTTTCATTTGATTCAATTAGCTTTGTTGAATGCATTTGACTTTCATTTCATTCAATTACCTTTGCTTGAATGTGTTTGACTTTCGTTTGAATCAATTAGCTTTGTAGAGTTCATTTGACTTTCATTTGATTAAATTAGCCTTGTTGAATGCATTTGACTTTCATTTGATTCAGAAAGCTTTGTTTGAATGTGTTTAACTTTCATTTGATTTAATTAGCTTTGTTTAAATGTGTTTGACTTTCTTTTGATTCGTTTAGCTTTGTAGAATGCATTTGACTTCCATTTGATTCAATTAGCTTTGTCAAATGCATTTGACTTTCATTTGATTCAGAATGCTTTATTTGAATGTGTTTGACTTTCATTTGATTCAATTAGCTCTATAGAATGCATTTGACTTCCATTTGATTCAAAAAGCTCTGTTTGAATGTGTTTGACTTTCATTTGATTCAATTAGGTTTGTTTGAATGTGTTTGACTTTCATTTGATTCAATTAGCTTTGTTTGAATGTGTTTGAATTTCATTTGATTCAATTAGCTTTGTTTGAATGTGTTTGACTTTTATTTGATTTAAAAAGATTTGTTTAAATGTGTTTGACTTTTATTTAATTCAATTAGCTTTGTTTGAATGTGTTTGACTTTCATTTGATTCAATTAGCTTTGTAGAATGCATTAGACTTTCATTTGATTTAATTAGCTTTGTTTCAATGCATTTGACTTTCATTTGATTCAGAAAGCTTTGTTTGAATGTGTTTGACTTTCATTTGATTTAATTAGCTTTATTTGAATGTGTTTAACTTTTATTTGATTCAAAAAAGCTTTGTTTGAATGTGTTTGAGTTTCATTTGATTCGTTTAGCTTTGTAGAATGCATTTGAATTTCATTTGATTTAAATAGCTTTGATGAATGCATTTGACTTTCATTTGATTCAAAAAGCTCTGTTTGAATGTGTTGGACTTCCTTTGATTCAATTAGTTTTTCTAGAATGTGTTTGACTTTTATTTGATTAAATTAGCTTTGTTTAATTGTGTTTCACTTTTATTTGATTCAATTAGCTTTGTAGAATGCATTAGACTTTAATTTGAATCAAAAATCTTTGGTTGATTATGATTGACTTTCATTTGATTCAATTAGCTTTATTGAATGCATTTGACTTTCATTTGATTCCATTGGCTTTGTTTGAATGTGTTTGACTTTCATTTGTTTCAATTAGCTTTGTACAATGCATTTGACTTTCGTTTGATTTAATTAGCTTTGTTAAATGTATTTGACTTTCATTTGATTCAGAAAGCTTTGTTTGAATGTGTTTGACTTTCATTTGATTTAATTAGCATTGTTTGAATGTGTTTAACTTTTATTTGATTCAAAAAAGCTTGGTTTGAATGTGTTTGAGTTTCATTTGATTCGTTTAGCTTTGTAGAATGCATTTGACTTTTATTTGATTTAAATAGCTTTGATGAATGCATTTGACTTTCATTTGATTCAAAAAGCTCTGTTTGAATGTGTTTGACTTTCCTTTTATTCAATTAGTTTTTCTAGAATGTGTTTGATTTTTATTTGATTAAATTATCTTTGTTTAATTGTGTTTGACTTTTTTTTGATTCAATTAGCTTTGTAGAATGCATTAGACTTTAATTTGAATCAAAAAGCTTTGGTTGATTATGTTTGACTTTCATTTGATTCAATTAGCTTTATTGAATGCATTTGACATTCATTTGATTCAAGAAGATTTGTTTGAATGTGTTTGACTTTCATTTGATTCAATTGGCTTTGCTTGAATGAGTTTGACTTTCATTTGATTCAATTAGCTTTGTAGAATGCATTTGACTTTCATTTGATTTAATTAGCTTTGTTGAATGCATTTGACTTTCATTTGATTCAGAAAGATTAGTTTGAATGTGTTTGACTTTCATTTGATTTAATTAGCTTTGTTTGAATGTGTTTGACTTTCTTTTGATTCGTTTAGCTTTGTAGAATGCATTTGACTTTCATTTGATTTAATTAGCTTTGTTAACGCTCTGTTTAAATGTATTTGACTTTCATTTTATTCTAAAAGCTCTGTTTGAATGTGTTTGACTTTCATTTGATTCAATTAGGTTTGTTTGAATGTGTTGGACTTTCATTTGATTCAATTAGCTTTGTTTGAATGTGTTTGACTTTCATTTGATTCAATTAGCTTTGTACAATGCATTAGACTTTAATTTGATTCAAAAAGCTTTTTTTGAATGTGTTTGACTTTCCTTTGAATCAATTAGCTTTGTTTGGAGGTGTTTGACTTTAATTTGATTCAAAAATCTTTGTTTGAATGTGTTTGACTTTCATTTCATTCAATTAGCTTTGCTTGAATGTGTTTGACTTTCATTTGAATCAATTAGCTTTGTAGAGTTCATTTGACTTTCATTTGATTAAATTAGCCTTGTTGAATGCATTTGACTTTCATTTGATTCAGAAAGCTTTGTTTGAATGTGTTTGACTTTCATTTGATTTAATTAGCTTTGTTTTAATGTGTTTGACTTTAATTTGATTCAAAAAGCTTTGTTTGAACGTGTTTGACTTTCAATTTATTAAATTAGCTTTGTTTATATGTGTTTGTCTTTCTTTTGATTCGTTTAGCTTTGTAGAATGCATTTGATTTTCATTTGATTCAATTAGCTTTGTTGAATGCATTTGACTTTCATTTGATTCAGAATGCTTTATTTGAATGTGTTTGACTTTCATTTGATTCAATTAGCTTTATAGAATGCATTTGACTTTCATTTGATTCAAAAAGCTCTGTTTGAATGTGTTTGACTTTCATTTGATTCAATTAGGTTTGTTTGAATGTGTTTGACTTTCATTTGATTCAATTAGCTTTGTTTGAATGTGTTCGAATTTCATTTGATTCAATTAGATTTGTTTGAATGTGTTTGACTTTTATTTGATTTAAAAAGATTTGTTAAAATGTGTTTAACTATTATTTTATTCAATTAGCTTTGTTTGAATGTGTTTGACTTTCATTTGATTCAATTAGCTTTGTAGAATGCATTTGACTTTCATTTGATTTAATTAGCTTTGTTCAATGCATTTGACTTTCATTTGATTCAGAAAGCTTTGTTTGAATGTGTTTGACTTTCATTTGATTTAAATAGATTTGTTTGAATGTGTTTGACTTTTATTTGATTCAAAAAGATTTGTTTGAATGTCTTTGTCTTTCATTTGATTCAATTAGCTTTGTTTGAATGTGTTTGACTTTCTTTTGATTCAATTAGCTTTGTTGAATGCATTTGACTTTCATTTGATTCAGAAAGCTTTATTTGAATGTGTTTGACTTTCATTTGATTCAATTAGCTTTGTAGAATGCATTTGACTTTCATTTGATTTAATTAGCTTTGTTGAATGCATTTGACTTTCATTTGATTCAGAAAGATTAGTTTGAACGTGTTTGACTTTCATTTGATTTAATTAGCTTTGTTTGAATGTGTTTGACTTTCTTTTGATTCGTTTAGCTTTGTAGAATGCATTTGACTTTCATTTGATTTAATTAGCTTTGTTGAATGCATTTGACTTTCATTTGATTCAGAATGCTTTATTTGAATGTGTTTGACTTTCATTTGATTCAATTAGCTTTATAGAATGCATTTGACTTTCATTTGATTCAAAAAGCTCTGTTTGAATGTGTTTGACTTTCATTTGATTCAATTAGGTTTGTTTGACTGTGTTTGACTTTCATTTGATTCAATTAGCTTTGTTTTAATGTGTTTGAATTTCATTTGATTCAATTAGCTTTGTTTGAATGTGTTTGACTTTTATTTGATTTAAAAAGATTTGTTTAAATGTGTTTGACTTTTATTTTATTCAATTAGCTTTGTTTGAATGTGTTTGACTTTCATTTGATTCAATTAGCTTTGTACAATGCATTAGACTTTAATTTGATTCAAAAAGCTTTTTTTGAATGTGTTTGAATTTCCTTTGAATCAATTAGCTTTGTTTGGAGGTGTTTGACTTTAATTTGATTCAAAAATCTTTGTTTGAATGTGTTTGACTTTCATTTCATTCAATTAGCTTTGCTTGAATGTGTTTGACTTTCATTTGAATCAATTAGCTTTGTAGAGTTCATTTGACTTTCATTTGATTAAATTAGCCTTGTTGAATGCAATTGACTTTCATTTGATTCAGAAAGCTTTGTTTGAATGTGTTTGACTTTCATTTGATTTAATTAGCTTTGTTTGAATGTGTTTGACTTTTATTTGATTCAAAAAGCTTTGTTTGAATGTGTATGACTTTCATTTGATTCAATTAGCTTTGTTAAATGCATTAGACTTTAATTTGATTCAAAAAGCTTTTTTTGAATGTGTTAGACTTTCATATGATTCGATTAGCTTTCTTTGAATGTGTTTGACTTTTATTTGATTCAAAAAGATTTGTTTGAATGTGTTTGACTTTCATTTTAATCAATTAGCTTTGTTTGAATGTGTTTGACTTTCATTTGATTCTATTCGCTTTGTACAATGCATTTGACTTTCATTTGAATCAATTAGCTTTGTAGAATGCATTTGACTTTCATTGAATCAAATTAGCTTTGTTGAATGCATTTGACTTTCACTTGATTCAGAAAGCTTTGTTTGAATGTGTTTAATTTTCATTTGAATTAATTAGCTTTGTTTGAATGTGTTTGATTTTTATTTGATTCAAAAAGCTTTGTTTGAATGTGTTTGACTTTCATTTGATCAATTAGCTTTGTTTGAATGTATTTGACTTTCATTTAATTCACAAAGCTTTTTAGAATGCATTTGACTTTCATTTGATTCAAAAAGCTTTGTTTGAATGTGTTTAACTTTTATTTGATTCAATTAACTTTGTTTGAATGTGTTTGACTTTCATTTGATTCAATTAGCTTTGTTGAATGCATTTGACTTTCATTTAATTCAAAAAGCTTTGTTTGAATGTTTTTTACTCTTATTTGATTCAATTAGCTTTGTTTGAATGTGTTTGACTTTCATTACATTCAATTCGCTTTGTTGAATGCAGTTGATTTTTATTTGATTTAATTAGCTTTGTTTAAATGTTTTTTACTTTCATTTGATTCAATTAGCTTTTTTTGAATGTGTTCGACTTTCATTTGATTCAATTAACTTTGTTGAATGCTTTAGACTTTCTTTTGATTCAAAAAGCTTTGTTTGAATGTGTTTGACTTTCATTTGAATTAAATAGCTTTGTTTAATTATGTATGACTTTCATTTGATTCAATTAGCTTTGTAGAATGCATTAGACTTTAATTTGATTCAAAAAGCTTTATTTGAATGTGTTTGACTTTCATTTGATTCAATTAGTTTGAATGAATTTGACTTTCATTTGATTCAAAAAGCTTTGTTTGAATGTGTTTGACTTTCATTTGATTCAATTAGTTTTGTTTGAATGTGTTTGACTTTCATTCGATTCATTTAGCTTTCATGAATGAATTTGACTTTCATTTGATTCAAAAAGCTCTGTTTGAATGTGTTTGACTTTCATTTGATTCAAAAAGCTTTTTTTGAATGTTTTTAACTTTCATTTGATTCAATTAGGTTTGTATAATTGAGTTTGACTTTCATTCGAATCAATTAGCTTTGATGAATGCATTTGACTTTTATTTGATTCAAAAAGCTCTGTTTGAATGTGTTTGACTTTCATTTAATTCAATTAGCTTTGCTTGAATGTGTTTTACTTTCATTTGATTTAATTAACTTTGTTTAATTGTGTTTGACTTTTATTTGATTCAATTAGCTTTGTAGAATGCATTAGACTTTAATTTGAATAAAAAAGCTTTGGTTAACTGTGTTTGACTTTCATTTGATTCAATTAGCTTTATTGAATGCATTTGACTTTCATTTGATTCAAAAAGAATTGCTTGAATGTGTTTGACTTTCATTTGATTCAATTAGCTTTGTTTGAATGTGTTTGACTTTCATTTGTTTCAATTAGCTTTGTACAATGCATTTGACATTCGTTTGATTTAATTAGCTTTGTTAAATGTATTTGACTTTCATTTGATTCAAAAAGCTTTGTTTGAATGTGTTTGACTTTCATTTGATTTAATTAGCTTTGTTTGAATGTGTTTAACTTTTATTTGATTCAAAAAATCTTTGTTTGAATGTGTTTGAGTTTCATTTGATTCGTTTAGCTTTGTAGAATGCATTTGACTTTCATTTGATTTAAATAGCTTTGATGAATGCATTTGACTTTCATTTGATTCAAAAAGCTATGTTTGAGTGTGTTTGACTTTCCTTTGATTCAATTAGTTTTTCTAGAATGTGTTTGACTTTTATTTGATTTAATTAGCTTTGTGTAATTGTGTTTGACTTTTATTTGATTCAATTAGATTTGTAAAATGCATTAGACTTTAATTTGAATCAAAAAGCTTTGGTTAACTGTGTTTGACTTTCATTTGATTCAATTAGCTTTATTGAAGGCATTTGACTTTCATTTGATTCAAAAAGAATTGCTTGAATGTGTTTGACTTTCATTTGATTCAATTAGCTTTGTTTGAATGTGTTTGACTTTCATTTGTTTCAATTAGCTTTGTACAATGCATTTGACTTTCGTTTGATTTAATTAGCTTTGTTAAATGTATTTGACATTCATTTAATTCAGAAAGCTTTGTTTGAATGTGTTTGACTTTCATTTGTTTAATTAGCTTTGTTTGAATGTGTTTAACTTTTATTTGATTCAAAAAAGCTTTGTTTGAATGAGTTTGAGTTTCATTTGATTCGTTTAGCTTTGTAGAATGCATTTGACTTTCATTTGATTTAAATAGCTTTGATGAATGCATTTGACTTTCATTTGATTTAAAAAGCTCTGTTTGAATGTGTTTGACTTTCCTTTGATTCAATTAGTTTTTCTACAATGTGTTTGACTTTTATTTGATAAAATTAGCTTTGTTTAATTGTGTTTGACTTTTATTTGATTCAATTAGCTTTGTAGAATGCATTAGACTTTAATTTGAATGAAAAAGCTTTGGTTGATTATGTTTAACTTTCATTTGATTCAATTAGCTTTATTGAATGCATTTGACATTCATTTGATTCAAGAAGATTCTTTTGAATGTGTTTGACTTTCAATTGATTCAATTAGCTTTGTTTGAATGTGTTTTACTTTCATTTGATTCAATTAGCTTTGCTTGAATGTGTTTGACTTTCATTTAATTAAATTAGCTTTATTGAATGCATTTGACTTTCATTTGATTCAGAAAGATTTGTTTGAATGTGTTTGACTTTCATTTGATTTAATTAGCTTTTTTTGAATGTGTTTGACTTTCTTTTGGATTCGTTTAGCTTTGTAGAATGCATTTGACTTTCATTTGATTTAATTAGCTTTGTTAACGCTCTGTTTGAATGTGTTTGACTTTCATTTGATTCATTAGCTTTATAGAATGCATTTGACTTTAATTTTATTCAAAAAGCTCTGTTTGAATGTGTTTGACTTTCATTTGATTCAATTAGGTTTGTTTGAATGTGTTTGACTTACATTTGATTCAATTAGCTTTGTTTGAATGTGTTTGAATTTCATTTGATTCAATTAGCTTTGTTTGAATGTGTTTGACTTTTATTTGATTTAAAAACATTTGTTTAAATGTGTTTTACTTTTATTTTATTCAATTAGCTTTGTTTGAATGTGTTTGACTTTCATTTCATTCAACTAGCTTTGTACAATGCATTAGACTTTAATTTGATTCAAAAAGCTTTTTTTGAATGTGTTTGACTTTCCTTTGAATCAATTAGCTTTGTTTGGAGGTGTTTGACTTTAATTTGATTCAAAAATCTTTGTTTGAATGTGTTTGACTTTCATTTCATTCAATTAGCTTTGCTTGAATGTGTTTGACTTTCATTTGAATCAATTAGCTTTGTAGAGTTCATTTGACTTTCATTTGATTAAATTAGCCTTGTTGAATGCATTTGACTTTCATTTGATTCAGAAAGCTTTGTTTGAATGTGTTTGACTTTCATTTGATTTAATTATCTTTGTTTGAATGTGTTTGAGTTTAATTTTGTTTGGGGGTTTTTTATATGTCCTACGGGAGAGTTACAATTTCCTAGTATGCTCCTTCCTTCGCCTGTACCTGCACAAATAACGGAATACTCTGGCTGGGGTTGGGGTGTTCTGCCTCTGAAGATTAAGTTAGTCTCTTTCTAAATGAGGAAATAAGACAACAAATGCTTCTCGATTTGAGAGCGTTTGCAAGGGGATTTGTGTTTTGTTGGTTTGTGGAAAAAATGATTCGATCCCCATTAATGAGGTCTGCCCTTACTATTTATAGTAGGGGAGGACTGTACCTCAATTAGGGTACAATGACACGTGTCGCAAAGGGATTGGGCCTTTGCTGACCGTTGCAAGCTTGACATGTGGCAGGCCTTTATTGGGCCACGTGTCTTAGGGTTTTTTTACCCTAAACATCGGCCCTTCACAGGTGTGACGTGGAATGTCCACGTGTCACCTGTGACAAGTGTCAGACGCATGGGAGGAGACGATTCGTCTCTTTCCCTCCTTTTTTCAAATTTCAAGTTTTTAGGGCAGAAGGCATCGTTTCGCCTTCTGCTCCTTCTATAAATACAAGACACCCTCTCTCTCCTCCACACTTTGCATATTTTTCAAAAAAAAATTCTTAGAGAGCTCTGCTACCGGCTGCATTATTTCCTTAGTTTTCCTGCATCCGGCATTTTCAAATTAAGCACATCCGGCGACCGGTTGGGTGCCCTTTCTTCAGTCTCTAAGGTACCGGCTACCCTTTTTCTTTTTACTTTCGCTTTTGACGATTTTAAACATTTCAACCCATCCGGGTTTCATGCCGCCTGGGGGGCCTTTAACCCATATCCTATTTGTTGAATCTTCTCCCTCAGCCGGCATAGCCCTGTCTGAGAGGTTTTCAACTTTTAAGCATTATGCATTCTAAACACCCCCATACGGCTTAACACTGTCTGGGGTACTTCTGAGTTTTTTTTTATCAAGAAACGATTTCAAAAACCCCAACCGGTTTTGAAGTCGGTTGGGTCATCATCCTTGTCTCTGGATTTTTCAAAGAAGTTTTTAAGATGCGTTCAATGCACCCCCATCCGGCATTTTACCGCATGGGGTTATTTGAGCAGCATTTGCTTTCTCAATCAACATTCAAATAGCCCCCATCCGGCATCTAACCGTATGGGGGTTGTTTGAGCAGCCTTGGCTTTTTCTCAAACAACATTCAAATAACCCCCATCCGGCATTTAAACGTATGGGGGTCGTTTGAGCAGCCTTTAGCTTTTTCTCAAACATCCAGATATCCCCCATCCGGTATTTAACCGTATGGGGGTCGTTTGAGCAGCCATTAGCTTCTCAAACATTCAAATTGTCCTCATTCGGCATCTTACCGTATGGGGTTTGTTAGAACAGCCTTTAGCTTTTTCTCAAGCATACAAATAGCCCCCATCCGGCATCTAACCGTGTGGGGGTTGTTTGAGCAGCCTTGGCTTGTTCTCAAACATCATTCAAATAGCCCCCATCCGGTATTTCACCGTATGGGGGTCGTTTGAGCAGCCTTTAGCTTTTTCTCAAACAACATTCAATTATCCCCCATCAGGTATTTAACCGTATGGGGGTCGTTTGAGCAGCCTTTAGCTTTTTCTCAAACAACATTCAAATATCCCCCATCCGGTATCTAACCGTATGGGGGTTGTTTCAACAGCCTTGGCTTTTTCTTAAACACCATTCAAATAACCCCCATCCGGCATCTAACCGTATGGGGGTCGTTTGAGCAGCCTTTAGCTTTTTCTCAAACGTCCAGATATCCCCCATCCGGTATTTAACCGTATGGGGGTCGTTTGAGCAGCCTTTAGCTTCTCAAACATTCAAATTGTCCTCATCCGGCATCTTACCATATGGGGGTTGTTTGAGCAGCCTTTAGCTTTTTCTCAAGCATACAAATAGCCCCCATCCGGCATCTAACCGTATGGGGGTTGTTTGAGCAGCCTTGGCTTGTTCTCAAACATCATTCAAATAGTCCCCATCCGGTATTTCACCGTATGGGGGTCGTTTGAGCAGCCTTTAGCTTTTTCTCAAACAACATTCAAATATCCCCCATCCGGTATTTAACCGTATGGGGTTCGTTTGAGCAGTCTTTAGCTTTTTCTCAAACAACATTCAAATATCCCCCATCCGGTATCTAACCGTATGGGGGTTGTTTGAGCAGCCTTGGCTTTTTCTCAAACAACATTCAAATAACCCCCATCCGGCATCTAACCGTATGGGGGTCGTTTGAGCAGCCTTTAGCTTTTTCTCAAACGTCCAGATATCCCGCATCCGGTATTTAACCTTATGGGGGTCGTTTGAGCTATGACTTTGGCCTTTGATCCCCCCTGGCCGCTTGGGCCTATGCGAGTAAAGACCCAAGCATGCCAATCTGGGGACTCTTCTGGCAGCCGTCAGAATATTGGCGAGGCGTATGCTCAGCACCTGACAGATAAATCTCTAATTGCAGATGCTACCTCCAGCCGGCCCAACAATCAACAGTATGCCAAGAGGATGATCCGGACCCTTACCCGGACCGAGAAAGAGGTTGTGCCGGCTGTGCATACAGTCAACATTGACCGGATCACTTCTCTCCTGGCTGAAGTAAGTTTTACCGGATGCACCACCTTCTTGCAATTTCTTTGTTTACCGTTCCAGTTGTTTGAAGAGATTCTAACATTCCACTACCGGCTGATATCACAGGTGATGCTGAGAGTTGACGGGCTTCAGGTCCCCTTGCGCAAGAAGCAAGAGAAGGTAAGGGATGCCCAGAGACGGGCATCTGAGCTCTTTGATGTTTCCCAATACAATGCCATTAGATATGACATGGAAACTAAACGGCGAGAGTTGGAACAGGAGGAATTGCTGAAGCAAACTATTGCGGCTGTTGATGCGGAAAAGGTGAGGGCGGATGGGCTAGATCTGCAGGTCAAAACTCTCCAAGCCGATCTCAAGGCTTTAGAAGGAGCTGACAAGGAAAACGCCGACCTTTGCGCAGATGTCAACCGGCTCAAAAATGAACTTGCTTCTACTCAGGCGGCTCATAAAGAAGAGCTTAAAAAAGAACAAAGCCGCTTGATTGCTGAGAACGAGACTGAAAATGAGGAGCGCATGAAGCTCGCCTGGGGGCTCATACACCCGGACTATGACTATGAGTTCTTCGACCTCAGGTACAAGTATGCCTCAGAGGTATACGATGCTAAGGTCCTTGGATTGGACCCGCCTGCTTCCTTCGAGGAATGGGCAGGTTTGGTTGAAGAACAAGAGAGTGAGCAGGCAGCGCAGACTCAAATGCCGGCTCAGGAGCAGCAGCCGGAGCAGCAGCCAGAGTAACAGCAGCAACAGGAACAACAATGAATTTTCCTCTTTTTATTACAACTTCTTTTACCGGCCTGCGAGCCGAGTATTTTGGATGTATCTTTCCCGGACGGGGGTCCGGTTAACATTTCCATTTATAAATATTAATATATTTAACCGACACCGTCGGTTTTTCTATCTCTATTATTTGCGTTTGAATACGAATTTTTTACTCGTTTATTTACTCATCCGGTTTACATGATCAGCCGTTCTATATATGCCGGATGAAGTAAGATACCATGTTATGCCCCTGAAATGGCCAACTGTTTACTCTAATAGTAGACAGGCAGTCGTTTCATTTGGCAGCCGTTTCATTTGGCAGCCGGATGGGTGATCATTGAATGATCTACCCCTGCCCCGGCTGGTAAACAGGCAGCCGTTTCATAGCAGCCGGATGGATGATCAGTGATTGATCTAACCTTAACCCGGCTGGTAAACAGGCAGCCGTTTTATTTGGCAGCCGGATGGGTGATCATTGAACGATCTACCCCTGCCCCGGCTGGTAAACAGGCAGCCGTTTCATAGTAGTCGGATGGATGATCAGTGATTGATCTAACCTTAACCCGGCTGGTAAACAAGCAGCCGTTTCATTTGGCAGCCGGATGGGTGATCAGTGATTGATCTAACCTTGCCCCGGCTGGTACAATAAAATGGCGGGTGGGTTGTAAAACCGTTTGTGTGGCTTTTAGATAATACCTGGTTGCAGTAACCCTCTAGGAATTTCATTTTGTCGGATGGACCACTTTTGGGTCCTTGCCGGGTGAAACCTAGATGCAATCGATCATTTCTAACGGCTGTAAATTTCTTTTAAGAGAATGTCGTTTGAGTTATTAGATCGCTAGAACAATGTACCACCCGGAAGGGAGCTGTTCTCTTCAACAATTTCACCCGGATGGGTGTCGCCGGATGACTGCTCTTTTTGGAGCAATGGTTTTAACAAGTGTTCTTCCGTCTGTGATCTTGCACTAGACAGGTGCAAATACAATTGTATGAATGGAAATTATATGCTTTCACATTTCAATACTATTCACAAAAAAATACAAAATCTTTAGAAGTAGTACTTTTTCAAGTTATCTACATTCCAGGTATGAGGCAGTCGCATTCCGTCTGGGGTTTCCAGGCGGTATGTGCCGTTTCTAACTTCTTCAAAAATCCGGTAGGGTCCTTCCAAATTTGGGGTCAATTTCCCTTGTTCATTTGCCCTACCAGTTGCTTCAAGCTTTCGTAACACAAAATCTCCAACTTTTAGGGGGCGTTTACGCACCCTTTTGTTGTAGGCCCTCGTCATTCGCAGACGGTAGATTTCATAACGCAAGGCGGCATTGCCCCTTCTTTCAGGAAGAGTATCCAATTCCAGGCGCATGGCTTCCCAATTCGCCTCTTCATCATATAACATGATTCGAAGCGTTGGCTCATATAATTAAATGGGAAGTACCGCCTTGGTGCCATATGCCATAAGAAATTGAGTTTCACCGGTTGACCCCTTCTCAGTAGTTCTGATAGACCAAAGAACATGAGTCAACTCTTCTGCCCAAAGACCGCCTGCCTTTTCAATCTTTTTCTTTATGCTGCCTGAGATGAGCTTGTTAAAAGCTTCAACTTGACCGTTTGCTTGAGGACGGCCAACGGATGCAAAGTAATGGGAGATCCCTTGATCTTGCAACCAAGTCTTTAGGACAGGCGTTTCGAACTGGGGGCCATTGTCAAAGACCATTGACATTGGTACACCGAACCGGGTGATGACATTTCTCCAGATAAAGGAGATGACATCCTAAGTTTTGATACCCTTTACCGCCTCGGCCTCAACCCACTTGGTGAAGTAATCAACAGCCACCAAAATGTATCTTTTGCCGCCTGGGGCAGGAGTGTATGGCCCCAAAATATCACTGCCCCATTTGGCAAAGGGAATTGGGCTGTGAATAGCTGTTAAATTTGTTGTCGGCTGCCTGATCAGCCGGCCAAACCTCTAGCACTTGTCACATCTTTTTACCAGATCTAATGCATCCGCCTCAAGGGTAGGCCAAAAGTATCCTTGCCGCCTAGCTCTTTTGGCTAGGGTCTTTCCGCCAATGTGCAATCCACAGAAGCCGGCGTGCAGATCTTCCAGTATTTCCTTTCCCCTTTCTGGGGTAACACACTTGAATACTCGTCTTTTAAGAGCAGCCGCCTCTGATGAGACACCCGGTAGAGTGTCGTCTACCAGGTAATCCCGGATGGGGTCCATCCAAGTGGAGCTTCGATCTATAACTCCAATGGGGTCATGTTCAATGCTTTTCTTTTCCATGACTTCCCAGAAGACTGACCTAGGCGTATCACATGTGGCGGATGATGCGAGTTTTAATAGTGCATCCGCTTGATTATTCTCGGACCTGGGTACTTGACTTAGATTGAATTCATCAAATGCCCCAGCCTCCTCTTTGACCGCCTGAAGATACTTAATCATCACCGGATGAGTAGCCTCATAGTCACCGTTGTACTGGCTAACGATGAGTTGTGAATCTGAGCAGGCGTCAACTTTCCTTGCCCTAGCTGCCTTACACATGCGGATACCGGCTAGCAGGGCCTCGTATTCAGCTTCATTATTCGAAGCTTGAAACTTGAATCGTAGAGCATACTCGTATTTGTCCCCCTCAGGAGAATGACAAATTACACCTGCCCCACAACCATTCAGCGTAGAGCTCCCGTCTACATAAACTTTCCAAACTTTCCAAACTTGATCAGTCTACATTAAGGTAGGTCGGCCAATGATCAAGTTGTAGGCCGTCAGTTCCTCAACGACAAGGAACTTGACGACCATGTGCCGGCCTAGACCCTTCTCTCCAAACCGAATGGGTAGATCAATAATTCCCACCGGATGTACGACTCCTCCCCCAAAACCTACTAGGGGGTAGGTAACCTGATTCATGTTGCTTGGTTTATACTTCAGCTTTTCCAAGCACTGATAGCTTATAATGTCGGACGAGCTTCCCGTGTCAATCAGTATACGGCCAACTCGCTGATTGGCAATTTTACACTCGGCGACTATGGGGTCATCATGGGGCCGCCTAACATTCCCCCTGTCTTTCTCGGAGATATGGACCTCCGGAAAGGAGCTTTTTGACGTCTGACCATCATCCACTGAGTTTATCAAACTTCTAATATTGTCTTTAGTACCCCGGATGGTAGGACCACCGCCTACAAGACCTCCGACTATTGTGAAGATAGTATCTTCATCTGTGTCCGAGTGATTTTCCGTCTGCTTTGATTGCGGCCCTTTATTTTGTTTGGAAGTACTCTTTGACTTGGGCAAATATGATTTTAAAGCCCCTTCGTTAGCTAAGCGGTCAAGAAGCCGCCTGAGGCCAAAACAACCCTCAGTGTCGTGACCAATTTCTTCGTGGAAATGGCAATACTTGCTTTTGTTCTGACTGCTGACGGGACTCTTCATTGCAGCCGGTTTTTCTAGGTTCAACCGTTCTTTTACCTCCTTGAGAATGGAGGCGCAATCCTTGGCGAATTCGTATTTAGGGACGTACGGATCCGACCTCTTTCTCTTTTGGGAGGGTTGTCCGAATGAGTCTGTCGCCCAAACCTCCTTTCTTTTCTTTTCCTTTTTTTTGGCCGGCTGGGCAGGTTGGCTCTCCCGCTTGTCACATCGTTTGTACTCCGACGGTGTCTTGATGGCGCAGAGCTCCAATGCCTGGATGTACGCTTCTGCTTTCATCAATGCCTCATGGAGGGTGGAGACCCTCTTCCTGACTAAGTCGAATTTAAATGTCGACCCGTCTTTCAGTCCTTTGAAAAAGTCTGTGTAGGCGACTTCATCAGAAAGGCCATGGATTTGGATCCTCATCAGGTTAAACCGCCTGACATAGGACCTAAGTCCCTCTTTTTCTCCCTACTGTATTGCCCCTAGGTCGAGGCTTGTCTTTTTGGCAGGGATATTCATCGAGAAGTTGGACGTAAACTAGTACGCCATCGTCTTGAAATTATTAATGCACCCGGAAGGTAAGTTACCCAACCAACGTTGAGCAATCCCTTTCAACGTGGCCGGGAAGTATCTACACCATGAGGCATCGTCCAAACCCTGCAAATACATCAGGTTTGTATACGCCATCAAGTGATCTTCCGGGTTAGAGGTACCATCATAGGCACCTACCAATATGTTTTTAATTTTTGTTGGCTGGGCCATCTCAGTAATTTCCCTGGAGAACGTTGTTGGTTGTTCCCCAAGTCTTTGCAGACGGAGCTGCCAGTCCATGGGCTGGACGGGTGGTGGCTGACCTCCAAAGAGAGTCGTCTGCTGATAAGGTGTTCCAAAAGGCATGTATGGATGTAATGCCGGCTGAATGATATGGGGACCGGATCGCGCGAAAAACTCTTCGTGCGTCCGGCTCCCCTTGCTGGTTTGTGAATGCCTCCCTGATGTTGTATGGAAGCTGTCATGGAACGTGGACGTTGATGCCGAGTCAGAGAAGTGAGTTCTTTTGTCTTCCAGGAGTACCTGGGCATCGGAGTAGAGTTTTTTCGTTCCATCCGGCTGTATATGCCGGACAGGTTTTTTGATCCCTTCCATGGGAACCCGAAGTCTTGAAAGGTCAAAGGGCCTGATTGGCACTGTTGGTTTTGGGTGAGGGGTATAAGCTTTCCCCTTTACCGACTTGATTGTCTTTCTTCCATGATACCTCTCTTCGCTTGGCCCTTACGAGGACCATCTGACTTATCAAGGAAACCCCTGATTTCCCCCTTGAAATTATTCATCATATTCAAGAGTTCATCCCTGGAGACTGGAGAGTCCCCTGCGGTAGAAGTTAACCCAAGTGGTCCCCTGGTAGGATGATTTGGGCTTGCCTGCTGCTCTACTCGTTCCCTCTTGTCTTTGGAACGAGTATGCTTGGTTCTGAAGGAACCATCGGCAGCAGTGTAGGTTTTTAACTCATAGTTATCGGCTGTATCTTGGTCCGAATGGACCTCAACCTCCCTAGTGGGAAGATTGCCTTTACCAGGTAGTATAGGCTATGATGTCATCTAGAAAGTACTCTCCCCACAGACGGCGCCAGATGTTTGGGGGTTTTCTATGTGTCCTTCGGGAGAGTTACAATTTCCTAGCAGACTTCCTTCTTACGCCTGTACCTGCACAAGTAACGGAGACTCCGGATTGGGGGTGGGAGTTCCGCCTCCGAAGATTAAGTAAGTATCTTTTTGAAGTGGAAATAAGAACAATGAATGCTGCTCGACTTGAGAGCGTTTGTAATGGCGTTTTTTGTTTTTGGGTGGTTGGAATTAAATTGCGATCCCCATCAATGAGGTCTACCCCTACTATTTATAGTAAGAGAGAACTGTACCTCAATTAGGGCACAAAGGACACGTGTCGCAAAGGGATTGGGCCCTCGCTGACCGTTGCAAGATTGACACGTGGCAAGCCTTCATTGGGCCACGTGTCTAAGGGAATTTTTACCCTAAACATGTTTGACTTTCATTTGATTCAATTAGCTTTGTAGAATGCATTTCACTTTCATTTGTTTTAATTAGCTTAGTTGAATTCATTTG
The DNA here is from genome assembly GCF_001683475.1 of Chenopodium quinoa. NCBI lineage: Eukaryota > Viridiplantae > Streptophyta > Magnoliopsida > Caryophyllales > Amaranthaceae > Chenopodium > Chenopodium quinoa. Next base: position 199,381 of record NW_018744666.1, read on the forward strand.
ACTTTCATTTGATTTAGAATGCTTTGTTTGAAAGTGTTTGACTTTCATTTGATTTAATTAGCTTTGTTTGAATGTGTTTGGCTTTATTTTGATTCAAAAAGGTTTGTTTGAATGTGTTTGACTTTCATTTGATTCAATTAGCTTTTTTAGAATGTGTTTGACTTTCATTTCATTCGTTTAGCTTTGTAGAATGCATTTGACTTTCATTTGATTAAATTAGCTTTGTTGAATGCATTTAACTTTCATTTGATTCAGAAAGCTTTGTTTGAAAGTGTTTGACTTTCATTTGATTTAATTAGCTTTGTTTGAATGTGTTTCACTTTAATTTGGTTCAAAAAGCTTTGTTTGAATGTGTTTGACTTTTATTTGATTCAATTAGCTTTGTTTTAATGTGTTTAAATTTCATTTGATTCGTTTAGATTTGTAGAATGCATTTGACTTTCATTTGATTCAATTAGCTTTGTAGAATGTATTTGACTTTTATTTGATTCAATTAGCTTTGTTGAATGCATTAAACTTTAATTTGAATCAAAAAGCTTTGGTTGACTGTGTTTGACTTTCATTTGATTCAATTAGATTTATTGAATGCATTTGACTTTTATTTGATTCAAAAAGATTTGTTTGAATGTTTTTTACTTTCATTTGATTCAATTAGCTTTGCTTAAATGTGTTTGACTTTCATTTGATTCAATTAGCTTTGTAGATTGCATTTGACTTTCATTTGATTTGAAAAGCTTTGTTTGAATGTGTTTGACTTTCATTTGATTAAATTAACTTTGTTTGAATGTGTTTGACTTTCATTTGATTCAATTAGCTTTGTTGAATGCATTTGACTTTCATTTGATTAAATTAGCTTTGTTGAATGCATTAGACTTTAATTTGAATCAAAAGGCTTCGGTTCACTGTGTTTGACTTTCATTTGATTCAATTAGCTTTATTGAATGCATTTGACTTTCAATTGATTCAAAAAGTTTTGTTTGTGTGTTTGACTTTCATTTGATTCAACTAGCTTTGTTTGAATGTGTTTGACTTTCATTTGATTTAGAAAGCTTTGTTTGAAAGTGCTTGATTTGCATTTGATTGAATTAGCTTTGTTTGAATGTGTTTGACTTTAATTTGATTCAAAAAGCTTTGTATGAATGTGTTTGACTTTAATTTGATTCAAATAGCTTTGTTTGAATGTGTTTGACTTTCATTTGATTCAAATAGCTTTGTTTGAATGTGTTTAAATTTTATTTGATTCAATTAGCTTTGTTAAATGCATTGGACTTTAATTTGGTTCAAAAAGCTTTGTTTGAATGTGTTTGACTTTCATTTGATTCGATTAGCTTCGTAGAATGCATTTGACTTTCAATTGATTCAATTAGCTTTGTTTAATGGATTTGACTTTCATTTGATTCAATTAGTTTTGTATAATGCATTTGACTTTCATTTGATTAAATTAGCTTTGTTGAATGTATTTGACTATCATTAGATTCAGAAATCTTTATTTGAATGTATTTTACTTTCATTTGATTTAATTAGCTTTGTTTAAATGTGTTTGACTTTCATTTGATTAAATTAGCTTTGTTGAATGCATTTGACTTTCATTTGATTCAAAAAGCATTGTTTGAATGTGTTTGACTTTCATTTGATTCAATTAGCTTTGTTTGAATGTGTTTGACTTTGATTTGATTCGTTTAGCTTTGTAGAATGCATTTGTCTTTAATTTGATTCAAAAAGCTTTATTTGAATTTGTTTGACTTTCATTCAAATCAATTAGGTTTGATGAATGCATTTGACTTTCATTTGATTCAAAAAGCTCTGTTTGAATATGTTTGACTTTCATTTGATTCAATTAGATTTTCTTGAATGTGTTTGACTTTCATTTGATTAAATTAGCTTTGTTTAATTATGTTTGACTTTTATTTGATTCAATTAGCTTTGTAGAATGCATTAAACTTTAATTTGAATCAAAAAGCTTTGGTTGACTGTGTTTGACTTTTGTTTGATTCAATTAGCTTTATTGAATGCATTTGACTTTTATTTGATTCAAAAAGCTACGTTTGAATGTGTTTCACTTTCATTTGATTCAATTAGCTTTGCTTGAATGCGTTTGACTTTCATTTGATTAAATTAGCTTTGTTGAATGCATTTGACTTTCATTTGATTTAGAAAGCTTTGTTTGAAAGTGTTTGACTTGCATTTGATTTAATTAGCTTTGTTTAAAGTGTTTAACTTTAATTTGATTCAAAAATCTTTGTTTGAATGTGTTTGACTTTCATTTGATCCAACTAGCTTTGTTTGAATGTGTTTGATTTTCATTTGATTCAATTAAATTTGTTTGAATGTGTTTGACTTTCATTTGATTCAATTAGCTTTGTTTAATGCATTTGACTTTAATTTGATTAAATTAGCTTTGTTGAATGCATTAGACTTTAAGTTGAATCAAAAGGCTTCGGTTCACTGTGTTTGACTTTCATTTGATTCAATTATCTTTATTGAATGCATTTGACTTTCATTTGATTCAAAAAGTTTTGTTTGAATGTGTTTGACTTTCATTTGATTCAATTAGCTTTGTAGATTGCATTTGACTTTCATTTGATTCGAAAAGCTTTGTTTGAATGTGTTTAACTTTCATTTGATTCAATTAACTTTGTTTGAATGTGTTTGACTTTCATTTGATTTAGAAAGCTTTGTTTGAAAGTGCTTGACTTGCATTTGATTTAATTAGCTTTGTTTGAATGTGTTTGACTTTAATTTGATTTAAAAAGCTTTGTTTGAATGTGTTTGACTTTTATTTGATTCAAAAAGCTTTGTTTGAACGGACTTTCATTTGATTCAAATAGCTTTGTTTGAATGTGTTTGAATTTCATTTGATTCAATTAGCTTTGTTAAATGCATTGGACTTTAATTTGATTCAAAAAGCTTTGTTTGAATGTGTTTGACTTTCATTTGATTCGTTTAGCTTTGTAGAATGCATTTGACTTTCATTTGATTCAATTAGCTTTTTTAATGGATTTGACTTTCATTTGATTCAATTAGCTTTGTACAATGCATTTGACTTTCATTTGATTAAATTAGCTTTGTTGAATGTGTTTGGAGGTTTTTTATGTGTCCTACGGGAGAGTTACAATTTCCTAGTATGCTCCTTCCTTCACCTGTACCTGCACAAATAACGGAATACTCCGGCTGGGGCTGGGGTGTTCCGCCTCCGAAGATTAAGTTAGTCTCTTTCTAAATGAGGAAATAAGACAATAAATGCTTCTCGATTTGAGAGCGTTTGCAAGGGGATTTGTGTTTGGATGGTGGTTGGAAAATGATTCGATCCCCATTAATGAGATTTGCCCTTACTATTTATAGTAGGGGGAACTATGCCTCAATTTAGGGTACAATGACACGGGTCGCAAAGGGATTGGGCCTTTGCTGACCGTTGCAAGCTTGACACGTGGCAGGCCTTTATTGGGTCACGAGTCTTAGGGTATTTTTACCCTAAACATATGCCCCTCACAGGTGTGACGTGGAATGTCCACATGTCACCTGTGACAAGTGTCAGACGCATGGGAGGAGACGGTTCGTCTCCTTCCCTCCTTTTTTTCAAATTTCAAGTTTTTAGGGCAGAAGGCATCGTTTCGCCTTCTGCTCCTTCTATAAATACAAGACACTCTCTCTCTCCTCCTCACTTTACATATTTTTCAAAAAACATTCTGAGAGCGCTCTGCTATCGGCTGCATTATTTCCTTAGTTTTTCTGCATCCGGCACTTTCAAATTACGCACATCCGGCGACCGGTTGGGTTCCCTTTCCTCAGTATCTAAGGTACCGGCTGCCCTTTTTCTTTTTTACTTTAGCTTTTGACGATTTTGAACATTTCAACCCATCCGGGTTTCATGCCGCCTGGGGGGCCTTTAACCTATATCCCATTTCTTGAATCTTCTCCCTCAGCCGGCATAGCCCCATCTAAGGGGTTTTCAACTTTTAAACTATGCATTCTAAACACCCCCATCCGGATTATCACTGTCTGGGGGGTGTTTGAACCTTCAATAAATTTGTCCTTTAACACCGCCCGGGGTACATCTGAGTTCATCAAGAAATGATTTCAAAAACCCCAACCGGTTTGGATTTTTCAAAGTTTTTAAAATGCGCTCAACGCACCCCTATCCGGCATTTTACCGCATGGGGGTTATTTGAGCAGCCTTGGCTTTTTCTCAAACATCATTCAAATAACCCCCATCTTGTATATAACCACATGGGGGTGGTTTGAGCAGCCTTGGCTTTTTCTCAAACAACATTCAAATAACCCCCATCCGGCATTTTACCGCATGGGGGTGGTTTGAGCAGCCTTGGCTTTTTCTCAAACATCATTCAAATAACCCCCATCCGGTATATAACCGCCTGGGGGTGGTTTGATCAGCCTTGGCTTTTTCTCAAACATCATTCAAGTAACCCCCATCCGGTATATAAATGCCTGGGGGTGGTTTGAGCAGCCTTGGCTTTTTCTCAAACATTCAAATAACCCCCATCCGGTATTTAACCGCGTGGGGGTGGTTTAAGCAGCCTTGGCTTTTTCTCAAACATCATTCAAATAACCCCCATCCGGTATATAACCGCCTGGGGGTGGTTTGAGCAGCCTTGGCTTTTTCTCAAACAACATTCAAATAACCCCCATCTGGCATTTTACCGCATGGGGGTGGTTTGAGCAGCCTTGGCTTTTTCTCAAACATCATTCAAATAACCCCCATCTGGTATATAACCGCCTGGGGGTGGTTTCAGCAGCCTTGGCTTTTTCTCAAACGACATTCAAATAACCCCCATCCGACATTTTACCGCATGGGGGTGGTTTGAGCAGCCTTGGCTTTTTCTCAAACATCATTCAAATAACCCCCATCCAGTATATAACCGCCTGGGGGTGGTTTGAGCAGCCTTGGCTTTTTCTCAAATATTCAAATAACCCCCTCTGGTAAATAACCGCATGGGGGTGGTTTGAGCAGCCTTGGCTTTTTCTTAAACATTCAAATTACCCAAACCAGTATATAACCGCCTGGGGGTGGTTTGAGCAGCCTTGGCTTTTTCTCAAACATCATTCAAATTACCCCCATCCGGTATATAACCGCCTGGGGGTGGGTTGAGCAGCCTTGGCTTTTTCTCAAACAACATTCAAATAACCCCCATCCGGTATATAACCGCATGGGGGTGGTTTGAGCAGCCTTGGCTTTTTCTCAAACATTGAAATTGTACCCATCCGACATCTAACCGTATGGGGGTTGTTTGAGCAGCCTGTAGCTTTTTCTCAAACATACAAGTAGACCCCATCCGGAATTTAACCGTATGGGGGTCTTTTGAATGAGTCCATTTTATATATCTGATCTATTTTTCCTTATTTCAGCTTCAAACACATTCGGAGACTTCCGCCTATGGAGGTTTCAAGCCATCATCTTAATCCAATCTCAATTTTCTAAGGTACCGCCTGCATCCCATACTTGTCACATTCTTTTATTTCCGGTTGCATAGCATTAGGATATAGACTCCACCAATACACACACGGCACAGCCTACGACTATGGTCAGCCGGTCACCAGGAACGGCTGAGTCTAGGACTAGGATTGCCGTCTGGGGTGCTTGGAACAACCTTCACCTACATCGAATCCGACCGTCTTTGTTCATGTGCAAGACAGAATGGCTCGGATCAGAGTGACGGCAATCGACCCTGACTACCAGTCCGATGATGCAGCCGCTGACCCGGCTGTCCCTATAAATCAAGAACAAGCCGAGGAACCGGCTGAGGAAGGTCCTAATGAGGAAGTTCCACAAAATTCTCCAAGTACATCTAGCACCCCGGGTGACAGTATCTTGGATAGCTCTGGTTCCAATGGTGAGGAATCCGGAGAGGAAGCCGGCGAGGGATCCGAAGAGGAATCCGGAGAAGGGTCAGCCGGTGATGAAGAGTCTGGCCTTGATGAAGAGTCTCCTGAGACGGCCGACCCGGTAGACCAAGAAGCTTATAAGTGGCCGGTTGCTGGTGACCCTACTGACATGACCATGTCTGCCAGAGATGTGGTTACTCTAAACGCTACGCTCCCTGCTTTCTTAGAGAAGAAACCGGTAGGGGAAGGCTGGGAAGTGGTTGTCCCGCCTGTTGAGTGATGCGTTTCTTGATTCGTTTGGTCTTAGGTTTAAACAAGCTTCACTCGTTTGTTTTCGCCTAAGGGTTCTAAATCTGATTTCAAGGCTTCACTCACCTTAATCTCGTGATTTAGGGGTTTTTTTGAGGATAGTTTGAATTAGCTTCACTCACTAATTAATCTAACCTCTCTTAAATCAGGTTTCACTCGCCTAATCTAAGGGTTTTTATGTTTAACTTCACTCGTCAAACACAAAGAAAACTTGGAAAGAAACGTTCCAAATTAACAAGCAATAAAGCTTTAATCAACAAAAAAAAAACTTGTATAATTTGAAGTTTACAACCTTTATTTATAGACTCAAAACTAATCCTAAACCTAATCAAATTAGAAGACTAATCCTAATTAAATTAGAATCCCATTTGACCTAGAAAACCTAAGAAAACCGAAACTTGATCCCCAAGTTCCTAATTCGGATATGACTAAACTAACTAAGTTTAATTCAACTTAGATTAGGTTATTCAATCCTCCTAAAACACCTAGACACGCCTAAAAACCAAAGTCAAGTCCTAATCCACTTAGGAATTTACTTTGTTAAAAACAAGTCCTAATCCAATTAGGAATCTCTTTTGCTAAAGACAAGTCCTAATTCAAATAGGAACTCACTAGACCAAAACAATTCCTAATCAAAATAAAAATCCTAACGCTTAAAACAAGAAAAACCCTTTCAAGTGAAAGGTAAAAACTTGTAAGCCAAAATCTAATCTAAGAAACATTAAAGAAACGGACCAAGAAAGGAAACGTTGAATGCATCCGCATCATACTCCTCCTCTTGAAAACGAACTTGTCCTCAAGTTACATCATAACAAGGAACGAGATCATTTGCGCTAAGAGAAGCACAAACGCCTTCACCAAGTAGCACTTGAAATGTATCATAATTCTCCCTATGCACGATTTTAAAAGGCCCTTCATCAAAGGATTCATGCTTGTCTTTGCGGTTGTTGTATAACCTCTGTGCACTCAAAGAAAGCCACACATAGTCACCTATCTCAAATGGAGACTTACGAACAAGTTGAAGCACTCTATCTTGCTGCTTGTCTTTCTTCTTCCTTTTACTTGAACCACCTTCATCACATGTAGAAAGAGAAATAACCTTGCTGCCATCATGTTGCATAGGTTCGAATTTAGGAGGTAAAGGTTTTAATCCAATCCTTTTCCCTTTATGTAGAACTGAAACCACATTCTTCTTTGCAAGGTAGATCACATCACGATCAAATTGCCAAGGACGGCCTAGCAACAAAGCACATGCATCCATAGGAACAACATCACACCATACTTTGTCTTCAAACTCACCAATTGTAAAAGAAACCAATGCTTGTTTCGAAACATGTACTCCTCCAACATTTGTGAGCCAATTAAGTTTGTAAGGATTAGGATGGTTCCTAGTCTCAAGCTGCAATGTATCCGTCATCTTCTTAGAGCATGCATTAGTACAAGAACCATTATCCACAATAACTGAACAACTACGCCCATTCACTAAGCATCTAGTGTGAAACAAGTTCTCCCTTTGTGCCATATCAGTCAAAGGAGTAGATTGAGCATGGAGAAGCTTTCTCAAAACAAGTGTGTTGTGATCCGGGGCTGCCTCACACAATGGTTGTTCTTCACACTCTTCCTCAAAGTCATATTCATTCTCCTCTCCTTCACGTTGCTCTTTTAGAAGTAAAGCAAGTTTAGCATCCTCCTCTTCTAAGGCTTGGTATCTTGTTAATGTCATGACCCTTCTATTAGGACACTCGGACTTGTAGTGACCTCTACCTTGACACTTGAAACACTTGATTTCATCTTTATCAACTCTTTGATTTTTAGCTTGAGCATCAAACTTAAAGGAATCCGAAACACCTTTATTCTTTTCCCAATTTTCAGATTTTTCAAAACCCTTTGAAGTCTCACCCTTTAGAGCATAATTAGGTCGAAAAGATTTCAACTTTGAAGTTTTAATTTGTCTTTCAACCTTTACAGCAAGCTCACAAGCCTCATCAAAAGTAAAGAACGATTGCAACTCAACTTTATGTCCAATTTCCATATTAAGGCCAACAAGAAATTTAGAGATCTTTTGTTCCTCCTCATCTTTACAATCACAAGCTAATGACAATCTCTCAAATTCTTTAATATAATCTTCGACACTCAAATTATTTTGTTGCAAAGTATTGAATTTATGAAACAAATCTTGCTTATAGGATCGTGGAACAAAGCGTTTTCTCAATTTTTGTTTCAGCAAATTCCATGAATTAATTCTTTCTTTCTTTTCCCTTTCTCTCTTGATTTGACAATTATCATACCATAAAGATGCAAGCTTTGACAATTTAAGAATAGCATAAGTAAAGCACTTATAATCATCAATACCTTTGTGAGAGAAAATTCGATCTACTCGTCGCTCCCAATCTAGATAAACTTCTGGATCTAAAGTACCATCGAATTCTGGAAGATCACTCAGTTTGATCTCCTCATCCTTCTTGTATCCACCACTACCAATAGAACCTCCCGAAGCCTTAGCCTTCAATTCGGACATCTCCCCTTCAAGACTCTTCATATGATTCATGAAAATAATGTTTTGTTCCATCAAAGCAGCCATTTGTTCAAGCAAGTGAGTTTCCGTTGATTTACTCGCCATATTTGCGCACAATCAATAATTTTCCCTCGAAAGTTTGTTGCTGTAGATTTTGCGTCACTTATCCAATGACCACGAAATTTTACAGTCTATAATTTTAGTCCAATAGGAATCCAACCCAAAAAAAATCACCGAAAAATACCAAGTAGATAGTTTGCAGTAACCTAAAACTTCCAACTGGTCCAGATCTGCGCCGAGAAGAACAAGAACCAAGAAACTAGCACGAATTGATTCTTGATTGCTCAAGAACAAGGATATAACGACTCAATAATCACACCAACAGCTCTGATACCATTTGATGCGTTTCTTGATTCGTTTGGTCTTAGGTTTAAACAAGCTTCACTCGTTTGTTTTCGCCTAAGGGTTCTAAATCTGATTTCAAGGCTTCACTCACCTTAATCTCGTGATTTAGGGGTTTTTTTGAGGATAGTTTGAATTAGCTTCACTCACTAATTAATCTAACCTCTCTTAAATCAGGTTTCACTCGCCTAATCTAAGGGTTTTTATGTTTAACTTCACTCGTCAAACACAAAGAAAACTTGGAAAGAAACGTTCCAAATTAACAAGCAATAAAGCTTTAATCAACAAAAAAAAAACTTGTATAATTTGAAGTTTACAACCTTTATTTATAGACTCAAAACTAATCCTAAACCTAATCAAATTAGAAGACTAATCCTAATTAAATTAGAATCCCATTTGACCTAGAAAACCTAAGAAAACCGAAACTTGATCCCCAAGTTCCTAATTCGGATATGACTAAACTAACTAAGTTTAATTCAACTTAGATTAGGTTATTCAATCCTCCTAAAACACCTAGACACGCCTAAAAACCAAAGTCAAGTCCTAATCCACTTAGGAATTTACTTTGTTAAAAACAAGTCCTAATCCAATTAGGAATCTCTTTTGCTAAAGACAAGTCCTAATTCAAATAGGAACTCACTAGACCAAAACAATTCCTAATCAAAATAAAAATCCTAACGCTTAAAACAAGAAAAACCCTTTCAAGTGAAAGGTAAAAACTTGTAAGCCAAAATCTAATCTAAGAAACATTAAAGAAACGGACCAAGAAAGGAAACGTTGAATGCATCCGCATCATTGAGTCAAGCGTCGTATGGACCAACGATGTAGACAATGCCAACAACTATTTTGGCTGCTATGAGGCGGCATTCACAGCCGGCCTCTGTTTCCCCCTTCACCACTGCATCAAAGCCATATTAAGGGGGTACAATTTGGGCGTATGGCAGTTGACCCCTAACTCATGGGTCAACATACTTGGATACATTACCGCCTGCGAGATGCAGGATGTCAAACCCAGCTGGGAAGCCTTTGCGCACATGCATTATCTCAGCAGGGCGCCGGGTGGGTGGAACGCGTGGTATACGCTGACCACGCACCCGGAGTATATGATGACATTGGACAAACCGTCCAAATGGAGTAGCTGGAAGAGCAAATTTTATGTCTTCTCTTCTCCATCTCCTCAACTTAATCGTCGGCTGCGTAGATACAATAAGCACCCGGCTTTGCTTGGTAGGAAGTGTGCCCTGCTTAGAGTGCCAAGCGAGGCATGGGATAAAATCATGCAGAAGGGCCTCTTCAAAATGACAACCTCCCGCCTGGATGATGGGAGTGAGATTATAGTTCCTCAGTTCTGGGTGCCCCACCCGGACTGGTTCAAGGATGAGGCATTTCTCTCCGCCTGCAACCTTAGCACCATGTTTACTAAGAGTAGGTTTTTACTTACCGCCGGCCCTAGCCGCCTGATGCTGGCATGTACAAAATATTAACCATTTTGTTTTTGCAAGCGTTACGATGGAGAAGCTTTCGAAGGAAAAGACACCGGCTACCTCAGCCGCTCTGCTCCGGAAGGAGCAAATTGAGAAGAAGAAGTCGCAGCTGGCGGCTAAAGACGGCGGGGTAACATTTACTCTCCTTTTCACCGGTTGTAGCATCTATACACTGTGTTTGATATTAACCGGTTGGTTTTTTATATTTGCAGGCTGGGAACAAGGGTGTTCCTCGCTCTTTGTCTAAAATGGTCAAAAGACCGGCGGGGGACATTCCTCTGCCTGCTACTAAGGTATTAAAATTGTCGGTCCCCCCGCCGGCTATGACTATTTCAAAACCGCCTGCTGGAGGCAGGCCCACCACTGGAGGCAAAAGCCTTAGTGGTATTGCTCCCACCATTGAAGTGGTGGATGAGAGTGCGAAGGAGCCGGCGACTCCGGCTGGCCAGACTCAAACGGGTACTGGCTCCAATGCGGCTGAGGGTGATTCTACCCCACAGTCCGAGAAAGGTATGAATTTTGCCTTTGATTCCCCCTGGCCGCTTGGGCCTATGCGCGTAAAGACCCAAGCCTGCCAATCCGGGGACTCTTCTGGCAGCCGTCATAATATTGGCGAGGCGTATGCTCAACACCTGACAGATAAATCTCTAATTGCAGATGCTACCTCCAGCCGGCCCAACTATCAACAGTATGCCAAGAGGATGATCCGGACCCTTACCCGGACCGAGAAAGAGGCAGTGCCGGCTGTGCATACAGTCAACATTGACCGGATCACTTCTCTCCTGGCTGAAGTAAGTTATACCGGATGCATTGCTTTCTTGTAATTTCTTTGTTTACCGTCTTAGTTGTTTGAAGATAGATTCTAACATTTCTCTACCGGATGATATCACAGGTGATGCTGAGAGTTGACGGGCTTCAAGTCCCCTTGCGCAAGAGGAGGTAAGGGATGCCCAGAGACGGGCATCTAAGCTCATTGATGTTTCCCAATACAATGCCATTAGATATGACATGGAAACTAAATAGCGAGAGTTGGAACAGGAGGAATTGCTGAAGCAAACTGTTGCGGCTGTTGATGCGGAGAAGGCGAGGGCGGATGCGCTAGATCTGAAGGTCAAAACTCTCCAAGCCGATCTCAAGGTTCTGACAAGGAAAACGCCGACCTTCGCGCTGATGTCAACAGGCTCAAAAACGAACTTGCTTCTACTCAGGCGGCTCATAAAGAAGAGCTTAAAAAAGAACAAAGTCGCCTGATTGCTGAGAACGAGACTGACAATGAGGAGCGCAAGAAGATCGCCTGGGGGCTCATACACCCGGACTATGACTATGAGCTCTTCGACCTCAGGTACAAGTATGCCTCAGAGGTATACGATGCCAAGGTCCTTGGACTAGACCCGCCTGCTTCCTTCGAAGAATGGGCAGGTTCGACTGAAGAACAAGAGGGTGAGCAGGCAGCGCAGACTCCAATGCCGGCTCAGGAGCAGCAGCCAGAGTAACAACAGTAACAGGAACAGCAATGATTTTTTCTTTTTATTACAACTTCTTTTACCGGTCTGCGTGCCGAGTATTTTTCATGTATATTTCTCGGACGGGGGTCCGGTTAACATTTCCATTTATAAATATTAATCTATTTAACCGACATAGTCGGTTTTTCTATTTCTATTATTTGCGTTTGAATGCAATTTTTTATGTTCATTTACTCATCCGGTTTACATGATCAGCCGTTCTATATATGCCGGATGAAGTAACGATACCATATTATGCCCCTGAAATGGCCAACTGTTTACTTCAACAGTAGACAGGCAGCTGTTTCATTGGTGGCCGGATGGGTGATCAGTGACTGATCTATCCTTGCCCCGGCTGTTAAATAGGCAGTCGTTTCATGGCAGCCGGATGGGTGATCAGTGATTGATCTACTCCTGCCCCGGCTGGTAAATAGGCAGCCGTTTCATGGTAGCCGGATGGGTGATCAGTGAATGATCGAACCTTAACCCGACTGGTACAATGAAATGCCCCTGAAATGGCCAACTGCTTTCTCCCAACAGTAGACAGGCAACCGTTTCATTGGTGGCCGGATGAGTGATCAGTGACTGATCTATCCTTGCCTCGTCTGGTACAATAACATAACGGATGGGTTGTATTTAGATAATACCCGGTTGCCGTAACCCCCTAGGAATTTCATTTTATCGGATGAACCTATTTTGGATCCTTGCCGGGTGAAACCTAGATACGATGGATAATTTCTAACGGCTGTAAGTTTCTTTTAAGAAAATGTTGTTTGATTTATTGGATCGCTAGAACAATGTACCACCCGGAAGGGAGATGTTCTCTTCAACGATTTCACCCGGATGGGTGTCGCCGGATGACTGCTCTTTTTGGAGCAGTGGTTTTTAACAAGTGTTCTTCCGTCTGTGATCTTGCACTAGACAGGTGCAAATACAATTGTATGAATGGAAACTATATGCTTTCACATTTCAATACTATTTACAAAAAATTATAAAATCCTTAGAAGTAGTACTTTTTCAAGTTATCTACATTCCAGGTACGAGGCAGCCGCATTCCGTCTGGGGTTTCCAGGCGGTATGTGTCGTTTCTAACTTCTTCAAAAATCCGGTAGGGTCCTTCCCTGTTTGGAGTCAGTTTCCCTTGTTCGTGTGCCCTACCGGTTGCTTCAAGCTTCCGTAAAACAAAATCTCCAACTTTGAGGGGCGTTTACGCACCCTTTTGATGTAAGCCCTCGTCATTTGCAGACGGTAGACTTCATGACGCAAGGAGGCGTTGCCCCTTCTTTCAGGAAGAGTATCTAATGCCAGGCGCATGGCTTCCCAATTTGCCTCTTTATCATATAACATGATTCGAAGGGTTGGCTCATATAATTCAATGGGAAGTACCGCCTCGGTGCCATATGCCATAAGGAATGGAGTTTCACCGATTGACCCCTTCTCAGTAGTTCTGATAGACCAAAGGACATGAGTCAACTCTTCTGCCCAAAGACCGCCTACCTCTTCAATCTTTTTCTTTATGCCGCCTGAGATGAGCTTGTTAAAAGCTTTTACTTAACCGTTTGCTTGAGGACGGCCAACGGATGCAAAGTAATGGGAAATCCCTAGATCTTGCAGCCAAGTCTTTAGGACAGGCGTTTCGAACTGGGGACCATTGTCAAAAACCATGGACATTGGTACACCGAACCGGGTGATGACATTTCTCCAGATGAAGGAGATGACATCCTTAGTTTTGATGCCTTTTACCGCCTCGGCCTCAACCCACTTGGTGAAGTAATCAACAGCCACCAAGATGTATCTTTTGCCGCCTGGGGCAGGAGTGTATGACCCAAAAATATCCATGCCCCATTTTGCAAAGGGAATTGGGCTGTGAATAGCTGTTAAATCAGTTGCCGGCTGTCTGATCAGCTGGCCAAACCTCTGGCACTTGTCGCATCTTTTAACCATATCTAATGCATCCGCCTCAAGGGTAGGCCAAAATTATCCTTGCCGCCTAGCTCTTTTGGCTATGGTCTTCCCGCCAATGTGCAATCCACAGAAGTCGGCGTGCAGATCTTCCAGTATTTCCTTTCCCCTTTCTAGGGTAACACACTTAAATAGAAGCTGCAAGTAACCCTTCCGAAAAAGTTCACCTTTGTGCATTACGAAGCTTAATGCTCGTTTTTTAAGAGCAGCCGCCTCTAATGAGACACCTGGTAGAGTGCCGTCTACCAGGTAATCCCGGATGGGATCCATCCAAGTGGAGCTTCGATCTAGAACTCCAATGGGGTCATGTTCAATGCTTTTCTTTTCCATGACTTCCCAGAAGACTGATCTAGGCGTATCACATGTGGCGGATGATGCAAGTTTTGATAATGCATCTGCCTGATTATTCTCGGATCTGGGTACTTGACTTAGATTGAATTCATCAAATGCCCCAGCCTCCTCTTTGACCGCCTGAAGATACTTAATCATCACCGGATGGGTGGCCTCATATTCACCGTTGTACTGGCTAACGATGAGTTGAGAATCAGAACAGGCGTCAACTTTCCTTGCCCCGGTTGCCTTACACATGCGGATACCGGCTAGCAGAGCCTCGTATTCAGCTTCATTATTCGAAGCTTGAAACTTGAATCGTAGAGCGTACTTGTATTTGTCCCCCTCTGGAGAATGACAAATTACGCCTGCCCCACAACCATTCAGCGTAGAGCTCCCGTCTACATAAACTTTCCAAACTTGATCAGTTTTATCCGGCTGTATCGGCCTTGTCATTTCAACAATGAAGTCGAAAAAACGCCTGACCCTTCACTGCCCGCCTGGGTTCGAAAGTGATTTCTAGATTTTGAATTTCCACAGCCCATTTAATCATTCTCCCGGATGACTCTAAAGTGGTCATAGGCCTTTTGAGCGGCTATTCAGTGTAAACGGTAACCGGATGAGCCAAGAAATACGGTTTCAACCGCTTGACTGCCTTGAACAAAGCCAGACCGAATTTTTCAATCATGGGATATCGAAGTTCAGCATTCCGGAGGACATGGCTTATAAAGTAGACCGGAAGCTGGTTGTCGTCTCTCTCAGCAAGGAGAACGACACTCAAGGAATGATCTGAGACGGCCAAGTACATGTAGAGAGCCTCCTGGGGTAGGGGACTCACTAATCTTTGCAAAGAATGCAAGTGTTGCTTCAGCCGTTGAAATGCCGCCTCAGCCTCTTCACCCGATTCAAACCTTGACCTCTTTTTGATTGCTTGAAAGAAATACAGGCACTTGTCACCTGACCGGCTGAGGAATCTCCCCAATGCCGCCAGGCAACCCGTAAGCTTTTGAGCCTCCCTGACGGTACGAGGCGACTACATGTCAATCACCACCTGCACTTTGTCCGGATTGGCCTCTATGCCTCTCTGATCAATCAGAAATCCGAGAAACTTCCCAGACTCAACTCCAAAGACGCATTTTTTCGGGTTTAACATGACTTTATGCTGCCTGAGGGTGGTGAAGGTTTCTCGGAGGTCGGCTAGATGATCCGCCTGTAACTTTGACTTGACTATCATGTCATCGATGTACGCCTCCACGTTCCTTCCAATCTGATCATAAAAGACCGAGTTCATCATTCGTTGGAAAGTAGCAGGCGCATTCTTCAACCCAAACGGCATCACCGTGTAGTAGTATAACCCTTGATCTGTGACGAAAGCCGTCTTCTCTTGGTATTTCTTCCACAAGGGTATCTGATGGAAGCCGGAGTAGGCATCCATGAAACTCATCAGGGCATGGCCGGCTGTAGAGTCTACCAAATGATCTATCTTTGGAAGCGGGTAGCTATCTTTTGGACAAGCCCTGTTCAGGTCCGTGTAATCTACAC
The DNA here is from genome assembly GCF_001683475.1 of Chenopodium quinoa. Classification (NCBI taxonomy): domain Eukaryota; kingdom Viridiplantae; phylum Streptophyta; class Magnoliopsida; order Caryophyllales; family Amaranthaceae; genus Chenopodium; species Chenopodium quinoa. The sequence continues at coordinate 215,268 of NW_018744666.1, forward strand.
ACATCCACTAGGTTCCATTCGGCTTTTTCTCAAGGACGACATTGGCTACCCAGTCCGAGTAGTAACATTGCCGGATGAACCCAGCATCTAATAGTTTCTTGACCTCGGTTGCTGCCGCCTGGGACCTTTCCTCGCCATGGTTCCTTTTCTTTTTCCTGACCGGCTTCTTTATCTCCCTGCTGGATTGCCCCTAGGTCAAGGCTTGTTTTCTTGGCAGGGATGTTCATAGAAAAGTTGGACGTAAACCAGTAGGCCAAGGTCTTGAAATTATTGATGCATCCGGTTGGGAGGTTGCCAAACCAACGTTGAGCAATCCCTTTCAACGTTGCCGGGAAGCACCTGCACCATGAGGCGTCATCCAAACCCTGCAAATACATCAGGTTGGTGTATGCCATGAGGTGATCCTCCGGGTTGGTGGTACCGTCATATGCACCTACCAACACATTTTTTATCTTAGCCGGCTGGGTCATCTCGGTGATTTCCCTGGAAAACGCTGTTGGCTGTTCCCCAAGGTTGAGCAGCCGGAGCTGCTAGTCCATAAGCTGGAGAGGCGGCTGCTGATGTCCCCTGAAAAGACCCAGCTGGGCATAGGGAGATCCAAAAGGCGTGTATGGTGTTCCATGCAATGCCGGTTGGATCATATGAGGGTCAGATCGAGCGGAAACCTCGCTTGTCCTGCTGTCATTGTTTGTTCTCGAGTGCCTCCCTAATGTGGCATTGAAGCTATCTCGAAAGGTCGATGTTGATGCCGACTCGGATCGCTGAGTCTTTTTATCTTGGATGAGCATCCGGGCATTAGAATAGACTTTCTTGGTTCCATCCAGCTGAATGTGCCGGACGGGCTTTCTGACTCCATCTATGGGAGTGTGTATCTTTGAGAAATCAAAGGGCCTAGCCGGCATATTTGACTTTGGATGCGGGGTAGATGCTCTACCCTTGACTGTTTTGGCAGTCTTTTTACCAAGGCGCCTTTCTTCCGCCTGACCCTTACGGGGCCGGCTGTATTGTCCAGAAGGTCGTTGATCTCTCCTTTGAAGCTCATCATCAAGTTCATGAGTTCATCTCTGGAGACTGGGGTGGCTCCCTCTGAAGCAGGTGTCAACCCAAGCGGTCCCCTGGTAGGATGATTTGGGCCTGCCTGCTGCTCTGCCCGTTCCCTCTTATCTTTGGAACGTGTATGCTTGGTTCTGAAGGAACCGTCGGCTGCTGTGTAGATTTCAATCTCATGATTGTCGGCTGTGTCTTTGTCCGAGTGGACCTCAACCTCACCAGCAGGTTGACTACTTTTACCCGGCTGTACCAGTTCTGAAGTCATCTAGAAAGTACTCTCCCCACAGACGGCGCCAGATGTTTGGGGGTTTTTTATGTGTCCTACGGGAGAGTTACAATTTCCTAGTATGCTCCTTCCTTCGCCTATACCTGCACAAATAACGGAATACTCCGGCTGGGGCTGGGGTGTTCCGCCTCCGAAGATTAAGTTAGTCTCTTTCTAAATGAGGAAATAAGACAATGAATGCTTCTCAATTTGAGAGCGTTTGCAAGGGGATTAGTGTTTGGATGGTGGTTGGAAAATGATTCGATCCCCATTAATGAGATTTGCCCTTACTATTTATAGTAGGGGGAACTATGCCTCAATTTAGGGTACAATGACATGTGTCGCAAAGGGATTGGGCCTTTGCTGACCGTTGCAAGCTTGACACGTGGCAGACCTTTATTGGGCCACTTGTCTTAGGGTATTTTTACCCTAAACAAAATGTATTTGACTATCATTAGATTCAGAAATCTTTGTTTGAATGTGTTTTACTTTCATTGATTTAATTAGCTTTGTTTAAATGTGTTTGACTTTCATTTGATTAAATTAGCTTTGTTGAATGCATTTGACTTTCATTTGATTCAAAAAGCATTGTTTGAATGTGTTTGACTTTCATTTGATTCAATTAGCTTTGTTTGAATGTGTTTGACTTTGATTTGATTCGTTTAGCTTTGTAGAATGCATTTGACTTTAATTTGATTCAAAAAGCTTTATTTGAATGTGTTTGACTTTCATTCGAATCAATTAGATTTGATGAATGCATTTGACTTTCATTTGATTCAAAAAGCTCTGTTTGAATGTGTTTGACTTTCATTTGATTCAATTAGAGTTGCTTGAATGTGTTTGACTTTCATTTGATTAAATTAGCATTGTTTCATTGTGTTTGACTTTTATTTGATTAAATTAGCTTTGTAGAATGCATTAGAATTTAATTTGAATCAAAAAGCTTTGGTTAACTATGTTTGACTTTTGTTTGATTCAATTAGCTTTATTGAATGTATTTGACTTTTATTTGATTCAAAAAGCTCTGTTTGAATGTGTTTCCTTTCATTTGATTTAATTAGCTTTGTTTGAATGTGTTTGAACCTTTCATTTGATTCAATTAAGTTTGTTTGAATGTGTTTGACTTTCATTCGATTCAATTAGCTTTGATGAATGCATTTGACTTTCATTTGATTCAATAAGCTCTGTTTGAATGTCTTTGACTTTCATTTGATTCATGAAGGTTTGTTTAAATGTGTTGGACTTTCATTGGATTCAATTAGATTTGTTTGAATGTGTTTGACTTTCATTTGATTCAATTGCTTTGTTGAGTGCATTAGACTTTAATTTGATTCAAAAAGCTTTTTTTGAATGTGTTTGATGTTCATTTGATTCAATTAGCTTTGTTTGAATGTGTTTGACTTTCATTTGATTCAATTAGCTTTGATGAATGCATTTGACTTTCATTTGATTCAAAAAACTCTGTTTGAATGTGTTTGACTTTCATTTGATTTAATTAGCTTTGTTGAATGCATTTGACTTTCATTTGATTTAGAAAGCTTTGTTTGAAAGTGTTTGACTTGCATTTGATTTAATTAGCTTTGTTTGAATGTGTTTGACTTTAATTTGATTCAAAAATCTTTGTTTGATTGTGTTTGACTTTCATTTGATTCAACTAGCTTTTTTTGAATGTGTTTGACTTTCATTTGACTTTCATTTGATTCAATCAGCTTTGTTTGAATGTGTTTTACTTTCATTTGATTTAATTAGCTTTGTTTAAATGTGTTTGACTTTCATTTGATTCAATTAGCTTTGTTTGAATGTGTTTTACTTTCATTTGAATTAATTAGCTTTGTTTAAATGTGTTTGATTTTATTTGATTCATAAAGCTTTGTTTGAATGTGTTTGACTTTCATTTGATTCAATCAGCTTTGTTTGAATGTGTTTTACTTTCATTTGATTCAATTAGCTTTGTTGAATGTATTTGACTATTAATAGATTTAGTAATATTTGTTTGAATGTGTTTTACTTTCATTTGATTTACTTAGCTTTGTTTAAATGTGTTTGATTTTCATTCGATTAAAGCGTTGTTGAATGCATTTGACTTTCATTTGATTCAAAAAGCATTGTTTGAATGTGTTTGACTTTCATTTGATTCAATTAGCTTTGTTTGAATGTGTTTGACTTTCATTCGATTAAATTAGCTTTGTAGAATGCATTTGACTTTAATTTGATTCAAAAAGCTTTATTTGAATGTGTTTGACTTTCATTCAAATCAATTAGGTTTGATCAATGCATCTGACTTCCATTTGATTCAAAAAGCTCTGTTTGAATGTGTTTGACTTTCATTTAATTCATTAGATGTTCTTGAATGTGTTTGACTTTCATTTGATTAAATTAGCTTTGTTTAATTGTGTTTGACTTTTATTTGATTCAATTAGCTTTGTAGAATGCATTAGACTTTAATTTGAATCAAAAAGCTTAGGTTGACTGTGTTTGATTTTAGTTTGATTCAATTAGCTTTATTGAATGCATTTGACTTTTATTTGATTCAAAACGCTCTATTTGAATGTGTTTCACTTTCATTTGATTTAATTAGCTTTGCTTGAATGTGTTTGACTTTCATTTGATTAAATTAGCTTTGTTGAATGCATTTAACTTTCATTTGATTTAGAAAGCTTTGTTTGAAAGTGTTTACCTTGCATTTGATTTAATTAGCTTTGTTTGAATGTGTTTGACTTTAATTTGATTCAAAAAGCTTTGTTTGAAAGTGTTTGACTTTAATTTTATTCAACTAGATTTGTTAGAATGTGTTTGAATTTCATTTGATTCAATCAGCTTTGTTTGAATATGATTGACTTTCATTTGATTCAATTAGCTTTGGAGAATGCATTTAACTTTCATTTGATTAAATTAGCTTTGTTGAATGCATTAGACTTTAATTTGAATCAAAAAGCTTTGGCTCACTATGTTTGACTTTCATTTGATTTAATTAGCTTTATTGAATGCATTTGACTTTCATTTGATTCAAAAAGATTTATTTGAATGTGTTTTACTTTTATTTGATTCAATTAGCTTTGCTTGAATCTGTTTGACTTTCATTTGATTCAATTAGCTTTGTTTGAATGTGTTTGACTTTTATTTGATTCAAAAAGCTTTGTTTGAACGTGTTTGACTTTCATTTTATTCAATTAGCTTTGTTTGAATGTGTTTGACTTTCATTTGATTAAATTATCTTTAATGAATGCATTTGACTTTCATTTGAGTTAGAAAGCTTTGTTTGAAAGTGTTTGACTTGCATTTGATTTAACTAGCTTTGTTTGAATGTGTTTGACTTTAATTTGATTCAAAAATCTTTGTTTGATTGTGTTTGACTTTCATTTGATTCAACTAGCTTTGTTTGAATGTTTTTGACTTTCATTTGATTCAATCAGCTTTGTTTGAATGTGTTTTACTTTCATTTGATTTAATTAGCTTTGTTTAAAAGTGTTTGACTTTTATTTGATTCATAAAGCTTTGTTTGAATGTGTTTGACTTTCATTTGATTCAATCAGCTTTGTTTGAATGTGTTTTACTTTTATTTGATTCAATTAGCTTTGTTTGAATGTGTTTGACTTTTATTTGATTCAAAAAGCTTTGTTTGAATGTGTTTGACTTTCATTTTATTCAATTAGCTTTGTTTGAAAGTGTTTGACTTTCATTTGATTCAATTAGCTCTGTACAATGCATTTGACTTTCATTTGATTTAATTAGCTTTGTTGAATGTATTTGTCTTTCATTTCATTCAGAAAGCTTTGTTTGAATGTGTTTTACTTTCATTTGATTTAATTAGCTTTGTTTAAATGTGTTTGACTTTTATTTGATTCAAAAAGCTTTGTTTGAATGTGTTTGACTTTCATTTGATTCAATTAGCTTTGTTTGAATGTGTTTGACTTTGATTTGATTCGTTTAGCTTTGTAGAATGCATTTGACTTTAATTTGATTCAAAAAGCTTTATTTGAATGTGTTTGACTTTCATTCGAATCAATTAGATTTGATGAATGCATTTGACTTTCATTTGATTCAAAAAGCTCTGTTTGAATGTGTTTGACTTTCATTTGATTCAATTAGATTTGCTTGAATGTGTTTAACTTTCATTTGATTAAATTAGCATTGTTTCATTGTGTTTGACTTTTATTTGATTAAATTAGCTTTGTAGAATGCATTAGAATTTAATTTGAATCAAAAAGCTATGGTTGACTATGTTTGACTTTTGTTTGATTCAATTAGCTTTATTGAATGCATTTGACTTTTATTTGATTCAAAAAGCTCTGTTTGAATGTGTTTCCTTTCATTTGATTTAATTAGCTTTGTTTGAATGTGTTTGAACCTTTCATTTGATTCAATTAAGTTTGTTTGAATGTGTTTGACTTTCATTCGATTCAATTAGCTTTGATGAATGCATTTGACTTTCATTTGATTCAATAAGCTCTGTTTGAATGTCTTTGACTTTCATTTGATTCATGAAGGTTTGTTTAAATGTGTTTGACTTTCATTGGATTCAATTAGATTTGTTTGAATGTGTTTGACTTTCATTTGATTCAATTGCTTTGTTGAGTGCATTAGACTTTAATTTGATTCAAAAAGCCCTTTTTTTGAATGTGTTTGATTTTCATTTGATTCAATTAGCTTTGTTTGAATGTGTTTGACTTTCATTTGATTCAATTAGCTTTGATGAACGCATTTGACTTTCATTTGATTCAAAAAACTCTGTTTGAATGTGTTTGACTTTCATTTGATTTAATTAGCTTTATTGAATGCATTTGACTTTCATTTGATTTAGAAAGCTTTGTTTGAAAGTGTTTGACTTGCATTTGATTTAATTAGCATTGTTTGAATGTGTTTGACTTTAATTTGATTCAAAAATCTTTGCTTGATTGTGTTTGACTTTCATTTGATTCAACTAGCTTTTTTTGAATGTGTTTGACTTTCATTTGACTTTCATTTGATTCAATCAGCTTTGTTTGAATGTGTTTTACTTTCATTTGATTTAATTAGCTTTGTTTAAATGTGTTTGACTTTCATTTGATTCAATTAGCTTTGTTTGAATGTGTTTTACTTTCATTTGAATTAATTAGCTTTGTTTAAATGTGTTTGATTTTATTTGATTCATAAAGCTTTGTTTGAATGTGTTTGACTTTCATTTGATTCAATCAGCTTTGTTTGAATGTGTTTTACTTTAATTTGATTCAATTAGCTTTGTTGAATGTATTTGACTATTAATAGATTCAGTAATACTTGTTTGAATGTGTTTTACTTTCATTTGATTTACTTAGCTTTGTTTAAATGTGTTTGATTTTCATTCGATTAAAGCGTTGTTGAATGCATTTGACTTTCATTTGATTCAAAAAGCATTGTTTGAATGTGTTTGACTTTCATTTGATTCAATTAGCTTTGTTTGAATGTGTTTGACTTTCATTCGATTAAATTAGCTTTGTAGAATGCATTTGACTTTAATTTGATTCAAAAAGCTTTATTTGAATGTGTTTGACTTTCATTCAAACCAATTAGGTTTGATCAATGCATCTGACTTCCATTTGATTCAAAAAGCTCTGTTTGAATGTGTTTGACTTTCATTTGATTCATTAGATGTTCTTGAATGTGTTTGACTTTCATTTGATTAAATTAGCTTTGTTTAATTGTGTTTGACTTTTATTTGATTCAATTAGCTTTGTAGAATGCATTAGACTTTAATTTGAATAAAAAAGCTTAGGTTGACTGTGTTTGACTTTAGTTTGATTCAATTAGCTTTATTGAATGCATTTGACTTTTATTTGATTCAAAGCGCTCTATTTGAATGTGTTTCACTTTCATTTGATTTAATTAGCTTTGCTTGAATGTGTTTGACTTTCATTTGATTAAATTAGCTTTGTTGAATGCATTTAACTTTCATTTGATTTAGAAAGCTTTGTTTGAAAGTGTTTACCTTGCATTTGATTTAATTAGCTTTGTTTGAATGTGTTTGACTTTAATTTGATTCAAAAAGCTTTGTATGAAAGTGTTTGACTTTCATTTTATTCAAGTAGATTTGTTAGAATGTGTTTGAATTTCATTTGATTCAATCAGCTTTGTTTGAATATGATTGACTTTCATTTGATTCATTTAGCTTTGGAGAATGCATTTAACTTTCATTTGATTAAATTAGCTTTGTTGAATGCATTAGACTTTAATTTGAATCAAAAAGCTTTGGTTCACTGTGTTTGACTTTCATTTGATTTAATTAGCTTTATTGAATGCATTTGACTTTCATTTGATTGAAAAAGATTTATTTGAATGTGTTTTACTTTTATTTGATTCAATTAGCTTTGCTTGAATATGTTTGACTTTCATTTGATTCAATTAGCTTTGTTTGAATGTGTTTGACTTTTATTTGATTCAAAAAGCTTTGTTTGAACGTGTTTGACTTTCATTTTATTCAATTAGCTTTGTTTGAAAGTGTTTGACTTTCATTTGACTAAATTATCTTTAATGAATGCATTTGACTTTCATTTGAGTTAGAAAGCTTTGTCTGAAAGTGTTTGACTTGCATTTGATTTAACTAGCTTTGTTTGAATGTGTTTGACTTTAATTTGAGTCAAAAATCTTTGTTTGATTGTGTTTAACTTTCATTTGATTCAACTAGCTTTGTTTGAATGTGTTTGACTTTCATTTGATTCAATCAGCTTTGTTTGAATGTGTTTTACTTTCATTTGATTTAATTAGCTTTGTTTAAATGTGTTTGACTTTTATTTGATTCATAAAGCTTTGTTTGAATGTGTTTGACTTTCATTTGATTCAATCAGCTTTGTTTGAATGTGTTTTACTTTTATTTGATTCAATTAGCTTTGTTTGAATGTGTTTGACTTTTATTTGATTCAAAAAGCTTTGTTTGAATGTGTTTGACTTTCATTTTATTCAATTAGCTTTGTTTGAAAGTGTTTGACTTTCATTTGATTCAATTAGCTTTGTACAATGCATTTGACTTTCATTTGATTTAATTAGCTTTGTTGAATGTATTTGTCTTTCATTTGATTCAGAAAGCTTTGTTTGAATGTGTTTTACTTTCATTTGATTTAATTAGCTTTGTTTAAATGTGTTTGACTTTTATTTGATTCAAAAAGCTTTGTTTGAATGTGTTTGACTTTCATTTGATTCAATTAGCTTTGTTTGAATGTGTTTGACTTTGATTTGATTCGTTTAGGTTTGTAGAATGCATTTGACTTTAATTTGATTCAAAAAGCTTTATTTGAATGTGTTTGACTTTCATTCGAATCAATTAGCTTTGATGAATGCATTTGACTTTCATTTGATTCAAAAAGCTCTGTTTTACTGTGTTTGACTTTCATTTGAATCAACTAGCTTTGTTTGAATGTGTTTGACTTTCATTTGATTCAAATAGCTTTGTTTGAATGTGTTTGACTTTCATTTGATTCAATTAGCTTTGTTAAATGCATTAGACTTTAATATGATTCAAAAAGCTTTGTTTGAATGTGTTTGACTTTCACTTGATTTAATCAGCTTGTTTGAATGTGTTTGACTTTCATTTGATTCAACTAGCTTTGTTTGAATGTGTTTGACTTTCATTTGATTTAGAAAGCTTTGTTTGAAAGTGCTTGACTTGCATTTGCTTTAATTAGCTTTGTTTGAATGTGTTTGATTTTAATTTGATTCAAAAAGCTTTGTTTGAATGTGTTTGACTTTAATTTGATTCAAAAAGCTTTGTTTGAATGTGTTTGATTTTCATTTGATTCAAATAGCTTTGTTTGAATGTGTTTGAATTTCATTTGATTCAATTAGCTTTGTTAAATACATTGGACTTTAATTTGACTCAAAAAGCTTTGTTTGAATGTGTTTGACTTTCATTTGATTCAAAAAGATTTGTTTGAATGTGTTTTACTTTCACTTGATTCAATTAGCTTTGATTGAATGTGTTTGACTTTCATTTGATTAAATTAGCTTTATTGAATGCATTTGACTTTCATTTGATTTAATTAGCTTTGTTTAAATGTGTTTGACTTTTATTTGATTCAAAAAGCTTTGTTTGAATGTGTTTGACTTTCATTTGATTCAATTAGCTTTGTTTGAATGTGTTTGACTTTGATTTGATTCGTTTAGCTTTGTAGAATGCATTTGACTTTAATTTGATTCAAAAAGCTTTATTTGAATGTGTTTGACTTTCATTCGAATCAATTAGCTTTGATGAATGCATTTGACTTTCATTTGATTCAAAAAGCTCTGTTTTACTGTGTTTGACTTTCATTTGATTCAACTAGCTTTGTTTGAATGTGTTTGACTTTCATTTGATTCAAATAGCTTTGTTTGAATGTGTTTGACTTTCATTTGATTCAATTAGCTTTGTTAAATGCATTAGACTTTAATATGATTCAAAAAGCTTTGTTTGAATGTGTTTGACTTTCACTTGATTCAATTAGCTTGTTTGAATGTGTTTGACTTTCATTTGATTCAACTAGCTTTGTTTGAATGTGTTTGACTTTCATTTGATTTAGAAAGCTTTGTTTGAAAGTGCTTGACTTGCATTTGCTTTAATTAGCTTTGTTTGAATATGTTTGATTTTAATTTGATTCAAAAAGCTTTGTTTGAATGTGTTTGACTTTAATTTGATTCAAAAAGCTTTGTTTGAATGTGTTTGATTTTCATTTGATTTAAATAGCTTTGTTTGAATGTGTTTGAATTTCATTTGATTCAATTAGCTTTGTTAAATACATTGGACTTCAATTTGACTCAAAAAGCTTTGTTTGAATGTGTTTGACTTTCATTTGATTCAAAAAGATTTGTTTGAATGTGTTTTACTTTCACTTGATTCAATTAGCTTTGATTGAATGTGTTTGACTTTCATTTGATTAAATTAGCTTTATTGAATGCATTTGACTTTCATTTGATTCAAAAAGATTTGTTTGAATGTGTTTGACTTTCATTTGATTCAATTAGCTTTGTTGAATGCATTAGACTTTAATTTGATTCAAAAAGCTTTTTTTGAATGTGTTTGATTATCTTATGATTCAATTAGCTTTGTTTGAATGTGTTTGACTTTAATTTGATTCAAAAAGCTTTGTTTGAACGTGTTTGACTTTCATTTTATTCAATTAGCTCTGTTTAAATGTGTTTGACTTTCATTTGATTCAATTAGCTTTGTACAATGTATTTGACTTTCATTTGATTAAATTAGCTTTGTTGAATGTATTTGACTATCATTTGATTCAGAAATATTTGTTTGAATGTGTTTTACTTTCATTTGATTTAATTAGCTTTGTTTAAATGTGTTTGACTTTCATTCGATTAAATTAGCTTTGTTGAATGCATTTGACTTTCATTTGATTCAAAAAGCATTGTTTGAATGTGTTTGACTTTCATTTGATTCAATTAGCTTTGTTTGAATGTGTTTGACTTTCATTCGATTAAATTAGCTTTGTAGAATGCATTTGACTTTAATTTGATTCAAAAAGCTTTATTTGAATGTGTTTGACTTTCATTCAAATCAATTAGGTTTGATGAATACATCTGACTTCCATTTGATTCAAAAAGCTTTGTTTGAATGTGTTTGACTTTCATTTGATTCAATTAGATTTGCTTGAATGTGTTTGACTTTCATTTGATTAAATTAGCTTTGTTTAATTGTGTTTGACTTTTATTTTATTCAATTAGCTTTGTAGAATGCATTAGACTTTAATTTGAATCAAAAAGCTTTGGTTGATTGTGTTTTACTTTAGTTTGATTCAATTAGCTTTATTGAATGCATTTGACTTTTATTTGATTCAAAAAGCTCTGTTGAATGTGTTTCACTTTCATTTGATTTAATTAGCTTTGCTTGAATGTGTTTGACTTTCATTTGATTAAATTAGCTTTGTTGAATGCATTTGACTTTCATTTGATTAAAAAAGCATTGTTTGAATGTGTTTGACTTTCATTTGATTCAATTAGCTTTGTTTGAATGTGCTTGACTTTCATTCGATTAAATTAGCTTTGTAGAATGCATTTGACTTTAATTTGATTCAAAAAGCTTTATTTGAATGTGTTTGACTTTCATTCAAATCAATTAGGTTTGATGAATGCATCTGACTTCCATTTGATTCAAAAAGCCTTGTTTGAATGTGTTTGACTTTCATTTGATTCAATTAGATTTGCTTGAATGTGTTTGACTTTCATTTGATTAAATTAGCTTTGTTTAATTGTGTTTGACTTTTATTTGATTCAATTAGCTTTGTAGAATGCATTAGACTTTAATTTGAATCAAAAAGCTTTGCTTAACTTTGTTTTACTTTAGTTTGATTCATTTAGCTTTATTGAATGCATTTGACTTTTATTTGATTCAAAAAGCTCTGTTTGAATGTGTTTCACTTTCATTTGATTCAATTAGCTTTGCTTGAAAGTGTTTGACTTTCATTTGATTAAATTAGCTTTGTTGAATGCATTTGACTTTCATTTGATTTAGAAAGCTTTGTTTGAAAGTGTTTACCTTGCATTTGATTTAATTAGCTTTGTTTGAATGTGTTTGACTTTAATTTGATTCAAAAAGCTTTTATTGAAAGTGTTTGACTTTCATTTGATTCAACTAGATTTGTAAGAATGTGTTTGACTTTTATTTGATTCAAAAAGCTCTATTTGAATGTGTTTCCTTTCATTTGATTCAATTAGCTTTGTTTGAATGTGTTTGAACCTTTCATTTTATTCAATTAAGTTTGTTTGAATGTGTTTGACTTTCATTCGGTTCAATTAGCTTTGATGAATGCATTTGACTTTCATTTGATTCAATAAGCTCTGTTTGAATGTCTTTGACTTTCATTTGATTCATGAACGTTTGTTTAAATGTGTTTGACTTTCATAGGATTAAATTAGATTTGTTTGAATGTGTTTGACTTTCATTTAATTTGATTTAAAAAGCTTTTTTTGAATGTGTTTGATTTTCATTTGATTCAATTAGCTTTGTTTGAATGTGTTTGACTTTCATTGGATTCAATTAGATTTGTTTGAATGTGTTTGACTTTCATTTGATTTAATTAGCTTTGTTGAATGCATTTGACTTTCATTTGATTTAGAAAGCTTTGTCTGAAAGTGTTTGACTTGCATTTGATTTAATTAGCTTTGTTTGAATGTGTTTGACTTTAATTTGATTCAAAAAGCTTTGTTTGAAAGATTTTGACTTTCATTTGATTCAACTAGATTTGTTAGAATGTGTTTGACTTTCATTTGATTCAATCAGCTTTGTTTGAATGTGTTTTACTTTCATTTGATTTAATTAGCTTTGTTTAAATGTGTTTGACTTTCATTTGATTCAATTAGCTTTGTTTGAATGTGTTTTACTTTCATTTGAATTAATTAGCTTTGTTTAAAATTGTTTGACTTTTATTTGATTCATAACGCTTTGTTTGAATGTGTTTGACTTTCATTTGATTCAATCAGCTTTGTTTGAATGTGTTTTACTTTCATTTTATTCACTTAGCTTTGTTGAATGTATTTGACTATCAATAGATTCAGAAATATTTGTTTGAATGTGTTTTATTTTCATTTGATTTACTTAGCTTTGTTTAAATGTGTTTGACTTTCGTTCGATTAAATTAGCGTTGTTGAATGCATTTGACTTTCATTTGATTCAAAAAGCATTGTTTGAATGTGTTAGACTTTCATTTGATTCAATTAGCTTTGTTTGAATGTGTTTGACTTTCATTCGATTAAATTAGCTTTGTAGAATGTATTTGACTTTAATTTGATTCAAAAAGCTTTATTTGAATGTGTTTGACTTTCATTTGATTCAACTAGCTTTGTTTGAATGAGTTTGACTTTCATTTGATTCAAATAGCTTTGTTTGAATGTGTTTGACTTTCATTTGATTCAATTAGCTTTGTTAAATGCATTAGACTTTAATTTGATTCAAAAAGCTTTGTTTGAATGTGTTTGACTTTCACTTGATTCAATCTGCTTTGTTTGAATGTGTTTGACTTTCATTTGATTCAACTAGCTTTGTTTGAATGTGTTTGACTTTTATTTGATTTAGAAAGCTTTGTTTGAAAGTGCTTGACTTGCATTTGATTTAATTAGCTTTGTTTGAATGTGTTTGATTTTAATTTGATACAAAAAGCTTTGTTTGAATGTGTTTGACTTTAATTTGATTCAAAAAGATTTGTTTGAATGTGTTTGACTTTCATTTGATTCAAATTATCTTTGTTTGAATGTGTTTGACTTTCATTCGATTAAATTAGCTTTGTAGAATGCATTTGACTTTAATTTGATTCAAAAAGCTTTATTTGAATGTGTTTGACTTTCATTCAAATCAATTAGGTTTGATCAATGCATCTGACTTCCATTTGATTCAAAAAGCTCTGTTTGAATGTGTTTGACTTTCATTTGATTCAATTAGATTTGCTTGAATGTGTTTGACTTTCATTTGATTAAATTAGCTTTGTTTAATTGTGTTTGACTTTTATTTGATTCAATTAGCTTTGTAAAATGCATTAGACTTTAATTTGAATCAAAAAGCTTTGGTTGACTGTGTTTTACTTCAGTTTGATTCAATTAGCTTTATTGAATGCATTTGACTTTTATTTGATTCAAAAAGCTCTATTTGAATGCGTTTCACTTTCATTTGATTCAATTAGCTTTGCTTGAATGTGTTTGACTTTCATTTGATTAAATTAGCTTTGTTGAATGCATTTGACTTTCATTTGATTTAGAAAGCTTTGTTTGAAAGCGTTTACCTTGCATTTGATTTAATTAGCTTTGTTTAAATGTGTTTGATTTTAATTTGATTCAAAAAGCTTTGTTTGAAAGTGTTAGACTTTCATTTGATTCAACTAGATTTGTTAGAATGTGTTTGACTTTCATTTGATTCAATCAGCTTTGTTTGAATGTGTTTGACTTTCATTTGATTCAATTAGCTTTGGAGAATGCATTTGACTTTCATTTGATTAAATTAGCTTTGTTGAATGCATTAGACTTTAATTTGAATCAAAAAGCTTTGGTTCACTGTGTTTGGCTTTCATTTGATTTAATTAGCTTTATTGAATGCATTTGACTTTCATTTGATTCAAAAAGATTTATTTTAATGTGTTTTACTTTTATTTGATTCAATTAGCTTTGCTTGAATCTGTTTGACTTTCATTTGATTCAATTAGCTTTGTTTGAATGTGTTTGACTTTTATTTGATTCAAAAAGCTTTGTTTGAACGTGTTTGACTTTCATTTTATTCAATTAGCTTTGTTTGAATGTGTTTGACTTTCATTTGATTAAATTATCTTTGTTGAATGCATTTAACTTTCATTTGATTTAGAAAGCTTTGTTTGAAAGTGTTTGACTTGCATTTGATTTAATTAGCTTTGTTTGAATGTGTTTGACTTTAATTTGATTCAAAAAGCTTTGTTTGAAAGTGTTTGACTTTCGTTTGATTCAACTAGTTTTGTTAGAATGTGTTTGACTTTCATTAGATTCAATCAGCTTTGTTTGAATGTGTTTGACTTTGATTTGATTCAATTAGCTTTGGAGAATGCATTTGACTTTCATTTGATTAAATTAGCTTTGTTGAATGCATTAGACTTTAATTTGAATAAAAAAGCTTTGGTTCACTGTGTTTGACTTTCATTTGATTTAATTAGCTTTATTGAATGCATTTGACTTTCATTTGATTCAAAAAGATTTATTTGAATGTGTTTTACTTTTATTTGATTCAATTAGCTTTGCTTGAATCTGTTTTACTTTCATTTGATTCAATTAGCTTTGTTTGAATGTGTTTGACTTTTATTTGTTTCAAAAAGCTTTGTTTGAACGTGTTTGACTTTCATTTTATTCAATTAGCTTTGTTTGAATGTGTTTGACTTTCATTTGATTAAATTATCTTTGTTGAATGCATTTGACTTTCATTTGATTTAGAAAGCTTTGTTAGAAAGTGTTTGACTTGCATTTGATTTTATTAGCTTTGTTTGAATGTGTTTGACTTTAATTTGATTCAAAAATCTTTGTTTGAAAGTGTTTGACTTTCATTTGATTCAACTAGATTTGTTAGAATGTGTTTGACTTTCATTTGATTCAATCAGCTTTGTTTGAATGTGTTTGACTTTCATTTGATTCAATTAGCTTTGGAGAATGCATTTGACGTTCATTTGATTAAATTAGCTTTGTTGAATGCATTAGACTTTAATTTGAATCAAAAAGCTTTGGTTCACTGTGTTTGACTTTCATTTGATTTAATTAGCTTTATTGAATGCATTTGACTTTCATTTGATTCAAAAAGATTTATTTGAATGTGTTTTACTTTTATTTGATTCAATTAGCTTTGCTTAAATCTGTATGACTTTCATTTGATTCAATTAGCTTTGTTTGAATGTGTTTGACTTTTATTTGATTCAAAAAGCTTTGTTTAAACGTTTTTGACTTTCATTTTATTCAATTAGCTTTGTTTGAATGTGTTTGACTTTCATTTGATTAAATTATCTTTGTTGAATGCATTTGACTTTCATTTGATTTAGAAAGCTTTGTTTGAAAGTGTTTGACTTGCATTTGATTTTATTAGCTTTGTTTGAATGTGTTTGACTTTAATTTGATTCAAAAATCTTCGTTTGATTGTGTTTGACTTTCATTTGATTCAACTAGCTTTGTTTGAATGTGTTTGACTTTCATTTGATTCAATCCGCTTTGTTTGAATGTGTTTTACTTTCATTTGATTTAATTAGCTTTGTTTAAATGTGTTTGACTTTTATTTGATTCAAAAAGCTTTGTTTGAATGTGTTTGACTTTCATTTGATTCAATTAGCTTTGTTTGAATGTGTTTGACTTTGATTTGATTCGTTTAGCTTTGTAGAATGCATTTGACTTTAATTTGATTCAAAAAGCTTTTTTTGAATGTGTTTGATTTTCATTTGATTCAATTAGCTTTGTTTGAATGTGTTTGACTTTCATTGGATTCAATTAGATTTGTTTGAATGTGTTTGACTTTCATTTGATTTAATTAGCTTTGTTGAATGCATTTGACTTTCATTTGATTTAGAAAGCTTTGTTTGAAAGTGTTTGACTTGCATTTGATTTAATTAGCTTTGTTTGAATGTGTTTGACTTTAATTTGATTCAAAAATCTTTGTTTGATTGTGTTTGACTTTCATTTGATTCAACTAGCTTTGTTTGAATGTGTTTGACTTTCATTTGATTCAATCAGCTTTGTTTGAATGTGTTTTACTTTCATTTGATTTAATTAGCTTTGTTTAAATGTGTTTGACTTTTATTTGATTCAAAAAGCTTTGTTTGAATGTGTTTGACTTTCATTTGATTCAATTATCTTTGTTTGAACGTGTTTGACTTTTATTTGATTCGTTTAGCTTTGTAGAATGCATTTGACTTTAATTTGATTCAAAAAGCTTTTTTTGAATGTGTTTGATTTTCATTTGATTCAATTAGCTTTGTTTGAATGTGTTTGACTTTCATTGGATTCAATTAGATTTGTTTGAATGTGTTTGACTTTCATTTGATTTAATTAGCTTTGTTGAATGCATTTGACTTTCATTTGATTTAGAAAGCTTTGTTTGAAAGTGTTTGACTTGCATTTGATTTAATTAGCTTTGTTTGAATGTGTTTATTTTAATTTGATTCAAAAAGCTTTTTTGAAAGTGTTTGACTTTCATTTGATTCAACTAGATTTGTTAGAATGTGTTTGACTTTCATTTGATTCAATCAGCTTTGTTTGAATGTGTTTTACTTTCATTTGATTTAATTAGCTTTGTTTAAATGTGTTTGACTTTCATTTGATTCAATTAGCTTTGTTTGAATGTGTTTTACTTTCATTTGAATTAATTAGCTTTGTTTAAAATTGTTTGACTTTTATTTGATTCATAAAGCTTTGTTTGAATGTGTTTGACTTTCATTTGATTCAATCAGCTTTGTTTGAATGTGTTTTACTTTCATTTTATTCACTTAGCTTTGTCGAATGTATTTGACTATCAATAAATTCAGAAATATTTGTTTGAATGTGTTTTACTTTCATTTGTTTTACTTAGCTTTGTTTAAATGTGTTTGACTTTCGTTCGATTAAATTAGCGTTGTTGAATGCATTTGACATTCATTTGATTCCAAAAGCATTGTTTGAATGTGTTAGACTTTCATTTGATTCAATTAGCTTTGTTTGAATGTGTTTGACTTTCATTCGATTAAATTAGCTTTGCAGAATGTATTTGACTTTAATTTGATTCAACTAGCTTTGTTTGAATGAGTTTGACTTTCATTTGATTCAAATAGCTTTGTTTGAATGTGTTTGACTTTCATTTGATTCAATTAGCTTTGTTAAATGCATTAGACTTTAATTTGATTCAAAAAGCTTTGTTTGAATGTGTTTGACTTTCACTTGATTCAATCTGCTTTATTTGAATGTGTTTGACTTTCATTTGATTCAACTAGCTTTGTTTGAATGTGTTTGACTTTTATTTGATTTAGAAAGCTTTGTTTGAAAGTGCTTGACTTGCATTTGATTTAATTAGCTTTGTTTGAATGTGTTTGATTTTAATTTGATTCAAAAAGCTTTATTTGAATGTGTTTGACTTTAATTTGATTCAAAAAGCTTTGTTTGAATGTGTTTGACTTTCAGTTGATTCAAATTATCTTTGTTTGAATGTGTTTGACTTTCATTTGATTAAATTAGCTTTGTAGAATGCATTTGACTTTAATTTGATTCAAAAAGCTTTATTTGAATGTGTTTGACTTTCATTCAAATCAATTAGGTTTGATAAATGCATCTGACTTCCATTTGATTCAAAAAGCTCTGTTTGAATGTGTTTGACTTTCATTTGATTCAATTAGATTTGCTTGAATGTGTTTGACTTTCATTTGATTAAATTAGCTTTGTTTAATTGTGTTTGACTTTTATTTGATTCAATTAGCTTTGTAAAATGCATTAGACTTTAATTTGAATCAAAAAGCTTTGGTTGACTGTGTTTTACTTTAGTTTGATTCAATTAGCTTTATTGAATGCATTTGACTTTTATTTGATTCAAAAAGCTCTATTTGAATGTGTTTCACTTTCATTTGATTCAATTAGCTTTGCTTGAATGTGTTTGACTTTCTTTTGGTTAAATTAGCTTTGTTGAATGCATTTGACTTTCATTTGATTTAGAAAGCTTTGTTTGAAAGCGTTTACCTTGCGTTTGATTTAATTAGCTTTGTTTGAATGTGTTTGACTTTAATTTGATTCGAAAAGCTTTTTTTGAAAGTGTTTGACTTTCATTTGATTCAACTAGATTTGTTAGAATGTGTTTGACTTTCATTTGATTCAATCAGCTTTGTTTGAATGTGTTTGACTTTCATTTGATTCAATTAGCTTTGGAGAATGTATTTGACTTTCATTTGATTAAATTAGCTTTGTTGAATGCATTAGACTTTAATTTGAATCAAAAAGCTTTGGTTCATTGTGTTTGACTTTCATTTGATTTAATTAGCTTTATTGAATGCATTTGACTTTCATTTGATTCAAAAAGATTTATTTGAATGTGTTTTACTTTTATTTGATTCAATTAGCTTTGCTTGAATCTGTTTGACTTTCATTTGATTCAATTAGCTTTGTTTGAATGTGTTTGACTTTTATTTGATTCAATTATCTTTGTTGAATGCATTTGACTTTCATTTGATTTAGAAAGCTTTGTTTGAAAGTGTTTGACTTGCATTTGATTTTATTAGCTTTGTTTGAATGTGTTTGACTTTAATTTGATTCAAAAATCTTTGTTTGAAAGTGTTTGACTTTCATTTGATTCAACTAGATTTGTTAGAATGTGTTTGACTTTCATTTGATTCAATCAGCTTTGTTTGAATGTGTTTGACTTTCATTTGATTCAATTAGCTTTGGAGAATGTATTTGACTTTCATTTGATTAAATTAGCTTTGTTGAATGCATTAGACTTTAATTTGAATCAAAAAGCTTTGGTTCATTGTGTTTGACTTTCATTTGATTTAATTCGCTTTATTGAATGCATTTGACTTTCATTTGATTCAAAAAGATTTATTTGAATGTGTTTTACTTTTATTTGATTCAATTAGCTTTGCTTGAATCTGTTTGACTTTCATTTGATTCAATTAGCTTTGTTTGAATGTGTTTGACTTTTATTTGATTCAAAAAGCTTTGTTTGAACGTGTTTGACTTTCATTTTATTCAATTAGCTTTGTTTGAATGTGTTTGACTTTCATTTGATTAAATTATCTTTGTTGAATGCATTTGACTTTCATTTGATTTAGAAAGCTTTGTTTGAAAGTGTTTGACTTGCATTTGATTTTATTAGCTTTGTTTGAATGTGTTTGACTTTAATTTGATTCAAAAATCTTTGTTTGAAAGTGTTTGACTTTCATTTGATTCAACTAGATTTGTTAGAATGTGTTTGACTTTCATTTGATTCAATCAGCTTTGTTTGAATGTGTTTGACTTTCATTTGATTCAATTAGCTTTGGAGAATGCATTTGACGTTCATTTGATTAAATTAGCTTTGTTGAATGCATTAGACTTTAATTTGAATCAAAAAGCTTTGGTTCACTGTGTTTGACTTTCATTTGATTTAATTAGCTTTATTGAATGCATTTGACTTTCATTTGATTCAAAAAGATTTATTTGAATGTGTTTTACTTTTATTTGATTCAATTAGCTTTGCTTAAATCTGTATGACTTTCATTTGATTCAATTAGCTTTGTTTGAATGTGTTTGACTTTTATTTGATTCAAAAAGCTTTGTTTGAACGTTTTTGACTTTCATTTTATTCAATTAGCTTTGTTTGAATGTGTTTCACTTTCATTTGATTAAATTATCTTTGTTGAATGCATTTGACTTTCATTTGATTTAGAAAGCTTTGTTTGAAAGTGTTTGACTTGCATTTGATTTTATTAGCTTTGTTTGAATGTGTTTGACTTTAATTTGATTCAAAAATCTTCGTTTGATTGTGTTTGACTTTCATTTGATTCAACTAGCTTTGTTTGAATGTGTTTGACTTTCATTTGATTCAATCCGCTTTGTTTGAATGTGTTTTACTTTCATTTGATTTAATTAGCTTTGTTTAAATGTGTTTGACTTTTATTTGATTCAAAAAGCTTTGTTTGAATGTGTTTGACTTTCATTTGATTCAATTAGCTTTGTTTGAATGTGTTTGACTTTGATTTGATTCGTTTAGCTTTGTAGAATGCATTTGACTTTAATTTGATTCAAAAAGCTTTTTTTGAATGTGTTTGATTTTCATTTGATTCAATTAGCTTTGTATGAATGTGTTTGACTTTCATTGGATTCAATTAGATTTGTTTGAATGTGTTTGACTTTCATTTGATTTAATTAGCTTTGTTGAATGCATTTGACTTTCATTTGATTTAGAAAGCTTTGTTTGAAAGTGTTTGACTTGCATTTGATTTAATTAGCTTTGTTTGAATGTGTTTGACTTTAATTTGATTCAAAAAGCTTTGTTTGAAAGTGTTTGACTGTCATTTGATTCAACTAGATTTGTTAGAATGTGTTTGACTTTCATTTGATTCAATCAGCTTTGTTTGAATGTGTTTTACTTTCATTTGATTTAATTAGCTTTGTTTAAATGTGTTTGACTTTCATTTGATTCAATTAGCTTTGTTTGAATGTGTTTTACTTTCATTTGAATTAATTAGCTTTGTTTAAAATTGTTTGACTTTTATTTGATTCATAAAGCTTTGTTTGAATGTGTTTGACTTTCATTTGATTCAATCAGCTTTGTTTGAATGTGTTTTACTTTCATTTTATTCACTTAGCTTTGTTGAATGTATTTGACTATCAATAGATTCAGAAATATTTGTTTGAATGTGTTTTACTTTCATTTGATTTACTTAGCTTTGTTTAAATGTGTTTGACTTTCGTTCGATTAAATTAGCGTTGTTGAATGCATTTGACTTTCATTTGATTCAACTAGATTTGTTAGAATGTGTTTGACTTTCATTTGATTCAATCAGCTTTGTTTGAATGTGTTTGACTTTCATTTGATTCAATTAGCTTTGGAGAATGCATTTGACGTTCATTTGATTAAATTAGCTTTGTTGAATGCATTAGACTTTAATTTGAATCAAAAAGCTTTGGTTCACTGTGTTTGACTTTCATTTGATTTAATTAGCTTTATTGAATGCATTTGACTTTCATTTGATTCAAAAAGATTTATTTGAATGTGTTTTACTTTTATTTGATTCAATTAGCTTTGCTTAAATCTGTATGACTTTCATTTGATTCAATTAGCTTTGTTTGAATGTGTTTGACTTTTATTTGATTCAAAAAGCTTTGTTTGAACGTTTTTGACTTTCATTTTATTCAATTAGCTTTGTTTGAATGTGTTTCACTTTCATTTGATTAAATTATCTTTGTTGAATGCATTTGACTTTCATTTGATTTAGAAAGCTTTGTTTGAAAGTGTTTGACTTGCATTTGATTTTATTAGCTTTGTTTGAATGTGTTTGACTTTAATTTGATTCAAAAATCTTCGTTTGATTGTGTTTGACTTTCATTTGATTCAACTAGCTTTGTTTGAATGTGTTTGACTTTCATTTGATTCAATCCGCTTTGTTTGAATGTGTTTTACTTTCATTTGATTTAATTAGCTTTGTTTAAATGTGTTTGACTTTTATTTGATTCAAAAAGCTTTGTTTGAATGTGTTTGACTTTCATTTGATTCAATTAGCTTTGTTTGAATGTGTTTGACTTTGATTTGATTCGTTTAGCTTTGTAGAATGCATTTGACTTTAATTTGATTCAAAAAGCTTTTTTTGAATGTGTTTGATTTTCATTTGATTCAATTAGCTTTGTATGAATGTGTTTGACTTTCATTGGATTCAATTAGATTTGTTTGAATGTGTTTGACTTTCATTTGATTTAATTAGCTTTGTTTAATGCATTTGACTTTCATTTGATTTAGAAAGCTTTGTTTGAAAGTGTTTGACTTGCATTTGATTTAATTAGCTTTGTTTGAATGTGTTTGACTTTAATTTGATTCAAAAAGCTTTGTTTGAAAGTGTTTGACTGTCATTTGATTCAACTAGATTTGTTAGAATGTGTTTGACTTTCATTTGATTCAATCAGCTTTGTTTGAATGTGTTTTACTTTCATTTGATTTAATTAGCTTTGTTTAAATGTGTTTGACTTTCATTTGATTCAATTAGCTTTGTTTGAATGTGTTTTACTTTCATTTGAATTAATTAGCTTTGTTTAAAATTGTTTGACTTTTATTTGATTCATAAAGCTTTGTTTGAATGTGTTTGACTTTCATTTGATTCAATCAGCTTTGTTTGAATGTGTTTTACTTTCATTTTATTCACTTAGCTTCGTTGAATGTATTTGACTATCAATAGATTCAGAAATATTTGTTTGAATGTGTTTTACTTTCATTTGATTTACTTAGCTTTGTTTAAATGTGTTTGACTTTCGTTCGATTAAATTAGCGTTGTTGAATGCATTTGACTTTCATTTGATTCAAAAAGCATTGTTTGAATGTGTTAGACTTTCATTTGATTCAATTAGCTTTGTTTGAATGTGTTTGACTTTCATTCGATTAAATTAGCTTTGTTGAATGTATTTGACTTTAATTTGATTCAAAAAGCTTTATTTGAATGTGTTTGACTTTCATTTGATTTAATTAGCTTTGTTTAAATGTGTTTGACTTTCATTTGATTCAATTAGCTTTGTTTGAATGTGTTTTACTTTCATTTGAATTAATTAGCTTTGTTTAAAATTGTTTGACTTTTATTTGATTCATAAAGCTTTGTTTGAATGTGTTTGACTTTCATTTGATTCAATTAGCTTTGTTTGAATGTGTTTTACTTTCATTTTATTCACTTAGCTTTGTTGAATGTATTTGACTATCAATAGATTCAGAAATATTTGTTTGAATGTGTTTTACTTTCATTTGATTTACTTAGCTTTGTTTAAATGTGTTTGACTTTCGTTCGATTAAATTAGCGTTGTTGAATGCATTTGACTTTCATTTGATTCAAAAAGCATTGTTTGAATGTGTTAGACTTTCATTTGATTCAATTAGCTTTGTTTGAATGTGTTTGACTTTCATTCGATTAAATTAGCTTTGTTGAATGTATTTGACTTTAATTTGATTCAAAAAGCTTTATTTGAATGTGTTTGACTTTCATTTGATTCAACTAGCTTTGTTTGAATGAGTTTGACTTTCATTTGATTCAAATAGCTTTGTTTGAATGTGTTTGACTTTCATTTGATTCAATTAGCTTTGTTAAATGCATTAGACTTTAATTTGATTCAAAAAGCTTTGTTTGAATGTGTTTGACTTTCATTTGATTCAATTAGCTTTGTAAAATGCATTAGACTTTAATTTGAATCAAAAAGCTTTGGTTGACTGTGTTTTACTTTAGTTTGATTCAATTAGCTTTATTGAATGCATTTGACTTTTATTTGATTCAAAAAGCTCTATTTGAATGTGTTTCACTTTCATTTGATTCAATTAGCTTTGCTTGAATGTGTTTGACTTTCTTTTGATTAAATTAGCTTTGTTGAATGCATTTGACTTTCATTTGATTTAGAAAGCTTTGTTTGAAAGCGTTTACCTTGCGTTTGATTTAATTAGCTTTGTTTGAATGTGTTTGACTTTAATTTGATTCGAAAAGCTTTTTTTGAAAGTGTTTGACTTTCATTTGATTCAACTAGATTTGTTAGAATGTGTTTGACTTTCATTTGATTCAATCAGCTTTGTTTGAATGTGTTTGACTTTCATTTGATTTAATTAGCTTTGGAGAATGTATTTGACTTTCATTTGATTAAATTAGCTTTGTTGAATGCATTAGACTTTAATTTGAATCAAAAAGCTTTGGTTCATTGTGTTTGACTTTCATTTGATTTAATTAGCTTTATTGAATGCATTTGACTTTCATTTGATTCAAAAAGATTTATTTGAATGTGTTTTACTTTTATTTGATTCAATTAGCTTTGCTTGAATCTGTTTGACTTTCATTTGATTCAATTAGCTTTGTTTGAATGTGTTTAACTTTTATTTGATTCAAAAAGCTTTGTTTGAACGTGTTTGACTTTCATTTTATTCAATTAGCTTTGTTTGAATGTGTTTGACTTTCATTTGATTAAATTATCTTTGTTGAATGCATTTGACCTTCATTTGATTTAGAAAGCTTTGTTTGAAAGTGTTTGACTTGCATTTGATTTAATTAGCTTTGTTTGAATGTGTTTGACTTTAATTTGATTCAAAAAACTTTGTTTGAAAGTGTTTGACTTTCATTTGATTCAACTAGATTTGTTAGAATGTGTTTGACTTTCATTTGATTCAATCAGCTTTGTTTGAATGTGTTTGACTTTCATTTGATTCAATTAGCTTTGGAGAATGCATTTGACGTTCATTTGATTAAATTAGCTTTGTTGAATGCATTAGACTTTAATTTGAATCAAAAAGCTTTGGTTCACTGTGTTTGACTTTCATTTGATTTAATTAGCTTTATTGAATGCATTTGATTTTCATTTGTTTCAAAAAGATTTATTTGAATGTGTTTTACTTTTATTTGATTAAATTAGCTTTGCTTAAATCTGTATGACTTTCATTTGATTCAATTAGCTTTGTTTGAATGTGTTTGACTTTTATTTGATTCAAAAAGCTTTGTTTGAACGTTTTTTGACTTTCATTTTATTCAATTAGCTTTGTTTGAATGTGTTTCACTTTCATTTGATTATATTATCTTTGTTGAATGCATTTGACTTTCATTTGATTTAGAAAGCTTTGTTTGAAAGTGTTTGACTTGCATTTGATTTTATTAGCTTTGTTTGAATGTGTTTGACTTTAATTTGATTCAAAAATCTTCGTTTGATTGTGTTTGACTTTCATTTGATTCAACTAGCTTTGTTTGAATGTGTTTGACTTTCATTTGATTCAATCCGCTTTGTTTGAATGTGTTTTACTTTCATTTGATTTAATTAGCTTTGTTTAAATGTGTTTGACTTTTATTTGATTCAAAAAGCTTTGTTTAAATGTGTTTGACTTTCATTTGATTCAATTAGCTTATTTTGAATGTGTTTGATTTTCATTTGATTCAATTAGCTTTGTTTGAATGTGTTTGACTTTCATTGGATTCAATTAGATTTGTTTGAATGTGTTTGACTTTCATTTGATTTAATTAGCTTTGTTGAATGCATTTGACTTTCATTTGATTTAGAAAGCTTTGTTTGAAAGTGTTTGACTTGCATTTGATTTAATTAGCTTTGTTTGAATGTGTTTGACTTTAATTTGATTCAAAAAGCTTTGTTTGAAAGTGTTTGACTGTCATTTGATTCAACTAGATTTGTTAGAATGTGTTTGACTTTCATTTGATTCAATCAGCTTTGTTTGAATGTGTTTTACTTTCATTTGATTTAATTAGCTTTGTTTAAATGTGTTTGACTTTCATTTGATTCAATTAGCTTTGTTTGAATGTGTTTTACTTTCATTTGAATTAATTAGCTTTGTTTAAAATTGTTTGACTTTTATTTGATTCATAAAGCTTTGTTTGAATGTGTTTGACTTTCATTTGATTCAATCAGCTTTGTTTGAATGTGTTTTACTTTCATTTTATTCACTTAGCTTTGTTGAATGTATTTGACTATCAATAGATTCAGAAATATTTGTTTGAATGTGTTTTACTTTCATTTGATTTACTTAGCTTTGTTTAAATGTGTTTGACTTTCGTTCGATTAAATTAGCGTTGTTGAATGCATTTGACTTTCATTTGATTCAAAAAGCATTGTTTGAATGTGTTAGACTTTCATTTGATTTAATTAGCTTTGTTTGAATGTGTTTGACTTTCATTCGGTTAAATTAGCTTTGTTGAATGTATTTGACTTTAATTTGATTCAAAAAGCTTTATTTGAATGTGTTTGACTTTCATTTGATTCAACTAGCTTTGTTTGAATGAGTTTGACTTTAATTTGATTTAAAAAGCTTTGTTTGAAAGTGTTTGACTGTCATTTGATTCAACTAGATTTGTTAGAATGTGTTTGACTTTCATTTGATTCAATCAGCTTTGTTTGAATGTGTTTTACTTTCATTTGATTTAATTAGCTTTGTTTAAATGTGTTTGACTTTCATTTGATTCAATTAGCTTTGTTTGAATGTGTTTTACTTTCATTTGAATTAATTAGCTTTGTTTAAAATTGTTTGACTTTTATTTGATTCATAAAGCTTTGTTTGAATGTGTTTGACTTTCATTTGATTCAATCAGCTTTGTTTGAATGTGTTTTACTTTCATTTTATTCACTTAGCTTCGTTGAATGTATTTGACTATCAATAGATTCAGAAATATTTGTTTGAATGTGTTTTACTTTCATTTGATTTACTTAGCTTTGTTTAAATGTGTTTGACTTTCGTTCGATTAAATTAGCGTTGTTGAATGCATTTGACTTTCATTTGATTCAAAAAGCATTGTTTGAATGTGTTAGACTTTCATTTGATTCAATTAGCTTTGTTTGAATGTGTTTGACTTTCATTCGATTAAATTAGCTTTGTTGAATGTATTTGACTTTAATTTGATTCAAAAAGCTTTATTTGAATGTGTTTGACTTTCATTTGATTTAATTAGCTTTGTTTAAATGTGTTTGACTTTCATTTGATTCAATTAGCTTTGTTTGAATGTGTTTTACTTTCATTTGAATTAATTAGCTTTGTTTAAAATTGTTTGACTTTTATTTGATTAATAAAGCTTTGTTTGAATGTGTTTGACTTTCATTTGATTCAATCAGCTTTGTTTGAATGTGTTTTACTTTCATTTTATTCACTTAGTTTTGTTGAATGTATTTGACTATCAATAGATTCAGAAATATTTGTTTGAATGTGTTTTACTTTCATTTGATTTACTTAGCTTTGTTTAAATGTGTTTGACTTTCGTTCGATTAAATTAGCGTTGTTGAATGCATTTGACTTTCATTTGATTCAAAAAGCATTGTTTGAATGTGTTAGACTTTCATTTGATTCAATTAGCTTTGTTTGAATGTGTTTGACTTTCATTCGATTAAATTAGCTTTGTTGAATGTATTTGACTTTAATTTGATTCAAAAAGCTTTATTTGAATGTGTTTGACTTTCATTTGATTCAACTAGCTTTGTTTAAATGAGTTTGACTTTCATTTGATTCAAATAGCTTTGTTTGAATGTGTTTGACTTTCATTTGATTCAATTAGCTTTGTTAAATGCATTAGACTTTAAGTTGATTCAAAAAGCTTTGTTTGAATGTGTTTGACTTTCATTTGATTCAATTAGCTTTGTAAAATGCATTAGACTTTAATTTGAATCAAAAAGCTTTGGTTGACTGTGTTTTACTTTAGTTTGATTCAATTAGCTTTATTGAATGCATTTGACTTTTATTTGATTCAAAAAGCTCTATTTGAATGTGTTTCACTTTCATTTGATTCAATTAGCTTTGCTTGAATGTGTTTGACTTTCTTTTGATTAAATTAGCTTTGTTGAATGCATTTGACTTTCATTTGATTTAGAAAGCTGATGTGGATCAAGAGGGAGATTCTTTTGAAGAGCCAATCATATTGGTTTTAAGGCCATTAGGGTTCGAGCTTGGAGCAAAGAATCAAGAATGGTTAGCATGCGCAGCCATTGAAGAAGAAGTCAAGGACCAGTTGGGTTCCGACGACAACAGCGGTGGCGACGCGCCGATCTGGGTGCCACGCGCCGGCTTCCTAGCTCCGGCCTGAGTCCAGCTACACGGTGGTGGGGCGCGTGTCGAGGATGGAGGCGCGTGAGGTGGTAGTTCGGCGGCAGTACAAAAAGAAAGATTTTCTTTACTTAGTTTTTTCTAGAGTTTTGCTTGCAAGTTTTTACCTTTCACTTGAAAGGGTTTTTCTTGGTTTAAGCAATTAGGATAAGTTTATTTTTCTGTCATTTAGTTGCTATAAACTTCATAAGGTGATTAGGAAAGTTTTTAGTTAGTTAGAGTTTGATTAGGAATAAACTACCTAGCAATCTTATCTTTGATAGGATTGAAATTCTATCTTATGTAGGATTATTAGAATCCTATCTAGGTTAGATCTTCTACTTCTAGGAGGACTAGGAGACCTCTTTTGAGGCTTTTAAAAGCTTATTTTCGTGGCTTTGAAGAACATATCAAAACCAGAAAATTTAATACAAGTTTATTGTTTGTTTTGCTTAATTGCTTACAAATTCTTTTGCTAGTTTTCAATTCAAGGAGTTGGTTGAAGATTAGAACATTAAACACTTAGTGTCTAGGAGTAGGCTAAGAGTTTAATCTCAAAATAATTAGCGTCCAGGAGTGGGTTAATTAATTTGGGGATTCGAATCATAAGTTTCAGGAGTGATCTTGTGAGGAGAAATATCGGTTCGTTTTTATTCAATCTTAAAGAAATCCTTCAAGATTGGATCGTTACTTCAAGATTGTGGATTTTCTAAAATCTTGACTAAACAAGGGGTTAGAATCCACATCAAATTGGTATCAGAGCTTGTGTGATACCACATCAAATTGGTATCAGATTTCAGGGGTTTTTGATCGTTCAACACTTCGTTCATCAAATCGCACTTGTTCTCGGATAACCAGTTTTTCTGTCAACTTCAGAAGGCTCGTTCTCCTTCGTTACAAGGTCTTTTCAGGTGATTCTTTTTTTGATTTTGAGTGAAATTTTGTCTACTTTCTGCCTGTGAAATTTCGAAATTTTTCGAGTTCGTTTGCTATTAAACTGGACTGTTTTCCGCAACTGTGTCAGTTTTGGTCCGATTTAATACTTACTGCTCGTTGTGTGCAATTTTGTTCCAAGTTGTGTTGCGATTTTTGAGGGTTATTCCTGTGTGTTTTGGGGTCTTTTAAGTCTGTTTTTGTCTTATAATTATGGAGGAAGCTTTGAGCAAATCTATGGATGAATTTGCAAAGTTACTTCAAGGTCATAAAAAGAAGAAAAAACATGAAGATGATAACGTAGATTTTGGCTTTGGTAACAAACATATGCTTATGGAGCGACTGAATTTACATGAAGAAATTATTTTTCAAGGTCAACAAGATAGTTTGTTTCATACTCGATGCAAAGTTGTTGATAGAACTTGTAGGGTGATCATTGATAGTGGTTCGTGTACCAATGTAGCGTCTACAGAGATGGTTACTAAACTCCAACTTCCTACAAGAGATCATGAAAAACCATATAAGTTGGGTTGGCTAGATAATTCTATGAGTTTTCATGTAGAACAACAGGCTTTGGTGAATTTCTCCATTCGCAATTACAAGGAAGAGTTATGGTGTGATATTATTCCTATGAGTGCTTGTCACCTTCTTTTAGGGAGACCATGGCAATTTGATCGACATGTTAAACATGATGGTGTGGCCAACACATATTCGGTCAAGGTGGGAAACAAGAGGTTCAAACTTATGCCTTTAACTATTACTCCATGCCGCGTTAAAGTTAAAGAGATGGAGGAAGATTGTCAAAAGGATAAGGAAGAAGAACATGTAGGTGCTAAAGAGCTCGAAGAAAAGGTGAGTGAAACAATTGATGTTCCAATTGTGTGTGACGTTGTTCAAGATCAGATTATTCATAATGATCTACCAATGGTGGTGTCGGAAAAGGTTTTTGATACTATTGAGGAGCCATTCGTGAATCAAGATAATAATTTAATGGTTTCTTTAGAAGTGGTGGATTCATTAGGCATGCATAAAGAGAAGAAATTGTT
This sequence comes from Chenopodium quinoa, assembly GCF_001683475.1. NCBI lineage: Eukaryota > Viridiplantae > Streptophyta > Magnoliopsida > Caryophyllales > Amaranthaceae > Chenopodium > Chenopodium quinoa. The sequence continues at coordinate 245,218 of NW_018744666.1, forward strand.
AGTCATACATGAGAAAAATATCATGAAGCCTAAAGTGTTCTTATGGTCAACTTCGAAGACCAAGGACCAAATTGAGAATTGGTTGTTTCTAAAATATTGCCTTGCTCGTGGTGATGTTGTTACATTGCTTAAAATTGCTAGCATTGATGTAATAGTTCTTTTGGCTTGTATTCGTCGAATTTGGATGGTTTCATGGAATTGTTCTCCTTACATGGATGATGCGAATTTGAGGACAAATTCTTTTGAAGAGGGGGAGAATGATGTGGATCAAGAGGGAGATTCTTTTGAAGAGCCAATCATATTGGTTTTAAGGCCATTAGGGTTCGAGCTTGGAGCAAAGAATCAAGAATGGTTAGCATGCGCAGCCATTGAAGAAGAAGTCAAGGACCAGTTGGGTTCCGACGACAACAGCGGTGGCGACGCGCCGATATGGGTGCCACGCGCCGGCTTCCTAGCTCCGGCCTGAGTCCAGCTACACGGTGGTGGGGCGCGTGTCGAGGATGGAGGCGCGTGAGGTGGTAGTTCGGCGGCAGTACAAAAAGAAAGATTTTCTTTACTTAGTTTTTTCTAGAGTTTTGCTTGCAAGTTTTTACCTTTCACTTGAAAGGGTTTTTCTTGGTTTAAGCAATTAGGATAAGTTTATTTTTCTGTCATTTAGTTGCTATAAACTTCATAAGGTGATTAGGAAAGTTTTTAGTTAGTTAGAGTTTGATTAGGAATAAACTACCTAGCAATCTTATCTTTGATAGGATTGAAATTCTATCTTATGTAGGATTATTAGAATCCTATCTAGGTTAGATCTTCTACTTCTAGGAGGACTAGGAGACCTCTTTTGAGGCTTTTAAAAGCTTATTTTCGTGGCTTTGAAGAACATATCAAAACCAGAAAATTTAATACAAGTTTATTGTTTGTTTTGCTTAATTGCTTACAAATTCTTTTGCTAGTTTTCAATTCAAGGAGTTGGTTGAAGATTAGAACATTAAACACTTAGTGTCTAGGAGTAGGCTAAGAGTTTAATCTCAAAATAATTAGCGTCCAGGAGTGGGTTAATTAATTTGGGGATTCGAATCATAAGTTTCAGGAGTGATCTTGTGAGGAGAAATATCGGTTCGTTTTTATTCAATCTTAAAGAAATCCTTCAAGATTGGATCGTTACTTCAAGATTGTGGATTTTCTAAAATCTTGACTAAACAAGGGGTTAGAATCCACATCAAAAGCTTTGTTTGAAAGCGTTTACCTTGCGTTTGATTTAATTAGCTTTGTTTGAATGTGTTTGACTTTAATTTGATTCGAAAAGCTTTTTTTGAAAGTGTTTGACTTTCATTTGATTCAACTAGATTTGTTAGAATGTGTTTGACTTTCATTTGATTCAATCAGCTTTGTTTGAATGTGTTTGACTTTCATTTGATTCAATTAGCTTTGGAGAATGTATTTGACTTTCATTTGATTAAATTAGCTTTGTTGAATGCATTAGACTTTAATTTGAATCAAAAAGCTTTGGTTCATTGTGTTTGACTTTCATTTGATTTAATTAGCTTTATTGAATGCATTTGACTTTCATTTGATTCAAAAAGATTTATTTGAATGTGTTTTACTTTTATTTGATTCAATTAGCTTTGCTTGAATCTGTTTGACTTTCATTTGATTCAATTAGCTTTGTTTGAATGTGTTTAACTTTTATTTGATTCAAAAAGCTTTGTTTGAACGTGTTTGACTTTCATTTTATTCAATTAGCTTTGTTTGAATGTGTTTGACTTTCATTTGATTAAATTATCTTTGTTGAATGCATTTGACCTTCATTTGATTTAGAAAGCTTTGTTTGAAAGTGTTTGACTTGCATTTGATTTAATTAGCTTTGTTTGAATGTGTTTGACTTTAATTTGATTCAAAAAGCTTATTTTGAAAGTGTTTGACTGTCATTTGATTCAACTAGATTTGTTAGAATGTGTTTGACTTTCATTTGATTCAATCAGCTTTGTTTGAATGTGTTTTACTTTCATTTGATTTAATTAGCTTTGTTTAAATGTGTTTGACTTTCATTTGATTCAATTAGCTTTGTTTGAATGTGTTTTACTTTCATTTGAATTAATTAGCTTTGTTTAAAATTGTTTGACTTTTATTTGATTCATAAAGCTTTGTTTGAATGTGTTTGACTTTCATTTGATTCAATCAGCTTTGTTTGAATGTGTTTGACTTTCATTTAATTCAAAAAGCTTTGTTTGAATGTGTTTGATTTTCATTTGATTCAAATAGCTTTGTTTGAATGTGTTTGAATTTCATTTTATTCACTTAGCTTTGTTAAATACATTGGACTTCAATTTGACTCAAAAAGCTTTGTTTGAATGTGTTTGACTTTCATTTGATTCAATCAGCTTTTTTTGAATGTGTTTTACTTTCATTTTATTCACTTAGCTTTGTTTGAATGTATTTGACTATCAATAAATTCAGAAATATTTGTTTGAATGTGTTTTACTTTCATTTGATTTACTTAGCTTTGTTTAAATGTGTTTGACTTTCGTTCGATTAAATTAGCGTTGTTGAATGCATTTGACTTTCATTTGATTCAAAAAGCATTGTTTGAATGTGTTAGACTTTCATTTGATTCAATTAGCTTTGTTTGAATGTGTTTGACTTTCATTCGATTAAATTAGCTTTGTTGAATGTATTTGACTTTAATTTGATTCAAAAAGCTTTATTTGAATGTGTTTGACTTTCATTTGATTCAACTAGCTTTGTTTGAATGAGTTTGACTTTCATTTGATTCAAATAGCTTTGTTTGAATGTGTTTGACTTTCATTTGATTCAATTAGCTTTGTTAAATGTATTAGACTTTCATTTGATTAAATTAGCTTTGTTTAATAGTGTTTGACTTTTATTTGATTCAATTAGCTTTGTAAAATGCATTAGACTTTAATTTTAATCAAAAAGCTTTGGTTGACTGTGTTTTACTTTAGTTTGATTCAATTAGCTTTATTGAATGCGTTTGACTTTTATTTGATTCAAAAAGCTCTATTTGAATGTGTTTCACTTTCATTTGATTCAATTAGCTTTGCTTGAATGTGTTTGACTTTCATTTGATTAAATTAGCTTTGTTGAATGCATTTGACTTTCATTTGATTTAGAAAGCTTTAATTGAAAACGTTTACCTTGCATTTGATTTAATTAGCTTTGTTTGAATGTGTTTGATTTTAATTTGATTCAAAAAGCTTTGTTTGAAAGTGTTAGACTTTCATTTGATTCAACTAGATTTGTTAGAATGTGTTTGACTTTCATTTGATTCAATCAGCTTTGTTTGAATGTGTTTGACTTTCATTTGATTCAATTAGGCTTGGAGAATGCATTTGACTTTCATTTGATTAAATTAGCTTTGTTGAATGCATTAGACTTTAATTTGAATCAAAAAGCTTTGGTTCACTGTGTTTGACTTTCATTTGATTTAATTAGCTTTATTGAATGCATTTGACTTTCATTTGATTCAAAAAGATTTATTTGAATGTGTTTGACTTTCATTGGATTCAATTAGATTTGTTTGAATGTGTTTGACTTTCATTTGATTTAATTAGCTTTGTTGAATGCATTTGACTTTCATTTGATTTAGAAAGCTTTGTTTGAAAGTGTTTGACTTGCATTTGATTTAATTAGCTTTGTTTGAATGTATTTGACTTTAATTTGATTCAAAAAGCTTTGTTTGAAAGTGTTTGACTTTCATTTGATTCAACTAGATTTGTTAGAATGTGTTTGACTTTCATTTGATTCAATCAGCTTTGTTTGAATGTGTTTTACTTTCATTTGATTTAATTAGCTTTGTTTAAATGTGTTTGACTTTCATTTGATTCAATTAGCTTTGTTTGAATGTGTTTTACTTTCATTTGAATTAATTAGCTTTGTTTAAAATTGTTTCTTTTATTTGATTCATAAAGCTTTGTTTGAATGTGTTTGACTTTCATTTGATTCAATCAGCTTTGTTTGAATGTGTTTTACTTTCATTTTATTCACTTAGCTTTGTTGAATGTATTTGACTATCAATAGATTCAGAAATATTTGTTTGAATGTGTTTTACTTTCATTTGATTTACTTAGCTTTGTTTAAATGTGTTTGACTTTCGTTCGATTAAATTAGCGTTGTTGAATGCATTTGACTTTCATTTGATTCAAAAAGCATTGTTTGAATGTGTTAGACTTTCATTTGATTCAATTAGCTTTGTTTGAATGTGTTAGACTTTCATTCGATTAAATTAGCTTTGTAGAATGTATTTGACTTTAATTTGATTCAAAAAGCTTTATTTGAATGTGTTTGACTTTCATTTGATTCAACTAGCTGTGTTTGAATGAGTTTGACTTTCATTTGATTCAAATAGCTTTGTTTGAATGTGTTTGACTTTCATTTGATTCAATTCGCTTTGTTAGATGCATTAGACTTTAATTTGATTCAAAAAGCTTTGTTTGAATGTGTTTGACTTTCACTTGATTCAATCAGCTTTGTTTGAATGTGTTTGACTTTCATTTGATTCAACTAGCTTTGTTTGAATGTGTTTGACTTTTATTTGATTTAGAAAGCTTTGTTTGAAAGTGCTTGACTTGCATTTGATTTAATTAGCTTTGTTTGAATGTGTTTGATTTTAATTTGATTCAAAAAGCTTTGTTTGAATGTGTTTGACTTTTATTTGATTCAAAAAGCTTTGTTTGAATGTGTTTTGACTTTCATTTGATTCAAATAGCTTTGTTTGAATGTGTTTGAATTTCATTTGATTCAATTAGCTTTGTTAAATGCATTGGACTTCAATTTGACTCAAAAAGCTTTGTTTGAATGTGTTTGACTTTCATTTGAATCAAAAAGATTTGTTTGAATGTGTTTTACTTTCACTTGATTCAATTAGCTTTGATTGAATGTGTTTGACTTTCATTTGATTAAATTAGCTTTATTGAATGCATTTGACTTTCATTTGTTTCAAAAAGATTTGTTTGAATGTGTTTGACTTTCATTGGATACAATCAGATTTGTTTGAATGTGTTTGACTTTCATTTGATTCAATTAGCTTTGTTGAATGCATTTGACTTTCATTTGATTCAAAAAGATTTATTTGAATGTGTTTTACTTTTATTTGATTCAATTAGCTTTGCTTGAATCTGTTTGACTTTCATTTGATTCAATTAGCTTTGTTGAATGCATTAGACTTTAATTTGATTCAAAAAGCTTTTTTTGAATGTGTTTGATTATCTTTTGAATCAATTAGCTTTGTTTGAATGTGTTTGACTTTAATTTGATTCAAAAAGCTTTGTTTGAACGTATTTTACTTTCATTTTATTCAATTAGCTTTGTTTAAATGTGTTTCACTTTCATTTGATTCAATTAGCTTTGTACAATGCATTTGACTTTCATTTGATTAAATTAGATTTGTTGAATGTATTTGACTATCATTAGATTCAGAAATATTTGTTTGAATGTGTTTTACTTTCATTTGATTTAATTAGCTTTGTTTAAATGTGTTTGTCTTTCGTTCGATTAAATTAGCTTTGTTGAATGCATTTGACTTTCATTTGATTCAAAAAGCATTGTTTGAATGTGTTTGACTTTCATTTGATTCAATTAGCTTTGTTTGAATGTGTTTGACTTTCATTCGATTAAATTAGCTTTGTAGAATGCATTTGACTTTAATTTGATTCAAAAAGCTTTATTTGAATGTGTTTGACTTTCATTCAATTCAATTAGGTTTGATCAATGCATCTGACTTCCATTTGATTCAAAAAGCTCTGTTTGAATGTGTTTGACTTTCATTTGATTCAATTAGATTTGCTTGAATGTGTTTGACTTTCATTTGATTAAATTAGCTTTGTTTAATTGTGTTTGACTTTTATTTGATTCAATTAGCTTTTTAAAATGCATTAGACTTTAATTTGAATCAAAAAGCTTTGGTTGACTGTGTTTTACTTTAGTTTGATTCAATTAGCTTTATTGAATGCGTTTGACTTTTATTTGATTCAAAAAGCTCTATTTGAATGTGTTTCACTTTCATTTGATTCAATTAGCTTTGCTTGAATGTGTTTGACTTTCATTTGATTAAATTAGCTTTGTTGAATGCATTTGACTTTCATTTGATTTAGAAAGCTTTAATTGAAAGCGTTTACCTTGCATTTGATTTAATTAGCTTTGTTTGAATGTGTTTGATTTTAATTTGATTCAAAAAGCTTTGTTTGAAAGTGTTAGACTTTCATTTGATTCAACTAGATTTGTTAGATTGTGTTTGACTTTCATTTGATTCAATCAGCTTTGTTTGAATGTGTTTGACTTTCATTTGATTCAATTAGCTTTGGAGAATGCATTTGACTTTCATTTGATTAAATTAGCTTTGTTGAATGCATTAGACTTTAATTTGAATCAAAAAGCTTTGGTTCACTGTGTTTGACTTTCATTTGATTTAATTAGCTTTATTGAATGCATTTGACTTTCATTTGATTCAAAAAGATTTATTTGAATGTGTTTTACTTTTATTTGATTCAATTAGCTTTGCTTGAATCTGTTTGACTTTCATTTGACACAATTAGCTTTGTTGAATGCATTAGACTTTAATTTGATTCAAAAAGCTTTTTTTGAATGTGTTTGATTATCTTTTGATTCAATTAGCTTTGTTTGAATGTGTTTGACTTTAATTTGATTCAAAAAGCTTTGTTTGAACGTATTTTACTTTCATTTTATTCAATTAGCTTTGTTTAAATGTGTTTCATTTTCATTTGATTGAATTAGCTTTGTACAATGCATTTGACTTTCATTTGATTAAATTAGCTTTGTTGAATGTATTTGACTATCATTAGATTCAGAAATATTTGTTTGAATGTGTTTTACTTTCATTTGATTTAATTAGCTTTGTTTAAATGTGTTTGACTTTCGTTCGATTAAATAAGCTTTGTTGAATGCATTTGACTTTCATTTGATTCAAAAAGCATTGTTTGAATGTGTTTGACTTTCATTTGATTCAATTAGCTTTGTTTGAATTTGTTTGACTTTCATTCGATTAAATTAGCTTTGTAGAATGCATTTGACTTTAATTTGATTCAAAAAGCTTTATTTGAATGTGTTTGACTTTCATTCAAATCAATTAGGTTTGATCAATGCATCTGACTTCCATTTGATTCTAAAAGCTCTGTTTGAATGTGTTTGACTTTCATTTGATTCAATTAGATTTGCTTGAATGTGTTTGACTTTCATTTGATTAAATTAGCTTTGTTTAATAGTGTTTGACTTTTATTTGATTCAATTAGCTTTGTAAAATGCATTAGACTTTAATTTTAATCAAAAAGCTTTGGTTGACTGTGTTTTACTTTAGTTTGATTCAATTAGCTTTATTGAATGCGTTTGACTTTTATTTGATTCAAAAAGCTCTATCTGAACGTGTTTGACTTTCATTTTATTCAATTAGCTTTGTTTGAATGTGTTTGACTTTCATTTGATTAAATTAGCTTTGTTGAATGCATTTGACTTTCATTTGATTTAGAAAGCTTTAATTGAAAGCGTTTACCTTGCATTTGATTTAATTAGCTTTGTTTGAATGTGTTTGATTTTAATTTGATTCAAAAAGCTTTGTTTGAAAGTGTTAGACTTTCATTTGATTCAACTAGATTTGTTAGAATGTGTTTGACTTTCATTTGATTCAATCAGCTTTGTTTGAATGTGTTTGACTTTCATTTGATTCAATTAGTCTTGGAGAATGCATTTGACTTTCATTTGATTAAATTAGCTTTGTTGAATGCATTAGACTTTAATTTGAATCAAAAAGCTTTGGTTCACTGTGTTTGACTTTCATTTGATTTAATTAGCTTTATTGAATGCATTTGACTTTCATTTGATTCAAAAAGATTTATTTGAATGTGTTTTACTTTTATTTGATTCAATTAGCTTTGCTTAAATCTGTTTGACTTTCATTTGATTCAATTAGCTTTGTTTGAATGTGTTTGACTTTTATTTGATTCAAAAAGCTTTGTTTGAACGTGTTTGACTTTCATTTTATTCAATTAGCTTTGTTTGAATGTATTTGACTTTCATTTGATTAAATTATCTTTGTTGAATGCATTTGACTTTCATTTGATTCAAAAAGATTTATTTGAATGTGTTTTACTTTTATTTGATTCAATTAGCTTTGCTTGAATTTGTTTGACTTTCATTTGATTCAATTAGCTTTGTTTCAAAGTGTTTGACTTTCATTTGATTCAATTAGATTTGTTAGAATGTGTTTGACTTTCATTTGATTCAATCAGCTTTGTTTGAATGTGTTTGACTTTCATTTGATTCAACTAGCTTTGTTTGAATGTGTTTGACTTTTATTTGATTTAGAAAGCTTTGTTTGAAAGTGCTTGACTTGCATTTGACTTAATTAGCTTTGTTTGAATGTGTTTGATTATAATTTGATTCAAAAAGCTTTGTTTGAATGTGTTTGAGTTTAATTTGATTCAAAAAGCTTTGTTTGAATGTGTTTGACTTTCATTTGATTCAAATAGCTTTGTTTGAATGTGTTTGAATTTCATTTGATTCAATTAGCTTTGTTAAATGCATTGGACTTCAATTTGACTCAAAAAGCTTTGTTTGAATGTGTTTGACTTTCATTTGATTAAAAAAGATTTGTTTGAATGTGTTTTACTTTCACATGATTCAATTAGCTTTGATTGAATGTGTTTGACTTTCATTTGATTAAATTAGCTTTATTGAATGCATTTGACTTTCATTTGTTTCAAAAAGATTTGTTTGAATGTGTTTGACTTTCATTAGATTCAATTAGATTTGTTTGAATGTGTTTGACTTTCATTTGATTCAATTAGCTTTGTTGAATGCATTTGACTTTCATTTGATTCAAAAAGATTTATTTGAATCTGTTTGACTTTCATTTGATTTAGAAAGCTTTAATTGAAAGCGTTTACCTTGCATTTGATTTAATTAGCTTTGTTTGAATGTGTTTGATTTTAATTTGATTCAAAAAGCTTTGTTTGAAAGTGTTAGACTTTCATTTGATTCAACTAGATTTGTTAGAATGTGTTTGACTTTCATTTGATTCAATCAGCTTTGTTTGAATGTGTTTGACTTTCATTTGATTCAATTAGTCTTGGAGAATGCATTTGACTTTCATTTGATTAAATTAGCTTTGTTGAATGCATTAGACTTTAATTTGAATCAAAAAGCTTTGGTTCACTGTGTTTGACTTTCATTTGATTTAATTAGCTTTATTGAATGCATTTGGCTTTCATTTGATTCAAAAAGATTTATTTGAATGTGTTTTACTTTTATTTGATTCAATTAGCTTTGCTTAAATCTGTTTGACTTTCATTTAGCTTTGTTTGAATGTGTTTGACTTTTATTTGATTCAAAAAGCTTTGTTTGAACGTGTTTGACTTTCATTTTATTCAATTAGCTTTGTTTGAATGTGTTTGACTTTCATTTGATTAAATTATCTTTGTTGAATGCATTTGACTTTCATTTGATTCAAAAAGATTTATTTGAATGTGTTTTACTTTTATTTGATTCAATTAGCTTTGCTTGAATTTGTTTGACTTTCATTTGATTCAATTAGCTTTGTTTCAAAGTGTTTGACTTTCATTTGATTCAATTAGATTTGTTAGAATGTGTTTGACTTTCATTTGATTCAATCAGCTTTGTTTGAATGTGTTTGACTTTCATTTGATTCAACTAGCTTTGTTTGAATGTGTTTGACTTTTATTTGATTTAGAAAGCTTTGTTTGAAAGTGCTTGACTTGCATTTGACTTAATTAGCTTTGTTTGAATGTGTTTGATTTTAATTTGATTCAAAAAGCTTTGTTTGAATGTGTTTGAGTTTAATTTGATTCAAAAAGCTTTGTTTGAATGTGTTTGACTTTCATTTGATTCAAATAGCTTTGTTTGAATGTGTTTGAATTTCATTTGATTCAATTAGCTTTGTTAAATGCATTGGACTTCAATTTGACTCAAAAAGCTTTGTTTGAATGTGTTTGACTTTCATTTGATTAAAAAAGATTTGTTTGAATGTGTTTTACTTTCACTTGATTCAATTAGCTTTGATTGAATGTGTTTGACTTTCATTTGATTAAATTAGCTTTATTGAATGCATTTGACTTTCATTTGTTTCAAAAAGATTTGTTTGAATGTGTTTGACTTTCATTGGATTCAATTAGATTTGTTTGAATGTGTTTGACTTTCATTTGATTCAATTAGCTTTGTTGAATGCATTTAACTTTCATTTGATTCAAAAAGATTTATTTGAATGTGTTTTACTTTTATTTGATTCAATTAGCTTTGCTTAAATCTGTTTGACTTTCATTTGATTCAATTATCTTTGTTTGAATGTGTTTGACTTTTATTTGATTCAAAAAGCTTTGTTTGAACGTGTTTGACTTTCATTTTATTCAATTAGCTTTGTTTGAATGTGTTTGACTTTCATTTGATTAAATTATCTTTTTTGAATGCATTTGACTTTCATTTGATTTAGAAAGCTTTGTTTGAAAGAGTTTGACTTGCATTTGATTTAATTAGCTTTGTTTGAATGTGTTTGACTTTAATTTGATTCAAAAAGCTTTGATTGAAAGTGTTTGACTTTCATTTGATTCAACTAGATTTGTTAGAATGTGTTTGACTTTCATTTGATTCAATCAGCTTTGTTTGAATGTGTTTGACTTTCATTTGATTCAACTAGCTTTGTTTGAATGTGTTTGACTTTTATTTGATTTAGAAAGCTTTGTTTGAAAGTGCTTGACTTGCATTTGACTTAATTAGCTTTGTTTGAATGTGTTTGATTTTAATTTGATTCAAAAAGCTTTGTTTGAATGTGTTTGAGTTTAATTTGATTCAAAAAGCTTTGTTTGAATGTGTTTGACTTTCATTTGATTCAAATAGCTTTGTTTGAATGTGTTTGAATTTCATTTGATTCAATTAGCTTTGTTAAATGCATTGGACTTCAATTTGACTCAAAAAGCTTTGTTTGAATGTGTTTGACTTTCATTTGATTAAAAAAGATTTGTTTGAATGTGTTTTACTTTCACTTGATTCAATTAGCTTTGATTGAATGTGTTTGACTTTCATTTGATGAAATTAGCTTTATTGAATGCATTTGACTTTCATTTGTTTCAAAAAGATTTGTTTGAATATGTTTGACTTTCATTGGATTCAATTAGATTTGTTTGAATGTGTTTGACTTTCATTTGATTCAATTAGCTTTGTTGAATGCATTTGACTTTCATTTGATTCAAAAATATTTATTTGAATGTGTTTTACTTTTATTTGATTCAATTAGCTTTGCTTGAATCTGTTTGACTTTCATTTGATTCAATTAGCTTTGTTTGAATGTGTTTGACTTTTATTTGATTCAAAAAGCTTTGTTTGAACGTGTTTGACTTTCATTTTATTCAATTATTTTTGTTTGAATGTGTTTGACTTTCATTTGATTAAATTATCTTTGTTGAATGCATTTGACTTTCATTTGATTTAGAAAGCTTTGTTTGAAAGTGTTTGACTTGCATTTGATTTAATTAGCTTTGTTTAAATGTGTTTGACTTTAATTTGATTCAAAAAGCTTTGTTTGAAAGTGTTTGACTTTCATTTGATTCAACTAGATTTGTTAGAATGTGTTTGACTTTCATTTGATTCAATCAGCTTTTTTTGAATGTGTTTGACTTTCATTTGATTCAATTAGCTTTGTTTAAATGTGTTTGACTTTCATTTGATTAAATTAGCTTCGTTGAATGCATTAGACTTTAATTTGAATCAAAAAGCTTTGGTTCACTGTGTTTGACTTTCATTTGATTTAATTAGCTTTATTGAATGCATTTGACTTTCATTTGATTCAAAAAGATTGATTTGAATGTGTTTTACTTTTATTTGATTCTATTAGCTTTGCTTAAATCTGTTTGACTTTCATTTGATTCAATTAGCTTTGTTTGAATGTGTTTGACTTTTATTTGATTCAAAAAGCTTTGTTTGAACGTGTTTGACTTTCATTTTATTCAATTAGCTTTGTTTGAATGTGTTTGACTTTCATTTGATTAAATTATCTTTTTTGAATGCATTTGACTTTCATTTGATTTAGAAAGCTTTGTTTGAAAGAGTTTGACTTGCATTTGATTTAATTAGCTTTGTTTGAATGTGTTTGACTTTAATTTGATTCAAAAAGCTTTGTTTGAAAGTGTTTGACTTTCATTTGATTCAACTAGATTTGTTAGAATGTGTTTGACTTTCATTTGATTCAATCAGCTTTGTTTGAATGTGTTTGACTTTCATTTGATTCAACTAGCTTTGTTTGAATGTGTTTGACTTTATTTGATTTAGAAAGCTTTGTTTGAAAGTGCTTGACTTGCATTTGACTTAATTAGCTTTGTTTGAATGTGTTTGATTTTAATTTGATTCAAAAAGCTTTGTTTGAATGTGTTTGACTTTCATTTGATTCAAATAGCTTTGTTTGAATGTGTTTGAATTTCATTTGATTCAATTAGCTTTGTTAAATGCATTGGACTTCAATTTGACTCAAAAAGCTTTGTTTGAATGTGTTTGACTTTCATTTGATTCAAAAAGATTTGTTTGAATGTGTTTTACTTTCACTTGATTCAATTAGCTTTGATTGAATGTGTTTGACTTTCATTTGATTAAATTAGCTTTATTGAATGCATTTGACTTTCATTTGTTTCAAAAAGATTTGTTTGAATGTGTTTGACTTTCATTGGATTCAATTAGATTTGTTTGAATGTGTTTGACTTTCATTTGATTCAATTAGCTTTGTTGAATGCATTTGACTTTCATTTGATTCAAAAATATTTATTTGAATGTGTTTTACTTTTATTTGATTCAATTAGCTTTGCTTGAATCTGTTTGACTTTGATTTGATTCAATTAGCTTTGTAGAATGCATTAGACTTTAATTTGATTCAAAATGCTTTTTTTGAATGTGTTTGATTATCTTTTGATTCAATTAGCTTTGTTTGAATGTGTTTGACTTTAATTTGATTTAAAAAGCTTTGTTTGAACGTATTTTACTTTCATTTTATTCAATTAGCTTTGTTTAAATGTGTTTCACTTTCATTTGATTCAATTAGCTTTGTACAATGCATTTGACTTTCATTTGATTAAATTAGCTTTGTTGAATGTATTTGACTATCATTAGATTCAGAAATATTTGTTTGAATGTGTTTTACTTTCATTTGATTTAATTAGCTTTGTTTAAATGTGTTTGGCTTTCGTTCGATTAAATTAGCTTTGTTGAATGCATTTGACTTTCATTTGATTCAAAAAGCATTGTTTGAATGTGTTTGACTTTCATTTGATTAAATTAGCTTTGTTTGAATTTGTTTGACTTTCATTCGATTAAATTAGCTTTGTAGAATGCATTTGACTTTAATTTGATTCAAAAAGCTTTATTTGAATGTGTTTGACTTTCATTCAAATCAATTAGGTTTGATCAATGCATCTGACTTCCATTTGATTCTAAAAGCTCTGTTTGAATGTGTTTGACTTTCATTTGATTCAATTAGATTTGCTTGAATGTGTTTAACTTTCATTTGATTAAATTAGCTTTGTTTAATTGTGTTTGACTTTTATTTGATTCAATTAGCTTTTTAAAATGCATTAGACTTTAATTTGAATCAAAAAGCTTTGGTTGACTGTGTTTTACTTTAGTTTGATTCAATTAGCTTTATTGAATGCGTTTGACTTTTATTTGATTCAAAAAGCTCTATTTGAATGTGTTTCACTTTCATTTGATTCAATTAGCTTTGCTTGAATGTGTTTTACTTTCATTTGATTAAATTAGCTTTGTTGAATGCATTTGACTTTTATTTGATTTAGAAAGCTTTAATTGAAAGCGTTTACCTTGCATTTGATTTAATTAGCTTTGTTTGAATGTGTTTGATTTTAATTTGATTCAAAAAGCTTTGTTTGAAAGTGTTAGACTTTCATTTGATTCAACTAGATTTGTTAGAATGTGTTTGACTTTCATTTGATTCAATCAGCTTTGTTTGAATGTGTTTGACTTTCATTTGATTCAATTAGCTTTGGAGAATGCATTTGACTTTCATTTGATTAAATTAGCTTTGTTGAATGCATTAGACTTTAATTTGAATAAAAAAGCTTTGGTTCACTGTGTTTGACTTTCATTTGATTTAATTAGCTTTATTGAATGCATTTGACTTTCATTTGATTCAAAAAGATTTATTTGAATGTGTTTTACTTTTATTTGATTCAATTAGCTTTGCTTAAATCTGTTTGACTTTCATTTGATTCAATTAGCTTGGTTTGAATGTGTTTGACTTTTATTTGATTCAAAAAGCTTTGTTTGAACGTGTTTGACTTTCATTTTATTCAATTAGCTTTGTTTGAATGTGTTTGACTTTCATTTGATTAAATTATCTTTGTTGAATGCATTTGACTTTCATTTGATTCAAAAAGATTTATTTGAATGCGTTTTACTTTTATTTGATTCAATTAGCTTTGCTTGAATCTATTTGACTTTCATTTGATTCAATTAGCTTTGTTTGAAAGTGTTTGACTTTCATTTGGTTCAACTAGATTTGTTAGAATGTGTTTGACTTTCATTTGATTCAATCAGCTTTGTTTGAATGTGTTTGACTTTCATTTGATTCAACTAGCTTTGTTTGAATGTGTTTGACTTTTATTTGATTTAGAAAGCTTTGTTTGAAAGTGCTTGACTTGCATTTGACTTAATTAGCTTTGTTTGAATGTGTTTGATTTTAATTTGATTCAAAAAGCTTTATTTGAATGTGTTTGAGTTTAATTTGATTCAAAAAGCTTTGTTTGAATGTGTTTGACTTTCATTTGATTCAAATAGCTTTGTTTGAATGTGTTTGAATTTCATTTGATTCAATTAGCTTTGTTAAATGCATTGGACTTCAATCTGACTCAAAAAGCTTTGTTTGAATGTGTTTGACTTTCATTTGATTAAAGAAGATTTGTTTGAATGTGTTTTACTTTCACTTGATTTAATTAGCTTTGATTGAATGTGTTTGACTTTCATTTCATTAAATTAGCTTTATTGAATGCATTTGAATTTCATTTGTTTCAAAAAGATTTGTTTGAATGTGTTTGACTTTCATTTGATTCAATTAGCTTTGTTGAATGCATTTGACTTTCATTTGATTCAAAAAGATTTATTTGAATGTGTTTTACTTTTATTTGATTCAATTAGCTTTGCTTGAATCTGTTTGACTTTCATTTGATTCAATTAGCTTTGTTTGAATGTGTTTGACTTTTATTTGATTCAAAAAGCTTTGTTTGAACGTGTTTGACTTTCATTTTATTCAATTAGCTTTGTTTGAATGTGTTTGACTTTCATTTGATTAAATTATCTTTGTTGAATGCATTTGACTTTCATTTGATTTAGAAAGCTTTGTTTGAAAGTGTTTGACTTGCATTTGATTTAATTAGCTTTGTTTGAATGTGTTTGACTTTAATTTGATTCAAAAAGCATTGTTTGAAAGTGTTTGACTTTCATTTGATTCAACTAGATTTGTTAGAATGTGTTTGACTTTCATTTGATTCAATCAGCTTTGTTTGAATGTGTTTGACTTTCATTTGATTCAAATAGCTTTGGAGAATGCATTTGACTTTCATTTGATTAAATTAGCTTCGTTGAATGCATTAGACTTTAATTTGAATCAAAAAGCTTTGGTTCACTGTGTTTGACTTTTATTTGATTTAATTAGCTTTATTGAATGCATTTGACTTTCATTTGATTCAAAAAGATTGATTTGAATGTGTTTTACTTTTATTTGATTCAATTAGCTTTGCTTAAATCTGTTTGACTTTCATTTGATTCAATTAGCTTTGTTTGAATGTGTTTGACTTTTATTTGATTCAAAAAGCTTTGTTTGAACGTGTTTGACTTTCATTTTATTCAATTAGCTTTGTTTGAATGTTTTTGACTTTCATTTGATTAAATTATCTTTTTTGAATGCATTTGACTTTCATTTGATTTAGAAAGCTTTGTTTGAAAGAGATTGACTTGCATTTGATTTAATTAGCTTTGTTTGAATGTGTTTGACTTTAATTTGATTCAAAAAGCTTTGTTTGAAAGTGTTTGACTTTCATTTGATTCAACTAGATTTGTTAGAATGTGTTTGACTTTCATTTGATTCAATCAACTTTGTTTGAATGTCTTTGACTTTCATTTGATTCAACTAGCTTTGTTTGAATGTGTTTGACTTTTATTTGATTTAGAAAGCTTTGTTTGAAAGTGCTTGACTTGCATTTGACTTAATTAGCTTTGTTTGAATGTGTTTGATTTTAATTTGATTCAAAAAGCTTTGTTTGAATGTGTTTGAGTTTAATTTGATTCAAAAAGCTTTGTTTGAATGTGTTTGACTTTCATTTGATTCAAATAGCTTTGTTTGAATGTGTTTGAATTTCATTTGATTCAATTAGCTTTGTTAAATGCATTGGACTTCAATTTGACTCAAAAAGCTTTGTTTGAATGTGTTTGACTTTCATTTGATTCAATTAGCTTTGATTGAATGTGTTTGACTTTCATTTGATTAAATTAGCTTTATTGAATGCATTTGACTTTCATTTGTTTCAAAAAGATTTGTTTGAATGTGTTTGACTTTCATTGGATTCAATTAGATTTCTTTGAATGTGTTTGACTTTCATTTGATTCAATTAGCTTTGTTGAATGCATTTGACTTTCATTTGATTCAAAAATATTTATTTGAATGTGTTTTACTTTTATTTGATTCAATTAGCTTTGCTTGAATCTGTTTGACTTTCATTTGATTCAATTAGCTTTGTTTGAATGTGTTTGACTTTTATTTGATTCAAAAAGCTTTGTTTGAACGTGTTTGACTTTTATTTTATTCAATTATTTTTGTTTGAATGTGTTTGACTTTCATTTGATTAAATTATCTTTGTTGAATGCATTTGACTTTCATTTGATTCAAAAAGATTTGTTTGAATGTGTTTGACTTTCATTGGATTCAATTAGATTTGTTTGAATGTGTTTGACTTTCATTTGATTCAATTAGCTTTGTTGAATGCATTAGACTTTAATTTGATTCAAAAAGCTTTTTTGAATGTGTTTGATTATCTTTTGATTCAATTAGCTTTGTTTGAATGTGTTTGACTTTAATTTGATTCAAAAAGCTTTGCTTGAACGTGTTTGACTTTCATTTTATTCAATTAGCTTTGTTTAAATGTGTTTGACTTTCATTTGATTCAATTAGCTTTGTACAATGCAATTGACTTTCATTTGATTAAATTAGCTTTGTTGAATGTATTTGACTATCATTTGATTCAGAAATATTTGTTTGAATGTGTTTTACTTTCATTTGATTTAATTAGCTTTGTTTAAATGTGTTTGACTTTCTTTCGATTAAATTAGCTTTGTTGAATGCATTTGACTTTCATTTGATTCAAAAAGCATTGTTTGAATGTGTTTGACTTTCATTTGATTCAATTAGCTTTGTTTGAATGCGTTTGACTTTCATTCGATTAAATTAGCTTTGTAGAATGCATTTGACTTTAATTTGAATCAAAAAGCTTTATTTGAATGTGTTTGACTTTCATTCAAATCAATTAGGTTTGCTTGAATGTGTTTGACTTTTATTTGATTAAATTAGCTTTGTTTAATTGTGTTTGACTTTTATTTGATTCAATTAGCTTTGTAGAATGCATTAGACTTTAATTTGAATCAAAAAGCTTTGGTTGACTGTGTTTTACTTTTATTTGATTCAATTAGCTTATTGAATGCATTTGACTTTTATTTAATTCAAAAAGCTCAGTTTGAATGTGTTTCACTTTCATTTGATTCAATTAGCTTTGCTTGAATGTGTTTGACTTTCATTTGATTAAATTAGCTTTGTTGAATGCATTTGACTTTCATTTGATTTAGAAAGCTTTGTTTGAAAGTGTTTACCTTGCATTTGATTTAATTAGCTTTGTTTGAATGTGTTTGACTTTAATTTGATTCAAAAAGCTTTGTTTGAAAGTGTTTGACTTTCATTTGATTCAACTAGATTTGTTAGAATGTGTTTGACTTTCATTTGATTCAATCAGCTTTGTTTGAATGTGTTTGACTTTCATTTGATTCAATTAGCTTTAAAGAATGCATTTGACTTTCATTTGATTAAATTAGCTTTGTTGAATGCATTAGACTTTAATTTGAATCAAAAAGCTTTGGTTCACTGTGTTTGACTTTCATTTGATTTAATTAGCTTTATTGAATGCATTTTACTTTTATTTGATTCAATTAGCTTTGCTTGAATCTGTTTGACTTTCATTTGATTCAATTAGCTTTGTTTGAATGTGTTTGACTTTTATTTGATTCAAAAAGCTTTGTTTGAATGTGTTTGACTTTCATTTGATTTAATTAGCTTTGTTGAATGTATTTGTCTTTCATTTGATTCAGAAAGCTTTGTTTAAATGTGTTTTACTTTCATTTGATTTAATTAGCTTTGTTTACATGTTTTTAACTTTTATTTGATTCAAAAAGCTTTGTTTGAATGTGTTTGACTTTCATTTGATTCAATTAGCTTTGTTTGAATGTGTTTGACTGTCATTTGATTAAATTATCTTTGTTGAATGCATTTGACTTTCATTTGATTTAGAAAGCTTTGTTTGAAAGTGTTTAACTTCCATTTGAATTAATTAGCTTTGTTTGAATGTGTTTGACTTTAATTTGATTCAAAAATCTTTGTTTGATTGTGTTTGACTTTCATTTGATTCAACTAGCTTTGTTTGAATGTGTTTGAATTTCATTTGATTCAATCAGCTTTGTTTGAATGTGTTTTACTTTCATTTGATTTAATTAGCTTTGTTTAAATGTGTTTGACTTTTATTTGATTCATAAAGCTTTGTTTGAATGTGTTTGACTTTCATTTGATTCAATCAGCTTTGTTTGAATGTGTTTTACTTTTATTTGATTTAATTAGCTTTGTTTGAATGTGTTTGACTTTCATTTGATTTAGAAAGCTTTGTTTGAAAGTGCTTGACTTGCATTTGATTTAATTAGCTTTGTTTGAATGTGTTTGACTTTCATTTGATTCAATCAGCTTTGTTTGAATGTGTTTTACTTTTATTTGATTCAATTAGCTTTGTTTGAATGTGTTTGACTTTTATTTGATTCAAAAAGCTTGGTTTGAATGTGTTTGACTTTCATTTTATTCAATTAGCATTGTTTGAAAGTGTTTGACTTTCATTTGATTCAATTAGCTTTGTACAATGCATTTGACTTTCATTTGATTTAATTAGCTTTGTTGAATGTATTTGTCTTTCATTTGATTTAAAAAGCTTTGTTTGAATGTGTTTTACTTTCATTTGATTTAATTAGCTTTGTTTAAATGTGTTTGACTTTTATTTGATTCAATTAGCTTTGTATAATGCATTAGACTTTAATTTGAATCAAAAAGCTTTGGTTGACTGTGTTTTACTTTAATTTGATTCAATTAGCTTATTGAATGCATTTGACTTTTATTTAATTCAAAAAGCTCTGTTTGAATGTGTTTCACTTTCATTTGATTCAATTAGCTTTGCTTGAATGTGTTTGACTTTCATTTGATTAAATTAGCTTTCTTGAATGCATTTAACTTTCATTTGATTTAGAAAGCTTTGTTTGAAAGTGTTTACCTTGCATTTGATTTAATTAGCTTTGTTTGAATGTGTTTGACTTTAATTTGATTCAAAAAGCTTTGTTTGAAAGTGTTTGACTTTCATTTGATTCAACTAGATTTGTTAGAATGTGTTTGACTTTCATTTGATTCAATCAGCTTTGTTTGAATGTGTTTGACTTTCATTTGATTCAATTAGCTTTAAAGAATGCATTTGACTTTCATTTGATTAAATTAGCTTTGTTGAATGCATTAGACTTTAATTTGAATCAAAAAGCTTTGGTTCACTGTGTTTGACTTTCATTTGATTTAATTAGCTTTATTGAATGCATTTGACTTTCATTTGATTCAAAAAGATTTATTTGAATGTGTTTTACTTTTATTTGATTCAATTAGGTTTGATGAATGCATCTGACTTCCATTTGATTCAAAAAGCCCTATTTGAATGTGTTTGACTTTCATTTGATTCAATTAAATTTGCTTGAATGTGTTTGACTTTCATTTGATTAAATTAGCTTTGTTTAATTGTGTTTGACTTTTATTTGATTCAATTAGCTTTGTAGAATGCATTAGACTTTAATTTGAATCAAAAAGCTTTGGTTGACCGTGTTTTACTTTAGTTTGATTCAATTAGATTTATTGAATGCATTTGACTTTTATTTGATTCAAAAAGCTCTGTTTGAATGTGTTTCACTATCATTTGATTAAATTAGCTTTGCTTGAATGTGTTTGACTTTCAATTGATTAAATTAGCTTTGTTGAATGCATTTGACTTTCATTTGATTTAGAAAGCTTTGTTTGAAAGTGTTTACCTTGCATTTGATTTAATTAGCTTTGTTTGAATGTGTTTGACTTTAATTTGATTCAAAAAGCTTTGTTTGAAAGTGTTTGACTTTCATTTGATTCAACTAGATTTGTTAGAATGTGTTTGACTTTCAATTGGTTCAATCAGCTTTGTTTGAATGTGTTTGACTTTCATTTGGTTCAATTAGCTTTGGAGAATGCATTTGACTTTCATTTGATTAAATTAGCTTTATTGAATGCATTTGACTTTCATTTGATTCAAAAACATTTATTTGAATGTGTTTTACTTTTATTTGATTCAATTAGCTTTGCTTGAATCTGTTTGACTTTCATTTGATTCAATTAGCTTTGTTTGAATGTGTTTGACTTTTATTTGATTCAAAAAGCTTTTTTTGAATGTGTTTGACTTTCATTTGATTTAATTAGCTTTGTTGAATGTATTTGTCTTTCATTTGATTCAGAAAGCTTTGTTTAAATGTGTTTTACTTTCATTTGATTTAATTAGCTTTGTTTACATGTTTTTAACTTTTATTTGATTCAAAAAGCTTTGTTTGAATATGTTTGACTTTCATTTGATTCAATTAGCTTTGTTTGAATGTGTTTGACTTTCATTTGATTAAATTATCTTTGTTGAATGCATTTGACTCTCATTTGATTTAGAAAGCTTTGTTTGAAAGTGTTTAACTTGCATTTGAATTAATTAGCTTTGTTTGAATGTTTTTGACTTTAATTTGATTCAAAAATCTTTGTTTGATTGTGTTTGACTTTCATTTGATTCAACTAGCTTTGTTTGAATGTGTTTGAATTTTATTTGATTCAATCAGCTTTGTTTGAATGTGTTTTACTTTCATTTGATTTAATTAGCTTTGTTTAAATGTGTTTGACTTTTATTTGATTCATAAAGCTTTGTTTGAATGTGTTTGACTTTCATTTGATTCAATCAGCTTTGTTTGAATGTGTTTTACTTTTATTTGATTTAATTAGCTTTGTTTGAATGTGTTTGACTTTCATTTGATTTAGAAAGCTTTGTTTGAAAGTGCTTGACTTGCATTTGATTTAATTAGCTTTGTTTGAATGTGTTTGACTTTCATTTGATTCAATCAGCTTTGTTTGAATGTGTTTTACTTTTATTTGATTCAATTAGCTTTGTTTGAATGTGTTTGACTTTTATTTGATTCAAAAAGCTTTGTTTGAATGTGTTTGACTTTCATTTTATTCAATTAGCATTGTTTGAAAGTGTTAGACTTTCATTTGATTCAATTAGCTTTGTACAATGCATTTGACTTTCATTTGATTTAATTAGCTTTATTGAATGTATTTGTCTTTCATTTGATTTAAAAAGCTTTGTTTGAATGTGTTTTACTTTCATTTGATTTAATTAGCTTTGTTTAAATGTGTTAAGCTTTTATTTGATTCAAAAAGCTTTGTTTGAATGTGTTTGACTTTCATTTAATTCAATTAGCTTTGTTTGAATGTGTTTGACTTTGATTTGATTCGTTTAGCTTTGTTAAATGCATTGGACTTCAATTTGACTCAAAAAGCTTTGTTTGAATGTGTTTGACTTTCATTTGATTCAAAAAGATTTGTTTGAATGTGTTTTACTCTCACTTGATTCAATTAGCTTTGTTTGAATGTGTTTGACTTTCATTTGATTAAATTAGCTTTATTGAATGCATTTGACTTTCATTTGATTCAAAAAGATTTGTTTGAATGTGTTTGACTTTCATTGGATTCAATTAGATTTGTTTGAATGTGTTTGACTTTTATTTGATTCAAAAAGCTTTGTTTGAACGTGTTTGACTTTCATTTTATGCAATTAGCTTTGTTTGAATGTGTTTGACTTTCATTTGATTAAATTATCTTTGTTGAATGCATTTTACTTTCATTTGATTTAAAAGCTTTGTTTGAAAGTGTTTGACTTGCATTTGATTTAATTAGCTTTGTTTGAATGTGTTTGACTTTAATTTGATTCAAAAATCTTTGTTTGATTGTGTTTGACTTTCATTTGATTCAACTAGCTTTGTTTGAATGTGTTTGACTTTCATTTGATTCAATCAGCTTTGTTTGAATGTGTTTTACTGTCATTTGATTTAATTAGCTTTGTTTAAATGTGTTTGACTTTTATTGATTCATAAAGCTTTGTTTGAATGTGTTTCACTTCATTTGATTCAATCAGCTTTGTTTGAATGTGTTTTACTTTTATTTGATTCAATTAGCTTTGTTTAAATGTGTTTGACTTTTATTTGATTCAAAAAGCTTTGTTTGAATGTGTTTGACTTTCATTTTATTCAATTAGCTTTGTTTGAAAGTGTTTGACTTTCATTTGATTTAATTAGCTTTGTTGAATGTATTTGTCTTTCATTTGATTCAGAAAGCTTTGTTTGAATGTGTTTTACTTTCATTTGATTTAATTAGCTTTGTTTAAATATGTTTGACTTTTATTTGATTCAAAAAGTTTTGTTTGAATGTGTTTGACTTTCATTTGATTTAATTAGCTTTGTTTGAATGTGTTTGACTTTGATTTGATTCGTTTAGCTTTGTAGAATGCATTTGACTTTAATTTGATTTAAAAAGCTTTATTTGAATGTGTTTGACTTTCATTCGAATCAATTAGCTTTGATGAATGCATTTGACTTTCATTTGATTCAAAAAGCTCTGTTTGAATGTGTTTGACTTTCATTTGATTCAACTAGCTTTGTTTGAATGTGTTTGACTTTCATTTGATTCAAATAGCTTTGTTTGAATGTGTTTGACTTTAATTTGATTCAATTAGCTTTGTTAAATGCATTAGACTTTAATTTGATTCAAAAAGCTTTGTTTGAATGTGTTTGACTTTCACTTGATTCAATCAGCTTTGTTTGAATGTGTTTGACTTTCATTTGATTCAACTAGCTTTGTTTGAATGTGTTTGACTTTCATTTGATTAAGAAAGCTTTGTTTGAAAGTGCTTGACTTGCATTTGATTTAATTAGCTTTGTTTGAATGTGTTTGATTTTAATTTGATTCAAAAAGCTTTGTTTGAATGTGTTTGACTTTAATTTGATTCAAAAAGCTTTGTTTGAATGTGTTTGACTTTCATTTGATTCAACTAGCTTTGTTTGAATGTGTTTGACTTTCATTTGATTAAATTATCTTTGTTGAATGCATTTGACTTTCATTTGATTTAGAAAGCTTTGTTTGAAAGTGTTTGACTTGCATTTGATTTAATTAGCTTTGTTTGAATGTGTTTGACTTTAATTTGATTCAAAAAGCATTGTTTGAAAGTGTTTGACTTTCATTTGATTCAACTAGATTTGTTAGAATGTGTTTGACTTTCATTTGATTCAATCAGCTTTGTTTGAATGTGTTTGACTTTCATTTGATTCAAATAGCTTTGGAGAATGCATTTGACTTTCATTTGATTAAATTAGCTTCGTTGAATGCATTAGACTTTAATTTGAATCAAAAAGCTTTGGTTCACTGTGTTTGACTTTTATTTGATTTAATTAGCTTTATTGAATGCATTTGACTTTCATTTGATTCAAAAAGATTGATTTGAATGTGTTTTACTTTTATTTGATTCAATTAGCTTTGCTTAAATCTGTTTGACTTTCATTTGATTCAATTAGCTTTGTTTGAATGTGTTTGACTTTTATTTGATTCAAAAAGCTTTGTTTGAACGTGTTTGACTTTCATTTTATTCAATTAGCTTTGTTTGAATGTTTTTGACTTTCATTTGATTAAATTATCTTTTTTTGAATGCATTTGACTTTCATTTGATTTAGAAAGCTTTGTTTGAAAGAGATTGACTTGCATTTGATTTAATTAGCTTTGTTTGAATGTGTTTGACTTTAATTTGATTCAAAAAGCTTTGTTTGAAAGTGTTTGACTTTCATTTGATTCAACTAGATTTGTTAGAATGTGTTTGACTTTCATTTGATTCAATCAACTTTGTTTGAATGTCTTTGACTTTCATTTGATTCAACTAGCTTTGTTTGAATGTGTTTGACTTTTATTTGATTTAGAAAGCTTTGTTTGAAAGTGCTTGACTTGCATTTGACTTAATTAGCTTTGTTTGAATGTGTTTGATTTTAATTTGATTCAAAAAGCTTTGTTTGAATGTGTTTGAGTTTAATTTGATTCAAAAAGCTTTGTTTGAATGTGTTTGACTTTCATTTGATTCAAATAGCTTTGTTTGAATGTGTTTGAATTTCATTTGATTCAATTAGCTTTGTTAAATGCATTGGACTTCAATTTGACTCAAAAAGCTTTGTTTGAATGTGTTTGACTTTCATTTGATTCAATTAGCTTTGATTGAATGTGTTTGACTTTCATTTGATTAAATTAGCTTTATTGAATGCATTTGACTTTCATTTGTTTCAAAAAGATTTGTTTGAATGTGTTTGACTTTCATTGGATTCAATTAGATTTCTTTGAATGTGTTTGACTTTCATTTGATTCAATTAGCTTTGTTGAATGCATTTGACTTTCATTTGATTCAAAAATATTTATTTGAATGTGTTTTACTTTTATTTGATTCAATTAGCTTTGCTTGAATCTGTTTGACTTTCATTTGATTCAATTAGCTTTGTTTGAATGTGTTTGACTTTTATTTGATTCAAAAAGCTTTGTTTGAACGTGTTTGACTTTTATTTTATTCAATTATTTTTGTTTGAATGTGTTTGACTTTCATTTGATTAAATTATCTTTGTTGAATGCATTTGACTTTCATTTGATTCAAAAAGATTTGTTTGAATGTGTTTGACTTTCATTGGATTCAATTAGATTTGTTTGAATGTGTTTGACTTTCATTTGATTCAATTAGCTTTGTTGAATGCATTAGACTTTAATTTGATTCAAAAAGCTTTTTTGAATGTGTTTGATTATCTTTTGATTCAATTAGCTTTGTTTGAATGTGTTTGACTTTAATTTGATTCAAAAAGCTTTGCTTGAACGTGTTTGACTTTCATTTTATTCAATTAGCTTTGTTTAAATGTGTTTGACTTTCATTTGATTCAATTAGCTTTGTACAATGCAATTGACTTTCATTTGATTAAATTAGCTTTGTTGAATGTATTTGACTATCATTTGATTCAGAAATATTTGTTTGAATGTGTTTTACTTTCATTTGATTTAATTAGCTTTGTTTAAATGTGTTTGACTTTCTTTCGATTAAATTAGCTTTGTTGAATGCATTTGACTTTCATTTGATTCAAAAAGCATTGTTTGAATGTGTTTGACTTTCATTTGATTCAATTAGCTTTGTTTGAATGCGTTTGACTTTCATTCGATTAAATTAGCTTTGTAGAATGCATTTGACTTTAATTTGAATCAAAAAGCTTTATTTGAATGTGTTTGACTTTCATTCAAATCAATTAGGTTTGCTTGAATGTGTTTGACTTTTATTTGATTAAATTAGCTTTGTTTAATTGTGTTTGACTTTTATTTGATTCAATTAGCTTTGTAGAATGCATTAGACTTTAATTTGAATCAAAAAGCTTTGGTTGACTGTGTTTTACTTTTATTTGATTCAATTAGCTTATTGAATGCATTTGACTTTTATTTAATTCAAAAAGCTCAGTTTGAATGTGTTTCACTTTCATTTGATTCAATTAGCTTTGCTTGAATGTGTTTGACTTTCATTTGATTAAATTAGCTTTGTTGAATGCATTTGACTTTCATTTGATTTAGAAAGCTTTGTTTGAAAGTGTTTACCTTGCATTTGATTTAATTAGCTTTGTTTGAATGTGTTTGACTTTAATTTGATTCAAAAAGCTTTGTTTGAAAGTGTTTGACTTTCATTTGATTCAACTAGATTTGTTAGAATGTGTTTGACTTTCATTTGATTCAATCAGCTTTGTTTGAATGTGTTTGACTTTCATTTGATTCAATTAGCTTTAAAGAATGCATTTGACTTTCATTTGATTAAATTAGCTTTGTTGAATGCATTAGACTTTAATTTGAATCAAAAAGCTTTGGTTCACTGTGTTTGACTTTCATTTGATTTAATTAGCTTTATTGAATGCATTTTACTTTTATTTGATTCAATTAGCTTTGCTTGAATCTGTTTGACTTTCATTTGATTCAATTAGCTTTGTTTGAATGTGTTTGACTTTTATTTGATTCAAAAAGCTTTGTTTGAATGTGTTTGACTTTCATTTGATTTAATTAGCTTTGTTGAATGTATTTGTCTTTCATTTGATTCAGAAAGCTTTGTTTAAATGTGTTTTACTTTCATTTGATTTAATTAGCTTTGTTTACATGTTTTTAACTTTTATTTGATTCAAAAAGCTTTGTTTGAATGTGTTTGACTTTCATTTGATTCAATTAGCTTTGTTTGAATGTGTTTGACTGTCATTTGATTAAATTATCTTTGTTGAATGCATTTGACTTTCATTTGATTTAGAAAGCTTTGTTTGAAAGTGTTTAACTTCCATTTGAATTAATTAGCTTTGTTTGAATGTGTTTGACTTTAATTTGATTCAAAAATCTTTGTTTGATTGTGTTTGACTTTCATTTGATTCAACTAGCTTTGTTTGAATGTGTTTGAATTTCATTTGATTCAATCAGCTTTGTTTGAATGTGTTTTACTTTCATTTGATTTAATTAGCTTTGTTTAAATGTGTTTGACTTTTATTTGATTCATAAAGCTTTGTTTGAATGTGTTTGACTTTCATTTGATTCAATCAGCTTTGTTTGAATGTGTTTTACTTTTATTTGATTTAATTAGCTTTGTTTGAATGTGTTTGACTTTCATTTGATTTAGAAAGCTTTGTTTGAAAGTGCTTGACTTGCATTTGATTTAATTAGCTTTGTTTGAATGTGTTTGACTTTCATTTGATTCAATCAGCTTTGTTTGAATGTGTTTTACTTTTATTTGATTCAATTAGCTTTGTTTGAATGTGTTTGACTTTTATTTGATTCAAAAAGCTTTGTTTGAATGTGTTTGACTTTCATTTTATTCAATTAGCATTGTTTGAAAGTGTTTGACTTTCATTTGATTCAATTAGCTTTGTACAATGCATTTGACTTTCATTTGATTTAATTAGCTTTGTTGAATGTATTTGTCTTTCATTTGATTTAAAAAGCTTTGTTTGAATGTGTTTTACTTTCATTTGATTTAATTAGCTTTGTTTAAATGTGTTTGACTTTTATTTGATTCAATTAGCTTTGTATAATGCATTAGACTTTAATTTGAATCAAAAAGCTTTGGTTGACTGTGTTTTACTTTAATTTGATTCAATTAGCTTATTGAATGCATTTGACTTTTATTTAATTCAAAAAGCTCTGTTTGAATGTGTTTCACTTTCATTTGATTCAATTAGCTTTGCTTGAATGTGTTTGACTTTCATTTGATTAAATTAGCTTTCTTGAATGCATTTAACTTTCATTTGATTTAGAAAGCTTTGTTTGAAAGTGTTTACCTTGCATTTGATTTAATTAGCTTTGTTTGAATGTGTTTGACTTTAATTTGATTCAAAAAGCTTTGTTTGAAAGTGTTTGACTTTCATTTGATTCAACTAGATTTGTTAGAATGTGTTTGACTTTCATTTGATTCAATCAGCTTTGTTTGAATGTGTTTGACTTTCATTTGATTCAATTAGCTTTAAAGAATGCATTTGACTTTCATTTGATTAAATTAGCTTTGTTGAATGCATTAGACTTTAATTTGAATCAAAAAGCTTTGGTTCACTGTGTTTGACTTTCATTTGATTTAATTAGCTTTATTGAATGCATTTGACTTTCATTTGATTCAAAAAGATTTATTTGAATGTGTTTTACTTTTATTTGATTCAATTAGGTTTGATGAATGCATCTGACTTCCATTTGATTCAAAAAGCCCTATTTGAATGTGTTTGACTTTCATTTGATTCAATTAAATTTGCTTGAATGTGTTTGACTTTCATTTGATTAAATTAGCTTTGTTTAATTGTGTTTGACTTTTATTTGATTCAATTAGCTTTGTAGAATGCATTAGACTTTAATTTGAATCAAAAAGCTTTGGTTGACCGTGTTTTACTTTAGTTTGATTCAATTAGATTTATTGAATGCATTTGACTTTTATTTGATTCAAAAAGCTCTGTTTGAATGTGTTTCACTATCATTTGATTAAATTAGCTTTGCTTGAATGTGTTTGACTTTCAATTGATTAAATTAGCTTTGTTGAATGCATTTGACTTTCATTTGATTTAGAAAGCTTTGTTTGAAAGTGTTTACCTTGCATTTGATTTAATTAGCTTTGTTTGAATGTGTTTGACTTTAATTTGATTCAAAAAGCTTTGTTTGAAAGTGTTTGACTTTCATTTGATTCAACTAGATTTGTTAGAATGTGTTTGACTTTCAATTGGTTCAATCAGCTTTGTTTGAATGTGTTTGACTTTCATTTGGTTCAATTAGCTTTGGAGAATGCATTTGACTTTCATTTGATTAAATTAGCTTTATTGAATGCATTTGACTTTCATTTGATTCAAAAACATTTATTTGAATGTGTTTTACTTTTATTTGATTCAATTAGCTTTGCTTGAATCTGTTTGACTTTCATTTGATTCAATTAGCTTTGTTTGAATGTGTTTGACTTTTATTTGATTCAAAAAGCTTTTTTTGAATGTGTTTGACTTTCATTTGATTTAATTAGCTTTGTTGAATGTATTTGTCTTTCATTTGATTCAGAAAGCTTTGTTTAAATGTGTTTTACTTTCATTTGATTTAATTAGCTTTGTTTACATGTTTTTAACTTTTATTTGATTCAAAAAGCTTTGTTTGAATATGTTTGACTTTCATTTGATTCAATTAGCTTTGTTTGAATGTGTTTGACTTTCATTTGATTAAATTATCTTTGTTGAATGCATTTGACTCTCATTTGATTTAGAAAGCTTTGTTTGAAAGTGTTTAACTTGCATTTGAATTAATTAGCTTTGTTTGAATGTTTTTGACTTTAATTTGATTCAAAAATCTTTGTTTGATTGTGTTTGACTTTCATTTGATTCAACTAGCTTTGTTTGAATGTGTTTGAATTTTATTTGATTCAATCAGCTTTGTTTGAATGTGTTTTACTTTCATTTGATTTAATTAGCTTTGTTTAAATGTGTTTGACTTTTATTTGATTCATAAAGCTTTGTTTGAATGTGTTTGACTTTCATTTGATTCAATCAGCTTTGTTTGAATGTGTTTTACTTTTATTTGATTTAATTAGCTTTGTTTGAATGTGTTTGACTTTCATTTGATTTAGAAAGCTTTGTTTGAAAGTGCTTGACTTGCATTTGATTTAATTAGCTTTGTTTGAATGTGTTTGACTTTCATTTGATTCAATCAGCTTTGTTTGAATGTGTTTTACTTTTATTTGATTCAATTAGCTTTGTTTGAATGTGTTTGACTTTTATTTGATTCAAAAAGCTTTGTTTGAATGTGTTTGACTTTCATTTTATTCAATTAGCATTGTTTGAAAGTGTTAGACTTTCATTTGATTCAATTAGCTTTGTACAATGCATTTGACTTTCATTTGATTTAATTAGCTTTATTGAATGTATTTGTCTTTCATTTGATTTAAAAAGCTTTGTTTGAATGTGTTTTACTTTCATTTGATTTAATTAGCTTTGTTTAAATGTGTTAAGCTTTTATTTGATTCAAAAAGCTTTGTTTGAATGTGTTTGACTTTCATTTAATTCAATTAGCTTTGTTTGAATGTGTTTGACTTTGATTTGATTCGTTTAGCTTTGTTAAATGCATTGGACTTCAATTTCACTCAAAAAGCTTTGTTTGAATGTGTTTGACTTTCATTTGATTCAAAAAGATTTGTTTGAATGTGTTTTACTCTCACTTGATTCAATTAGCTTTGTTTGAATGTGTTTGACTTTCATTTGATTAAATTAGCTTTATTGAATGCATTTGACTTTCATTTGATTCAAAAAGATTTGTTTGAATGTGTTTGACTTTCATTGGATTCAATTAGATTTGTTTGAATGTGTTTGACTTTTATTTGATTCAAAAAGCTTTGTTTGAACGTGTTTGACTTTCATTTTATGCAATTAGCTTTGTTTGAATGTGTTTAACTTTCATTTGATTAAATTATCTTTGTTGAATGCATTTTACTTTCATTTGATTTAAAAGCTTTGTTTGAAAGTGTTTGACTTGCATTTGATTTAATTAGCTTTGTTTGAATGTGTTTGACTTTAATTTGATTCAAAAATCTTTGTTTGATTGTGTTTGACTTTCATTTGATTCAACTAGCTTTGTTTGAATGTGTTTGACTTTCATTTGATTCAATCAGCTTTGTTTGAATGTGTTTTACTGTCATTTGATTTAATTAGCTTTGTTTAAATGTGTTTGACTTTTATTGATTCATAAAGCTTTGTTTGAATGTGTTTCACTTCATTTGATTCAATCAGCTTTGTTTGAATGTGTTTTACTTTTATTTGATTCAATTAGCTTTGTTTAAATGTGTTTGACTTTTATTTGATTCAAAAAGCTTTGTTTGAATGTGTTTGACTTTCATTTTATTCAATTAGCTTTGTTTGAAAGTGTTTGACTTTCATTTGATTTAATTAGCTTTGTTGAATGTATTTGTCTTTCATTTGATTCAGAAAGCTTTGTTTGAATGTGTTTTACTTTCATTTGATTTAATTAGCTTTGTTTAAATATGTTTGACTTTTATTTGATTCAAAAAGTTTTGTTTGAATGTGTTTGACTTTCATTTGATTTAATTAGCTTTGTTTGAATGTGTTTGACTTTGATTTGATTCGTTTAGCTTTGTAGAATGCATTTGACTTTAATTTGATTTAAAAAGCTTTATTTGAATGTGTTTGACTTTCATTCGAATCAATTAGCTTTGATGAATGCATTTGACTTTCATTTGATTCAAAAAGCTCTGTTTGAATGTGTTTGACTTTCATTTGATTCAACTAGCTTTGTTTGAATGTGTTTGACTTTCATTTGATTCAAATAGCTTTGTTTGAATGTGTTTGACTTTAATTTGATTCAATTAGCTTTGTTAAATGCATTAGACTTTAATTTGATTCAAAAAGCTTTGTTTGAATGTGTTTGACTTTCACTTGATTCAATCAGCTTTGTTTGAATGTGTTTGACTTTCATTTGATTCAACTAGCTTTGTTTGAATGTGTTTGACTTTCATTTGATTAAGAAAGCTTTGTTTGAAAGTGCTTGACTTGCATTTGATTTAATTAGCTTTGTTTGAATGTGTTTGATTTTAATTTGATTCAAAAAGCTTTGTTTGAATGTGTTTGACTTTAATTTGATTCAAAAAGCTTTGTTTGAATGTGTTTGACTTTCATTTGATTCAACTAGCTTTGTTTGAATGTGTTTGACTTTCATTTGATTCAAATAGCTTTGTTTGAATGTGTTTGACTTTCATTTGATTCAATTAGCTTTGTTAAACGCATTAGACTTTAATTTTATTCAAAAAGCTTTGTTTGAATGTGTTTGACTTTCACTTGATTCAATCAGCTTTGTTTGAATGTGTTTCACTTTCATTTGATTCAACTAGCTTCGTTTGAATGTGTTTGACTTTCATTTGATTTAGAAAGCTTTGTTTGAAAGTGCTTGACTTGCATTTGATTTAATTAGCTTTGTTTGAATGTGTTTGATTTTAATTTGATTCAAAAAGCTTTGTTTGAATGTGTTTGACTTTAATTTGATTCAAAAAGCTTTGTTTGAATGTGTTTGATTTTCATTTGATTCAAATAGCTTTGTTTGAATGTGTTTGAATTTCATTTGATTCAATTAGCTTTGTTAACTACATTGGACTTCAATTTGACTCAAAAAGCTTTGTTTGAATGTGTTTGACTTTCATTTGATTCAAAAAGATTTGTTTGAATGTGTTTTACTTTCACTTGATTCAATTAGCTTTGATTGAATGTGTTTGACTTTCATTTGATTAAATTAGCTTTATTGAATGCATTTGACTTTCATTTGATTCAAAAAGATTTGTTTGAATGTGTTTGACTTTCATTGGATTCAATTAGATTTGTTTGAATGTGTTTGACTTTCATTTGATTCAATTAGCTTTGTTGAATGCATTAGACTTTAATTTGATTCAAAAAGCTTTTTTTGAATGTGTTTGATTATCTTTTGATTCAATTAGCTTTGTTTGAATGTGTTTGACTTTAATTTGATTCAAAAAGCTTTGTTTGAACGTGTTTAACTTTCATTTTATTCAATTAGCTTTGTTTAAATGTGTTTGACTTTCATTTGATTCATTTAGCTTTGTACAATGCATTTGACTTTCATTTGATTAAATTAGCTTTTTTGAATGTATTTGACTATCATTTGATTCAGAAATATTTGTTTGAATGTGTTTTACTTTCATTTGATTTAATTAGCTTTGTTTGAATGTGTTTGACTTTCATTCGATTAAATTAGCTTTGTAGAATGCATTTGACTTTATTTTGAATCAAAAAGCTTTATTTGAATGTGTTTGACTTTCATTCAAATCAATTAGATTTGCTTGAATGTGTTTGACTTTCATTTGATTAAATTAGCTTTGTTTAATTGTGTTTAACTTTTATTTGATTCAATTAGCTTTGTAGAATGCATTAGACTTTAATTTGAATCAAAAAGCTTTGGTTGACTGTGTTTTACTTTAGTTTGATTCAATTAGCTTTATTGAATGCATTTGACTTTTATTTGATTCAAAAAGCTCTGTTTGAATGTGTTTCACTTTCATTTGATTCAATTAGCTTTGCTTGAATGTGTTTGACTTTCATTTGATTAAATTAGCTTTGTTGAATGCATTTGACTTTCATTTGATTTAGAAAGCTTTGTTTGAAAGTGTTTACCTTGCATTTGATTTAATTAGCTTTGTGAGAATGTGTTTGACTTTAATTTGATTCAAAAAGCTTTGTTTGAAAGTGTTTGACTTTCATTTGATTCAACTAGATTTGTTAGAATGTGTTTGACTTTCATTTGATTCAATCAGCTTTGTTTGAATGTGTTTGACTTTCATTTGATTTAATTAGCTTTGGAGAATGCATTTGACTTTCATTTGATTAAATTAGCTTTGTTGAATGCATTAGACTTTAATTTGAATCAAAAATCTTTGGTTCACTGTGTTTGACTTTCATTTGATTTAATTAGCTTTATTGAATGCATTTGACTTTCATTTGATTCAAAAAGATTTATTTGAATGTGTTTGACTTTTATTTGATTCAAAAAGCTTTGTTTGAATGTGTTTGACTTTCATTTTATTCAATTAGCTTTGTTTGAAAGTGTTTGACTTTCATTTGATTTAATTAGCTTTGTTGAATGTATTTGTCTTTCATTTGATTCAGAAAGCTTTGTTTGAATGTGTTTTACTTTCATTTGATTTAATTAGCTTTGTTTAAATATGTTTGACTTTTATTTGATTCAAAAAGTTTTGTTTGAATGTGTTTGACTTTCATTTGATTTAATTAGCTTTGTTTGAATGTGTTTGACTTTGATTTGATTCGTTTAGCTTTGTAGAATGCATTTGACTTTAATTTGATTTAAAAAGCTTTATTTGAATGTGTTTGACTTTCATTCGAATCAATTAGCTTTGATGAATGCATTTGACTTTCATTTGATTCAAAAAGCTCTGTTTGAATGTGTTTGACTTTCATTTGATTCAACTAGCTTTGTTTGAATGTGTTTGACTTTCATTTGATTCAAATAGCTTTGTTTGAATGTGTTTGACTTTAATTTGATTCAATTAGCTTTGTTAAATGCATTAGACTTTAATTTGATTCAAAAAGCTTTGTTTGAATGTGTTTGACTTTCACTTGATTCAATCAGCTTTGTTTGAATGTGTTTGACTTTCATTTGATTCAACTAGCTTTGTTTGAATGTGTTTGACTTTCATTTGATTAAGAAAGCTTTGTTTGAAAGTGCTTGACTTGCATTTGATTTAATTAGCTTTGTTTGAATGTGTTTGATTTTAATTTGATTCAAAAAGCTTTGTTTGAATGTGTTTGACTTTAATTTGATTCAAAAAGCTTTGTTTGAATGTGTTTGACTTTCATTTGATTCAACTAGCTTTGTTTGAATGTGTTTGACTTTCATTTGATTCAAATAGCTTTGTTTGAATGTGTTTGACTTTCATTTGATTCAATTAGCTTTGTTAAACGCATTAGACTTTAATTTTATTCAAAAAGCTTTGTTTGAATGTGTTTGACTTTCACTTGATTCAATCAGCTTTGTTTGAATGTGTTTCACTTTCATTTGATTCAACTAGCTTCGTTTGAATGTGTTTGACTTTCATTTGATTTAGAAAGCTTTGTTTGAAAGTGCTTGACTTGCATTTGATTTAATTAGCTTTGTTTGAATGTGTTTGATTTTAATTTGATTCAAAAAGCTTTGTTTGAATGTGTTTGACTTTAATTTGATTCAAAAAGCTTTGTTTGAATGTGTTTGATTTTCATTTGATTCAAATAGCTTTGTTTGAATGTGTTTGAATTTCATTTGATTCAATTAGCTTTGTTAACTACATTGGACTTCAATTTGACTCAAAAAGCTTTGTTTGAATGTGTTTGACTTTCATTTGATTCAAAAAGATTTGTTTGAATGTGTTTTACTTTCACTTGATTCAATTAGCTTTGATTGAATGTGTTTGACTTTCATTTGATTAAATTAGCTTTATTGAATGCATTTGACTTTCATTTGATTCAAAAAGATTTGTTTGAATGTGTTTGACTTTCATTGGATTCAATTAGATTTGTTTGAATGTGTTTGACTTTCATTTGATTCAATTAGCTTTGTTGAATGCATTAGACTTTAATTTGATTCAAAAAGCTTTTTTTGAATGTGTTTGATTATCTTTTGATTCAATTAGCTTTGTTTGAATGTGTTTGACTTTAATTTGATTCAAAAAGCTTTGTTTGAACGTGTTTAACTTTCATTTTATTCAATTAGCTTTGTTTAAATGTGTTTGACTTTCATTTGATTCATTTAGCTTTGTACAATGCATTTGACTTTCATTTGATTAAATTAGCTTTTTTGAATGTATTTGACTATCATTTGATTCAGAAATATTTGTTTGAATGTGTTTTACTTTCATTTGATTTAATTAGCTTTGTTTGAATGTGTTTGACTTTCATTCGATTAAATTAGCTTTGTAGAATGCATTTGACTTTATTTTGAATCAAAAAGCTTTATTTGAATGTGTTTGACTTTCATTCAAATCAATTAGATTTGCTTGAATGTGTTTGACTTTCATTTGATTAAATTAGCTTTGTTTAATTGTGTTTAACTTTTATTTGATTCAATTAGCTTTGTAGAATGCATTAGACTTTAATTTGAATCAAAAAGCTTTGGTTGACTGTGTTTTACTTTAGTTTGATTCAATTAGCTTTATTGAATGCATTTGACTTTTATTTGATTCAAAAAGCTCTGTTTGAATGTGTTTCACTTTCATTTGATTCAATTAGCTTTGCTTGAATGTGTTTGACTTTCATTTGATTAAATTAGCTTTGTTGAATGCATTTGACTTTCATTTGATTTAGAAAGCTTTGTTTGAAAGTGTTTACCTTGCATTTGATTTAATTAGCTTTGTGAGAATGTGTTTGACTTTAATTTGATTCAAAAAGCTTTGTTTGAAAGTGTTTGACTTTCATTTGATTCAACTAGATTTGTTAGAATGTGTTTGACTTTCATTTGATTCAATCAGCTTTGTTTGAATGTGTTTGACTTTCATTTGATTTAATTAGCTTTGGAGAATGCATTTGACTTTCATTTGATTAAATTAGCTTTGTTGAATGCATTAGACTTTAATTTGAATCAAAAATCTTTGGTTCACTGTGTTTGACTTTCATTTGATTTAATTAGCTTTATTGAATGCATTTGACTTTCATTTGATTCAAAAAGATTTATTTGAATGTGTTTTACTTTTATTTGATTCAATTAGCTTTGCTTGAATCTGTTTGACTTTCATTTGATTCAATTAGCTTTGTTTGAATGTGTTTGACTTTTATTTGATTCAAAAAGCTTTGTTTGAACGTGTTTGACTTTCATTTTATTCAATTAGCTTTGTTTGAATGTGTTTGACTTTCATTTGATTTAATTATCTTTGTTGAATGCATTTGACTTTCATTTGATTTTGAAAGTGTTTGACTTGCATTTGATTTAATTAGCTCTGTTTGAATGTGTTTGACTTTAATTTGATTCAAAAATCTTTGTTTGATTGTGTTTGACTTTCATTTGATTCAACTAGCTTTGTTTGAATGTGTTTGACTTTCATTTGATTCAATCAGCTTTGTTTGAATGTGTTTTACTTTCATTTGGTTTAATTAGCTTTGTTTAAATGTGTTTGACTTTTATTTGATTCATAAAGCTTTGTTTGAATGTGTTTGACTTTCATTTGATTCAACTAGCTTTGTTTGAATGTGTTTGACTTTCATTTGATTCAAATAGCTTTGTTTGAATGTGTTTGACTTTAATTTGATTCAATTAGCTTTGTTAAATGCATTAGACTTTAATTTGATTCAAAAAGCTTTGTTTGAATGTGTTTGACTTTCACTTGATTCAATCAGCTTTGTTTGAATGTGTTTGACTTTCATTTGATTCAACTAGCTTTGTTTGAATGTGTTTGACTTTCATTTGATTAAGAAAGCTTTGTTTGAAAGTGCTTGACTTGCATTTGATTTAATTAGCTTTGTTTGAATGTGTTTGATTTTAATTTGATTCAAAAAGCTTTGTTTGAATGTGTTTGACTTTAATTTGATTCAAAAAGCTTTGTTTGAATGTGTTTGTCTTTCATTTGATTCAACTAGCTTTGTTTGAATGTGTTTGACTTTCATTTGATTCAAATAGCTTTGTTTGAATGTGTTTGACTTTCATTTGATTCAATTAGCTTTGTTAAACGCATGAGACTTTAATTTTATTCAAAAAGCTTTGTTTGAATGTGTTTCACTTTCATTTGATTCAACTAGCTTCGTTTGAATGTTTTTGACTTTCATTTGATTTAGAAAGCTTTGTTTGAAAGTGCTTGACTTGCATTTGATTTAATTAGCTTTGTTTGAATGTGTTTGATTTTAATTTGATTCAAAAAGCTTTGTTTGAATGTGTTTGACTTTACTTTGATTCAAAAAGCTTTGTTTGAATGTGTTTGATTTTCATTTGATTCAAATAGCTTTGTTTGAATGTGTTTGAATTTCATTTGATTCAATTAGCTTTGTTAACTACATTGGACTTCAATTTGACTCAAAAAGCTTTGTTTGAATGTGTTTGACTTTCATTTGATTCAAAAAGATTTGTTTGAATGTGTTTTACTTTCACTTGATTCAATTAGCTTTGATTGAATGTGTTTGACTTTCATTTGATTAAATTAGCTTTATTGAATGCATTTGACTTTCATTTGATTCAAAAAGATTTGTTTGAATGTGTTTGACTTTCATTGGATTCAATTAGATTTGTTTGAATGTGTTTGACTTTCATTTGATTCAATTAGCTTTGTTGAATGCATTAGACTTTAATTTGATTCAAAAAGCTTTTTTTGAATGTGTTTGATTATCTTTCGATTCAATTAGCTTTGTTTGAATGTGTTTGACTTTAAT
Organism: Chenopodium quinoa; assembly: GCF_001683475.1. NCBI lineage: Eukaryota > Viridiplantae > Streptophyta > Magnoliopsida > Caryophyllales > Amaranthaceae > Chenopodium > Chenopodium quinoa. The sequence continues at coordinate 283,093 of NW_018744666.1, forward strand.
TTGATTCAAAAAGCTTTGTTTGAACGTGTTTAACTTTCATTTTATTCAATTAGCTTTGTTTAAATGTGTTTGACTTTTATTTGATTCATTTAGCTTTGTACAATGCATTTGACTTTCATTTGATTAAATTAGCTTTTTTGAATGTATTTGACTATCATTTGATTCAGAAATATTTGTTTGAATGTGTTTTACTTTCATTTGATTTAATTAGCTTTGTTTGAATGTGTTTGACTTTCATTCGATTAAATTAGCTTTGTAGAATGCATTTGACTTTATTTTGAATCAAAAAGCTTTATTTGAATGTGTTTCACTTTCATTCAAATCAATTAGATTTGCTTGAATGTGTTTGACTTTCATTTGATTAAATTAGCTTTGTTTAATTGTGTTTAACTTTTATTTGATTCAATTAGCTTTGTAGAATGCATTAGACTTTAATTTGAATCAAAAAGCTTTGGTTGACTGTGTTTTACTTTAGTTTGATTCAATTAGCTTTATTAAATGCATTTGACTTTTATTTGATTCAAAAAGCTCTGTTTGAATGTGTTTCACTTTCATTTGATTCAATTAGCTTTGCTTGAATGTGTTTGACTTTCATTTGATTAAATTAGCTTTGTTGAATGCATTTGACTTTCATTTGATTTAGAAAGCTTTGTTTGAAAGTGTTTAACTTGCATTTGATTTAATTAGCTTTGTTTGAATGTGTTTGACTTTAATTTGATTCAAAAATCTTTGTTTGATTGTGTTTGACTTTCATTTGATTCAACTAGCTTTGTTTGAATGTGTTTGACTTTCATTTGATTCAATCAGCTTTGTTTGAATGTGTTTTACTTTCATTTGATTTAATTAGCTTTGTTTAAATGTGTTTGACTTTTATTTGATTCATAAAGCTTTGTTTGAATGTGTTTGACTTTCATTTGATTCAACTAGCTTTGTTTGAATGTGTTTGACTTTCATTTGATTCAAATAGCTTTGTTTGAATGTGTTTGACTTTAATTTGATTCAATTAGCTTTGTTAAATGCATTAGACTTTAATTTGATTCAAAAAGCTTTGTTTGAATGTGTTTGACTTTCACTTGATTCAATCAGCTTTGTTTGAATGTGTTTGACTTTCATTTGATTCAACTAGCTTTGTTTGAATGTGTTTGACTTTCATTTGATTAAGAAAGCTTTGTTTGAAAGTGCTTGACTTGCATTTGATTTAATTAGCTTTGTTTGAATGTGTTTGATTTTAATTTGATTCAAAAAGCTTTGTTTGAATGTGTTTGACTTTAATTTGATTCAAAAAGCTTTGTTTGAATGTGTTTGACTTTCATTTGATTCAACTAGCTTTGTTTGAATGTGTTTGACTTTCCTTTGATTCAAATAGCTTTGTTTGAATGTGTTTGACTTTCATTTGATTTAATTAGCTTTGTTAAACGCATGAGACTTTAATTTTATTCAAAAAGCTTTGTTTGAATGTGTTTGACTTTCACTTGATTCAATCAGCTTTGTTTGAATGTGTTTGACTTTCATTTGATTCAAATAGCTTTGTTTGAATGTGTTTGACTTTCACTTGATTCAATCAGCTTTGTTTGAATGTGTTTGACTTTCATTTGATTCAAATAGCATTGTTTGAATGTGTTTGACTTTAATTTGATTCAAAAAGCTTTGTTTGAATGTGTTTGTCTTTCATTTGATTCAACTAGCTTTGTTTGAATGTGTTTGACTTTCATTTGATTCAAATAGCTTTGTTTGAATGTGTTTGACTTTCATTTGATTCAATTAGCTTTGTTAAACGCATGAGACTTTAATTTTATTCAAAAAGCTTTGTTTGAATGTGTTTGACTTTCAGTTGATTCAATCAGCTTTGTTTGAATGTGTTTCACTTTCATTTGATTCAACTAGCTTCGTTTGAATGTTTTTGACTTTCATTTGATTTAGAAAGCTTTGTTTGAAAGTGCTTGACTTGCATTTGATTTAATTAGCTTTGTTTGAATGTGTTTGATTTTAATTTGATTCAAAAAGCTTTGTTTGAATGTGTTTGACTTTAATTTGATTCAAAAAGCTTTGTTTGAATGTGTTTGATTTTCATTTGATTCAAATAGCTTTGTTTGAATGTGTTTGAATTTCATTTGATTCAATTAGCTTTGTTAACTACATTGGACTTCAATTTGACTCAAAAAGCTTTGTTTGAATGTGTTTGACTTTCATTTGATTCAAAAAGATTTGTTTGAATGTGTTTTACTTTCACTTGATTCAATTAGCTTTGATTGAATGTGTTTGACTTTCATTTGATTAAATTAGCTTTATTGAATGCATTTGACTTTCATTTGATTCAAAAAGATTTGTTTGAATGTGTTTGACTTTCATTGGATTCAATTAGATTTGTTTTAATGTGTTTGACTTTCATTTGATTCAATTAGCTTTGTTGAATGCATTAGACTTTAATTTGATTCAAAAAGCTTTTTTTGAATGTGTTTGATTATCTTTCGATTCAATTAGCTTTGTTTGAATGTGTTTGACTTTAATTTGATTCAAAAAGCTTTGTTTGAACGTGTTTAACTTTCATTTTATTCAATTAGCTTTGTTTAAATGTGTTTGACTTTTATTTGATTCATTTAGCTTTGTACAATGCATTTGACTTTCATTTGATTAAATTAGCTTTTTCGAATGTATTTGACTATCATTTGATTCAGAAATATTTGTTTGAATGTGTTTTACTTTCATTTGATTTAATTAGCTTTGTTTGAATGTGTTTGACTTTCATTCGATTAAATTAGCTTTGTAGAATGCATTTGACTTTATTTTGAATCAAAAAGCTTTATTTGAATGTGTTTGACTTTCATTCAAATCAATTAGATTTGCTTGAATGTGTTTGACTTTCATTTGATTAAATTAGCTTTGTTTAATTGTGTTTGACTTTTATTTGATTCAATTAGCTTTGTAGAATGCATTAGACTTTAATTTGAATCAAAAAGCTTTGGTTGACTGTGTTTTACTTTAGTTTGATTCAATTAGCTTTATTGAATGCATTTGACTTTTATTTGATTCAAAAAGCTCTGTTTGAATGTGTTTCACTTTCATTTGATTCAATTAGCTTTGCTTGAATGTGTTTGACTTTCATTTGATTAAATTAGCTTTGTTGAATGCATTTGACTTTCATTTGATTTAGAAAGCTTTGTTTGAAAGTGTTTACCTTGCATTTGTTTTAATTAGCTTTGTTTGAATGTGTTTGACTTTAATTTGATTCAAAAAGCTTTGTTTGAAAGTGTTTGACTTTCATTTGATTCAACTAGATTTGTTAGAATGTGTTTGACTTTCATTTGATTCAATCAGCTTTGTTTGAATGTGTTTGACTTTCATTTGATTCAATTAGCTTTGCAGAATGCATTTGACTTTCATTTGATTAAATTAGCTTTGTTGAATGCATTAGACTTTAATTTGAATCAAAAATCTTTGGTTCACTGTGTTTGACTTTCATTTGATTTAATTAGCTTTATTGAATGCATTTGACTTTCATTTGATTCAAAAAGATTTATTTGAATGTGTTTTACTTTTATTTGATTCAATTAGCTTTGCTTGAATATGTTTGACTTTCATTTGATTCAATTAGCTTTGTTTGAATGTGTTTGACTTTTATTTGATTCAAAAAGCTTTGTTTGAACGTGTTTGACTTTCATTTTATTCAATTAGCTTTGTTTGAATGTGTTTGACTTTCATTTGATTTAATTATATTTGTTGAATGCATTTGACTTTCATTTGATTTTGAAAGTGTTTGACTTGCATTTGATTTAATTAGCTTTGTTTGAATGTGTTTGACTTTAATTTGATTCAAAAATCTTTGTTTGATTGTGTTTGACTTTCATTTGATTCAACTAGCTTTGTTTCAATGTGTTTGACTTTCATTTGATTCAATCAGCTTTGTTTGAATGTGTTTTACTTTCATTTGATTTAATTAGCTTTGTTTAAATGTGTTTGACTTTTATTTGATTCATAAAGCTTTGTTTGAAGGTGTTTGACTTTCATTTGATTCAATCAGCTTTGTTTGAATGTGTTTTACTTTTATTTGATTTAATTAGCTTGTTTTAATGTGTTTGACATTTATTTGATTCAAAAAGCTTTGTTTGAATGTGTTTGACTTTCATTTTATTCAATTAGCTTTGTTTGAAAGTGTTTGACTTTCATTTGATTCAATTAGCTTTGTACAATGCATTTGACTTTCATTTGATTTAATTAGCTTTGTGGAATGTATTTGTCTTTCTTTTGACTCAAGAAGCTTTGTTTAAATGTGTTTTACTTTCATTTGATTTAATTAGCTTTGTTTAAATGTGATTGACTTTTATTTGATTCAAAAAGCTTTGTTTCAATGTGTTTGACTTTCATTTGATTCAATTAGCTTTGTTTGAATGTGTTTGACTTTCATTTGATTAAATTATCTTTGTTGAATGCATTTGACTTTCATTTGATTTAGAAAGCTTTGTTTGAATGTGTTTGACTTTAATTTGATTCAAAAAGCTTTGTTTGAATGTGTTTGACTTTAATTTGATTCAAAAATCTTTGTTTGATTGTGTTTGACTTTCATTTGATTCAACTAGCTTTGTTTGAATGTGTTTGACTTTCATTTGATTCAATCAGCTTTGTTTGAATGTGTTTTACTTTCATTTGATTTAATTAGCTTTGTTTAAATGTGTTTGACTTTTATTTGATTCATAAAGCTTTGTTTGAATGTGTTTGACTTTCATTTGATTCAATCAGCTTTGTTTGAATGTGTTTTACTTTTATTTGATTTAATTAGCTTTGTTTAAATGTGTTAGACTTTCATTTGATTTAGAAAGCTTTGTTTGAAAGTGCTTGACTTGCATTTGATTTAAATAGCTTTGCTTGAATCTGTTTGACTTTCATTTGATTCAATTAGCTTTGTTTGAATGTGTTTGACTTTTACTTGATTCAAAAAGCTTTGTTTGAACGTGTTTGACTTTCATTTTATTCAATTAGCTTTGTTTGAATGTGTTTGACTTTCATTTGATTAAATTATCTTTGTTGAATGCATTTGACTTTCATTTGATTTTGAAAGTGTTTGACTTGCATTTGATTTAATTAGCTTTGTTTGAATGTGTTTGACTTTAATTTGATTCAAAAATCTTTGTTTAATTGTGTTTGACTTTCATTTGATTCAACTAGCTTTGTTTGAATGTGTTTGACTTTCATTTGATTCAATCAGCTTTGTTTGAATGTGTTTTACTTTCATTTGATTTAATTAGCTTTGTTTAAATGTGTTTGACTTTTATTTGATTCATAAAGCTTTGTTTGAATGTGTTTGACTTTCATTTGATTCAATCAGCTTTATTAAAATGTGTTTTACTTTTATTTGATTCAATTAGCTTTGTTTGAATGTGTTTGACATTTATTTGATTCAAAAAGCTTTGTTTGAATGTGTTTGACTTTCATTTTATTCAATTAGCTTTGTTTGAAAGTGTTTGACTTTCATTTGATTCAATTAGCTTTGTACAATGCATTTGACTTTCATTTGATTTAATTAGCTTTGTGGAATGTATTTGTCTTTCATTTGACTCAAGAAGCTTTGTTTAAATGTGTTTTACTTTCATTTGATTTAATTAGCTTTGTTTAAATGTGATTGACTTTTATTTGATTCAAAAAGCTTTGTTTGAATGTGTTTGACTTTCATTTGATTCAATTAGCTTTGTTTGAATGTGTTTGACTTTCATTTGATTAAATTATCTTTGTTGAATGCATTTGACTTTCATTTGATTTAGAAAGCTTTGTTTGAAAGTGTTTAACTTGCATTTGATTTAATTAGCTTTGTTTGAATGTGTTTGACTTTAATTTGATTCAAAAATCTTTGTTTGATTGTGTTTGACTTTCATTTGATTCAACTAGCTTTGTTTGAATGTGTTTGACTTTCATTTGATTCAATCAGCTTTGTTTGAATGTGTTTTACTTTCATTTGATTTAATTAGCTTTGTTTAAATGTGTTTGACTTTTATTTGATTCATAAAGCTTTGTTTGAATGTGTTTGACTTTCATTTGATTCAATCAGCTTTGTTTGAATGTGTTTTACTTTTATTTGATTTAATTAGCTTTGTTTAAATGTGTTAGACTTTCATTTGATTTAGAAAGCTTTGTTTGAAAGTGCTTGACTTGCATTTGATTTAAATAGCTTTGCTTGAATCTGTTTGACTTTCATTTGATTCAATTAGCTTTGTTTGAATGTGTTTGACTTTTACTTGATTCAAAAAGCTTTGTTTGAACGTGTTTGACTTTCATTTTATTCAATTAGCTTTGTTTGAATGTGTTTGACTTTCATTTGATTAAATTATCTTTGTTGAATGCATTTGACTTTCATTTGATTTTGAAAGTGTTTGACTTGCATTTGATTTAATTAGCTTTGTTTGAATGTGTTTGACTTTAATTTGATTCAAAAATCTTTGTTTAATTGTGTTTGACTTTCATTTGATTCAACTAGCTTTGTTTGAATGTGTTTGACTTTCATTTGATTCAATCAGCTTTGTTTGAATGTGTTTTACTTTAATTTGATTTAATTAGCTTTGTTTAAATGTGTTTGACTTTTATTTGATTCATAAAGCTTTGTTTGAATGTGTTTGACTTTCATTTGATTCAATCAGCTTTATTTAAATGTGTTTTACTTTTATTTGATTCAATTAGCTTTGTTTGAATGTGTTTGACATTTATTTGATTCAAAAAGCTTTGTTTGAATGTGTTTGACTTTCATTTTATTCAATTAGCTTTGTTTGAAAGTGTTTGACTTTCATTTGATTCAATTAGCTTTGTACAATGCATTTGACTTTCATTTGATTTAATTAGCTTTGTGGAATGTATTTGTCTTTCATTTGACTCAAGAAGCTTTGTTTAAATGTGTTTTACTTTCATTTGATTTAATTAGCTTTGTTTAAATGTGATTGACTTTTATTTGATTCAAAAAGCTTTGTTTGAATGTGTTTGACTTTCATTTGATTCAATTAGCTTTGTTTGAATGTGTTTGACTTTCATTTGATTAAATTATCTTTGTTGAATGCATTTGACTTTCATTTGATTTAGAAAGCTTTGTTTGAAAGTGTTTAACTTGCATTTGATTTAATTAGCTTTGTTTGAATGTGTTTCACTTTTATTTGATTCAAAAATCTTTGTTTGATTGTGTTTGACTTTCATTTGATTCAACTAGCTTTGTTTGAATGTGTTTGACTTTCATTTGATTCAATCAGCTTTGTTTAAATGTGTTTTACTTTCATTTGATTTAATTAGCTTTGTTTAAATGTGATTGACTTTTATTTGATTCAAAAAGCTTTGTTTGAATGTGTTTGACTTTCATTTGATTCAATTAGCTTTGTTTGAATGTGTTTGACTTTCATTTGATTAAATTATCTTTGTTGAATGCATTTGACTTTCATTTGATTTTGAAAGCTTTGTTTGAAAGTGTTTAACTTGCATTTGATTTAATTAGCTTTGTTTGAATGTGTTTGACTTTAATTTGATTCAAAAATCTTTGTTTGATTGTGTTTGACTTTCATTTGATTCAACTAGCTTTGTTTGAATGTGTTTGACTTTCATTTGATTCAATCAGCTTTGTTTTAATGTGTTTTACTTTCATTTGATTTAATTAGCTTTGTTTAAATGTGTTTGACTTTTATTTGATTCATAAAGCTTTGTTTGAATGTGTTTGACTTTCATTTGATTCAAACAGCTTTGTTTGAATGTGTTTTTCTTTTATTTGATTTAATTAGCTTTGTTTGAATGTGTTAGACTTTCATTTGATTTAGAAAGCTTTGTTTGAATGTGTTTGACTTTCATTTGATTCAATTAGCTTTGTTTGAATGTGTTTGACTTTGATTTGATTCGTTTAGCTTTGTAGAATGCATTTGACTTTAATTTGATTCAAAAAGCTTTATTTGAATGTGTTTGACTTTCATTCGAATCAATTAGCTTTGATGAATGCATTTGACTTTCATTTGATTCAAAAAGCTCTGTTTCAATGTGTTTGACTTTTATTTGATTCAACTAGCTTTGTTTGAATGTGTTTGACTTTCATTTGATTCAAATAGCTTTGTTTGAATGTTTTTGCCTTTCATTTGATTCAATTAGCTTTGTTTGAATGTGTTTGACTTTCATTTGATTTAGAAAGCTTTGTTTGAAAGTGCTTGACTTGCATTTGATGTAATTAGCTTTGTTTGAATGTGTTTGATATTAATTTGATTCAAAAAGCTTTGTTTGAATGTGTTTGACTTTAATTTGATTCAAAAAGCTTTGTTTGAATGTGTTTGATTTTCATTTGATTCAAATAGCTTTGTTTGAATGTGTTTGAATTTCATTTGATTCAATTAGCTTTGTTAAATGCATTGGACTTCAGTTTGACTCAAAAAGCTTTGTTTGAATGTGTTTGACTTTCATTTGATTCAAAAAGATCTGTTTGAATGTGTTTTACTTTCACTTGATTCAATTAGCTTTGATTGAATGTGTTTGACTTTCATTTGATTAAATTAGCTTTATTGAATGCATTTGACTTTCATTTGATTCAAAAAGATTTGTTTGAATGTGTTTGACTTTCATTGGATTCAATTAGATTTGTTTGAATGTGTTTGACTTTCATTTGATTCAATTAGCTTTGTTGAATGCATTAGACTTTAATTTGATTCAAAAAGCTTTTTTTGAATGTGTTTGATTATCTTTTGATTCAATTAGCTTTGTTTGAATGTGTTTGACTTTAATTTGATTCAAAAAGCTTTGTTTGAACGTGTTTGACTTTCATTTTATTCAATTAGCTTTGTTTAAATGTGTTTCACTTTCATTTGATTCAATTAGCTTTGTACAATGCATTTGACTTTCATTTGATTAAATTAGCTTTGTTGAATGTATTTGACTATCATTAGATTCAGAAATATTTGTTTGAATGTGTTTTACTTTCAGTTGATTTAATTAGCTTTGTTTAAATGTGTTTGACTTTTATTCGATTAAATTAGCTTTGTGGAATGCATTTGACTTTCATTTGATTCAAAAAGCAGTGTTTGAATGTGTTTGACTTTCATTTGATTCAATTAGCTTTGTTTGAATGTGTTTGACTTTCATTCGATTAAATTAGCTTTGTAGAATGCATTTGACTTTAATTTGATTCAAAAAGCTTTATTTGAACGTGTTTGACTTTCATTCAAATCAATTAGGTTTGATCAATGCATCTGACTTCCATTTGATTCAAAAAGCTCTGTTTGAATGTGTTTGACTTTCATTTGATTCAATAAGATTTGCTTGAATGTGTTTGACTTTCATTTGATTAAATTAGCTTTGTTTAATTGTGTTTGACTTTTATTTGATTCAATTAGCTTTGTAGAATGCATTAGACTTTAATTTGAATCAAAAAGCTTTGGTTGGCTGTGTTTTAGTTTAGTTTGATTCAATTAGCTTTATTGAATGCATTTGACTGTTATTTGATTCAAAAAGCTCTGTTTGAATGTGTTTCACTTTCATTTGATTCAATTAGCTTTCCTTGAATGTGTTTGACTTTCATTTGATTAAATTAGCTTTGTTAAATGCATTTGACTTTCATTTGATTTAGAAAGCTTTGTTTGAAAGTGTTTACCTTGCATTTGATTTAATTAGCTTTGTTTGAATGTGTTTGACTTTAATTTGATTCAAAAAGCTTTGTTTGAAAGTGTTTGACTTTCATTTGATTCAACTAGATTTGTTAGAATGTGTTTGACTTTAATTTGATTCAAAAAGCTTTGTTTGAAAGTGTTTGACTTTCATTTGATTCAACTGGATTTGTTAGAATGTGTTTGACTTTAATTTGATTCAATCAGCTTTGTTTGAATGTGTTTGACTTTCATTTGATTCAATTAGCTTTGGAGAATGCATTTGACTTTCATTTGATTAAATTAGCTTTGTTGAATGCATTAGACTTTAATTTGAATCAAAAAGCTTTGGTTCACTGTGTTTGACTTTCATTTGATTTAATTAGCTTTATTAAATGCATTTGACTTTCGTTTGATTCAAAAAGATTTATTTGAATGTGTTTTACTTTTATTTGATTCAATTAGCTTTGCTTGAATCTGTTTGACTTTCATTTGATTCAATTAGCTTTGTTTGAATGTGTTTGACTTTTATTTGATTCAAAAAGCTTTGTTTGAACGTGTTTGACTTTCATTTTATTCAATTAGCTTTGTTTGAATGTGTTTTACTTTCATTTGATTAAATTATCTTTGTTGAATGCATTTGACTTTCATTTGATTTAGAAAGCTTTGTTTGAAAGTGTTTGACTTGCATTTGATTTAATTAGCTTTGTTTGAATGGGTTTGACTTCAATTTGATTCAAAAATCTTTGTTTGATTGTGTTTGACTTTCATTTGATTCAACTAGCTTTGTTTGAATGTGTTTGACTTTCATTTGATTCAATCAGCTTTGTTTGAATGTGTTTTACTTTCATTTGATTTAATTAGCTTTGTTTAAATGTGTTTGACTTTTATAGATTCATAAAGCTTTGTTTGAATGTGTTTGACTTTTATTTGATTCTATCAGCTTTGTTTGAATGTGTTTTACTTTCATTTGATTTAGTTAGCTTTGTTTAAATGTGTTTGACTTTTATTTGATTCAAAAAGCTTTGTTTGAATGTGTTTGACTTTCATTTGATTCAATTAGCTTTGTTTGAATGTGTTTGACTTTGATTTGATTCGTTTAGCTTTGTAGAATGCATTTGACTTTTATTTGATTCAAAAAGCTTTATTTGAATGTGTTTGACTTTCATTCGAATCAATTAGCTTTGATGAATGCATTTGACTTTCATTTGATTCAAAAAGCTCTGTTTGAATGTGTTTAACTTTCATTTGATTCAACTAGCTTTGTTTTAATGTGTTTGACTTTCATTTGATTCAAATAGCTTTGTTTGAATGTGTTAGACTTTCATTTGATTCAATTAGCTTTGTTAAATGCATTAGACTTTAATTTGATTCAAAAAGCTTTGTTTGAATGTGTTTGACTTTCACTTGATTCAATCAGCTTTGTTTGAATGTGTTTGACTTTCATTTGATTCAACTAGCTTTGTTTGAATGTGTTTGACTTTCATTTGATTTAGAAAGCTTTGTTTGAAAGTGGTTGACTTGCATTTGATTAATTAGCTTTGTTTGAATGTGTTTGATTTTAATTTGATTCAAAAAGTTTTGTTTGAATGTGTTTAACTTTAATTTGATTCAAAAAGCTTTGTTTGAATGTGTTTGACTTTCATTTGATTCAAATAGCTTTGTTTGAATGTGTTTGAATTTCATTTGATTCAATTAGCTTTGTTAAATGCATTGGACTTCAATTTGACTCAAAAAGCTTTGTTTGAATGTGTTTGACTTTCATTTTATTCAAAAAGATTTGTTTGAATGTGTTTTACTTTCACTTGATTCAAATAGCTTTGATTGAATGTGTTTGACTTTCATTTGATTAAATTAGCTTTATTGAATGCATTTGACTTTCATTTTATTCAAAAAGATTTGTTTGAATGTGTTTGACTTTCATTGGATTCAATTAGATTTGTTTGAATGTGTTTGACTTTCATTTGATTCAATTAGCTTTGTTGAATGCATTAGACTTTAATTTGAGTCAAAAAGCTTTTTTTGAATGTGTTTGATTATCATTTGATTCAATTAGCTTTGTTTGAATGTGTTTGACTTTCATTTGATTCAAAAAGATTTGTTTGAATGTGTTTTACTTTCACTTGATTCAATTAGCTTTGATTGAATGTGTTTGACTTTCATTTGATTAAGTTAGCTTTATTAAATGCATTTGACTTTCATTTGATTCAAAAAGATTTGTTTGAATGTGTTTGACTTTCATTGGATTCAATTAGATTTGTTTGAATGTGTTTGACTTTCATTTGATTCAATTAGCTTTGTTGAATGCATTAGACTTTAATTTGATTAAAAAAGCTTTTTTTGAATGTGTTAGATTATCTTTTGATTCAATTAGCTTTGTTTGAATGTGTTTGACTTTAATTTGATTCAAAAAGCTTTGTTTGAACGTGTTTAACTTTCATTTTATTCAATTAGCTTTGTTTAAATGTGTTTCACTTTCATTGGATTCAATTAGCTTTGTACAATGCATTTGACTTTCATTTGATTAAATTAGCTTTGTTGAATGTATTTGACTATCATTAGATTCAGAAATATTTGTTTGAATGTGTTTTACTTTCATTTGATTTAATTAGCTTTGTTTAAATGTGTTTGACTTTCATTTGATTAAATTAGCTTTGTGGAATGCATTTGACTTTCATTTGATTCAAAAAGCATTGTTTGAATGTGTTTTACTTTCATTTGATTCAATTAGCTTTGTTTGAATGTGTTTGACTTTCATTCGATTAAATTAGCTTTGTAGAATGCATTTGACTTTAATTTGATTCAAAAAGCTTTATTTGAATGTGTTTGACTTTCATTCAAATCAATTAGGTTTGATGAATGCATCTGACTTCCATTTGATTCAAAAAGCTCTGTTTGAATGTGTTTGACTTTCTTTGATTCAATTAGATTTGCTTGAATGTGTTTGACTTTCATTTGATTAAATTAGCTTTGTTTAATTGTGTTTGACTTTTATTTGATTCAATTAGCTTTGTAGAATGCATTAGACTTTAATTTGAATCAAAAAGCTTTGGTTGACTGTGTTTTACTTTAGTTTGATTCAATTAGCTTTATTGAATGTGTTTCGGGGTTTTCTGATGTCCTGCGGGAGAGTTACAATTCCGAGACTGGAACCGGACGCCTGTACCTGCAAAATAACGGAGACTCCTGAGAGCTCCGCCTCCAACGGTCAAGTTAGTACCTGATTAAGGAGTAATTAATACAGAAATCAAAGTAATGAGATCTCTCTAGGTGAGAGTGCTTAGGGTTGGTAATCTGCGTTGTTAGCGAGATTAGCCGGTTGTTAATAACTCTGTTCTTCTCTGCTTGATTTCTTGATTATTCCCTTCTGTGATTAATGAGGATTAATTGAGTATTTATAGCCTTGAGAAGCGTGCAACTCTCTAGGTTTAAGGTAAACCTAGGGCTGATCGGGCCTCTAGACTGGATTGGGCCTTGATGGCCGGCTTTCCCATTTGGCATGGGTGGACACGTGGCGTGTCTAAAGTGGTCCGTAGAGGACGTATCTGTGATTGACACGTGGCAGGCTCCTGTTGTCCTTCGTGAAGGACACGTGGCGGAGCCTGGTTGGTCCACTTGTCAGACGGTGATTGGTGGATAAAAATCCCCTAATCATTTGCCCCTCACAGGTGGCACGTGACTGGTCACGTGTCGCCTGTGACAGGTGTCGCACGGTGATAGGCGACGGCCTGTTACAGGTGTCACCTTGCAAACGGCCGAGAGATTTTCCCGCCCAAATTTTGAAGTTGGAAGCGACCCTTCGCCTTCTCACCTTGCCTATATAAGAAAGTGCTGACTTCGGTCATTTTCACATTTGAGAACTTTGCGAGAACATTCGGACCCTTGAACTTGCTCTGACATTTCGGACTTTTTCTGCCTACCGCCTGTTCTGACAAGCCGACTGACCCGAACTTCCAGGACTTCATCAACCGTCACTCGTTCAGGTAACTCAGTTCTCTTACTCTTAATTTCCTTTTATTTTTTGAAATGGCACCATGGAAGCACACGACACGACCTAAGTTAGTGATCAGCCGGTCACCGGGGACGGCTGAATCTAGGACTAGGAGTGCCGCCTGCCCTTTTCTGGACCCATCTTTGCCCTTTATACAAAGTCCGACTGTATCTGTGTCTATGCAGAACGTGATGGCCAGAACGAAACAGACTGCTAAGATATCAAACTCAGACGGCTCCTCCCAAAGGGTGCTCCTTAGTGAAACATCTGACCAGGCGCCAGATGTAGAACGAGGCGACTGTCAAGCCGACAGTTCTGAGAGAGGGGCCAAGGTGTTCCCTTCCCATCTTACCGTTGACATGTCTAATTTTCCTTCTGCTCCTTCTAAGGGAGATGAGGCGGGCCCCTCTAGGAAAGGGGAGGAGTCGTCCTCCTCGGACTCGTCAGAGGACGAGTCTGAGTCCAGCTCTTCTGGACACAGTTCTCCAGGCTCAGAAGAAAAACATAGCCGCCTACAAGAGGCGAGACTTTCTCATGCAGTTGAGAAGGGGGATAATTGGGCAGAGCCGTCCGCCTCTTACAGAGAGGAAAACGCCCCCTACTACTGCAGGGTACCCCGGGGCCGGATTTCAACCATGCAAGACAACGTGGCGAGCTTTATTGCTAACCACAAAATGGGCCCGGAATTTTTACTGTTCGTGCCGGATCCAGAAGACACTGTCGTCTGGCCGGCTGGTACCAGCTATGGTGACGGCTGCTTTGGCTGCTATGTGGCGGCCATCAAAGCTGGACTGCGCTTCCCATTACATCCGGCTGTTCAGCGGATTTTAGATGGGTATGATCTGGGGTTATGGCAGTTAGCCCCCAACTCTTGGGTAAACGTACTCGGCTATGTGGCCGGGTGCGAAATGTACGGGGTGGAGCCAAGCTTTGAGGCTTTCGCCCACATGAACTATCTCAGCCGGACCCCTAAGTCGGGAGGTACCGGCTGGTACCAACTAACAAGCCATAGGGGTTACCTCATGACAAAAGGTAAGGCGAATAAATGGAAGGATTGGCAGAACACCTTCCTTATTATCGAGGGTTCAGACACGGAGCTGAACAAACGCTTTAACAAGTGGAATAGGGATTCGCCTCTTCTCGCAGGCGGCCGCAGCATGCCGCCTGTTCCCCCAAAGGCTAAAAAAGAGATCCTAGACAAAGGACTCTTCAAAGTAGAGACTAGGGTGAACTCTACTTCAGGGGTACGAGAGCAAGTACCCCTAAACTGCGTCCCGAGCTTCAAGTGGCTCTATGACGAGTACTTTTTGGCCGCCTGTGGCCTCGGCAGTCGGTGCTCTAGAGGTAGCCGGCCTGACGAATACTCTGTTTTTTCACGCCTTGTTTACTTGGGATTTTTACTAACTTTGTTGTTTATTTCTTGCAGCTGACGCCATGAGTAAAATATCAGCATCTAAGACTGCGGCGGCCATGTTGCGGGCCTCGCTCATGAAGCAGTCGTATGCCGACTCCCCCAACAAGGAGGCACCCTTGGTAAGCTTTGAAAACTCTTCCTCTTTTAGTTGTCTTATGCATATACTAACTCTTTTTGTTTTCAGTCTGGCACTCCAAGGGCTTCTTCCTCGCAACAGCCGGACCCCAAGGCCCGGAGGACGACTGTTGCAAGCTCTCCTGGGTCTTCCAGGAAAACAGTGGCGGCTGAGAAGCAGCCGGCCACTTCTTCAAAAACCCAGGCGGGGCCGCCTAGATGTATGGACACTTGCTTGTAAAAACTCACCCTTGCTTCCTTCTTGACTAGGTCTAACTTGTTTTTTCCTTTCGCTTAATGCAGCCGGCCCCCAGGGACTTGACTTGGTTGAGGTAGCCAAGTCTATGGTTAAAGTAGTTCCTCCATCTGACAGGGAGGCGGTCAGGGGTGCCGGCACCCTTGACCTTGATGGAATTTCAGGGGTCTTTGCTGAGGTATACTTAGTATATTTTTGAGCTTTTGAGTTCCAGGACGCCTGTTAACTTTTTATTTGGAAACTGACGCCTGTTTTTCTTTGTACTTAGGCCCTGCTCCGAGTCAACAGCCTTCGCAAGCCGATTGATCGGAAAAACAAAGAGGTAAAGGCCGCAAAGGCTATGGCCGCCTCCAGCTGTGATAAGGCAATGTTTCAAATTGCCCAAAATGAAGTACTGACCATTGATCTTCTTTATTATCAGGCGCAGGCTACCGCCGCTGTTCGGGCTCAGTTAGAGGCGGCCCAAAAGAAGGTTGACGAGCTGGAGGGGACCGTCACCAACCTTAAGGCCGAGCTGAAACCTCTTCGCCAAAAAATGCACTCTTACGAAGCCATGGAGAAATCTTTGGCCAACGTAAAAGAACGCCTGGTGAACCAAGAGAAGAGTCTTACCCAAGAGCTCTCGGATAAGGCCGAGCAAGAGAAACAAGAGCTCGTCCGGGAGATGGTGGAAGACTCCGCTCAAATCCAACGCATGACCTGGGAACGACTGTTCCCCAGTGCCGACTTCGCCTCATGGGAAAGAACGTACCGCCAGTGTTCGGAAACATATAATCAACAGATCCTGGCGGCTACTGAAGAAGAGGCGTTGGACGGTGCGTTGGAGGAGGAAGAGCCGGTTGTGGCGCTTGTGCCACTTGGGGGTAAGGCATCAAAGGAGGGTGCAGCTAAGGCCGAGTCCAGCAAGAAGAGTGCTGACCAGGCGGCAGCTGCTGATACTGAACTGCCCCCTTCTTAAGCTTTTAAGTATTTTTTTCACGGCCTGCGTGCCGTTTGATTTGTAATTACCCGGCCAGGGGGCCGGGGTTTTGAATATTCTGCTGGTCTTTTATGGCCGGCTCATTTTTAATCAAATTTTTGTTTTGGTTCAAATTTGTCTAAGTATTTTTAATTTGTTCACTAGACCGACTGTTGTGTATGGCCGAACGTTAAGACAGGTACAAATAGTAAGTATGCCGCCTATGCCCCTGGACGACTGGTTGTCTGTTTCCAGGATAGATGATCAGTCGGCCATTTATTCAATCGGTATTCGAACTCTTTATTCAATCTGTGACCAAGTAAATAGAATTACCTAGTCGCCAAGGAATTAAGTAGGAAAACAAGCGGCGGGTACCGGTTGTTTCCCTTTATTGCCAATGTTGGCTTTTAACTCGTAATTTGTTAACCTAGCAAGAGTATTGGTTGAGAGCCTTTGTTCATTAAAGACAAGTGGACGACTCATACCTTTTAGGCTCCATACTAAGTTTGAGTGACTATTAAGTTAACATAGGAGTTACTTAGTCTTCGTCACAATCTTGATTGAGTAGTAGAGGTGCCAGGCGGCGTAGGCCGGCTAGACCCCTTGATTCGCCAATGTTTGTTGGCTATTAACTCAATAGGTTATCCAGTAGGAATAGGGGTTCGAGTGCCCTTGTTTGTTTAAAACAGGCGGACGACTCAAACTTTTTAGATTCCATACCAAATTTGAAGGAGTGACTATGAGTTAACTTTGGAGTTACTCAGTCGCCGTCACTTTTGTTTGAGAAGTAGAGGTACCAGGCGGCGTAGGCCGGTTAGACCCCTTGATTCGCCAATGTTTGTTGGCTATTAACTCAATAGGTACCCCCTGCATTTATCCCAAGTAATACAGGCGGTCATCTGACTCAGATGTCAACTGCTACCACTGGTTTGGTTAGTGATAGAGTTATCCTTGTCTCAAAAACGGCTACGTGGTTGCCCTTGGGGACAGTCGTATAGGTGCCGTGTAATTAGTTTATAGAACAATGTTCCACCCAAAAGGGAGCTGCTCTCTGCGACGAATTTCATCCGGAGGGATGCCGTCGGACGCCTGCTATGATGTTGGGACAGGTCGTATTAGTTTTGTAGATTTGATCAGTTGGCTTGGCGCCTGGTCTGATCATTCGGCCGGTGGCCTTGGTAAGTTCTTGGTGAACGTAGGTGCTAAGTAAAAGAAGGGTAGCCGCCTGTTAGGCACAGGGTCGGCCAGGCCCTAATCTTTTTAGCTAAGTATTGTGAGTAAAATACTCAATGGAGAGTAGCCGACTGTAAAGGAACAGACGGCATGCCCCTCTGAAGATAGAGTGAAAAACTCAATGGAGAGTAGCCGACTGTAAAGTACAGACGGCATGCCCCTCTGAAGATAGAGTGAAAAACTCAATGGAGAGTAGCCGACTGTAAAGGTACAGACGGCATGCCCCTCTGAAGATAGAGTGAAAAACTCAATGGAGAGTAGCCGACTGTAAAGGTACAGACGGCATGCCCCTCTGAAGATAGAGTGAAAAACTCAATGGAGAGTAGCCGACTGTAAAGGTACAGACGGCATGCCCCTCGTAATACAAAATTGAATGGTAAGTGCAAACTTTATTAAGTAGCTCTTTACTTTACATCATTCAGAAGAAATATTTTTTAAGGTTATCTACATTCCAGGTTCGAGGCAACGGTTGTCCGTCTGGTGTTTCCAGACGGTAGGTACCGTCCCTGACTTCCTCATAGATTCGGTAGGGTCCTTCCCAGTTTGGAGTTAGTTTGCCAGACTCATTAGCCCTACCAACTGCTTCCATTTTTCTAAGTACAAAGTCCCCTACTTTGAGTGGACGCCTGTGTACTTTTTTGTTGTATGATCTAGTCATTCTCAGGCGATAGATCTCATGGCGCAAAACAGCATTGCCCCTCTTTTCAGGAAGTGAGTCTAATGCCAGGCGCATAGCTTCCCAGTTTGCCTCTTCGTCATATAGCATTACTCGAAGAGTCGGCTCGTAGTGTTCTATTGGAAGAACAGCTTCTGCACCATAAGTTAGGAAGAATGGAGTTTCTCCAGTCGCCCCTTTTTCAGTCGTCCTAATGGCCCAGAGAACATGTGGTAGTTCATCTGCCCATAGGCCGCCTGCTCGTTCAATCTTTTTCTTGAAACCGTCTGAGATGATTTTATTAAAGGCTTCTACCTGGCCGTTTGCTTGTGGACGGCCGACAGATGCAAAGTAGTGGGCAATTCCTTGGTCTCCCAACCAGCTTTTGAGAACAGGCGTCTCAAATTGGGGACCATTATCAAAAACCATAGACATGGGAACCCCGAACCGAGTGATGACGTTTTTCCAAATGAATGAAATTACATCTTTCGTCTTGATTCCCTTTACAGCCTCCGCCTCTACCCATTTAGTGAAGTAGTCAACGGCAACAAGTATATACCTTCTGCCGCCTGTAGCAGGCGTATATGGACCCAGAATGTCCATGCCCCACTTAGCAAACGGTAGTGGGCTGTGAATGGTAGTGAGGTCAGTAGCCGGACGGTGAATTAATTTGCCAAACCTTTGGCACTTGTCACATTTTTTCACCATCTCCATTGCATCTGCTTCCAAAGTAGGCCAAAAGTAGCCCTGGCGCCTTGCCCTTTGAGCAAGCATCCTACCACCTATATGGGAAGCACAGAAACCAGAGTGAAGATCATCTAGTATCTCTCGTCCCTTTTCAGGAGTAACACACTTTAAGAAGGGTTGAAGGTACCCCCTCTTGTGAAGTTCTCCCTGTATCATTTCAAAACAGGAGGCTCGTTTTTTCAGTGCTGCCGCCTGTTGAGGATCATCCGGCAGTGTACCGTTTGTCAAATATGCCCTGATTGAATCCATCCAGGTTGAGCTTCTGTCTAGGATTCCAATAGGGTTTTCCTCGATGCTTCTTTTCTCCATTACTTCCCAAAAAACAGTTCGAGGAGTATCGGAGGAGGCGGATGATGCTAATTTCGAAAGTGCATCTGCCTGGTTGTTTTCTGATCTCGGCACTTGGATCAGATGGAAATCCTCAAGGGAGCCGACTGCTTGTCGGACCGCCTGTAAATACTTGATCATGGCCGGATGTGTTGCTTCGTATTCGCCATTGTACTGACTCACTATCAATTGTGAATCAGAACAGGCGTCTATTTTTCTTGCCCCTGCCGCCTTACACATGCGGATCCCGGCTAGTAAAGCTTCATATTCTGCCTCATTGTTTGAAGCCTGAAAACTGAAGCGTAGAGCATACTCGAACCTGTCGCCCTCTGGAGATTGACATACGACGCCTGCTCCACAACCATTTGAAGTAGAGCTTCCGTCCACATATACCTTCCAGACTTGGTCTGGAACTTGAGAGTCAGGAGGACGAGTCATCTCTACAATAAAGTCAGCAAAGGCTTGCCCCTTCACTGCTTTTCTAGGCTCGAAAGTAACTTCGAGGCTCTGTATTTCTATGGCCCATTTGATCATTCGTCCTGACGACTCCATGATGGTAAGGGGCCGCTTGATTGGTTGGTCGGTATACACAACGACTGCATGTGCCAAAAAGTAAGGCTTCAATTTTTTAACAGCCATGAAGAGTGCAAGACCAAATTTCTCCACTAGGGGATACCTCAACTCGGCATTTTTCAGTACGTGACTGACAAAGTAGACCGGGAGCTGACAGCCGTCCCTTTCAGCAAGGAGCACAGCGCTTAACGCATGATCAGAGACAGCCAAGTACATGTAGAGATCTTCTTTGGGCAAAGGGATGACCAGCCTCGGCAAGGAATGCAAGTGAACTTTTAATTTCTGGAAGGCGGCCTCAGCATCCGGCCCCCATTCAAACCTTGCCTTTTTCTTAATTGCCTGGAAAAAGTATAGGCATTTGTCGCCTGATCGGCTTAGGAATCTCCCCAAGGCCGCCAGACAACCTGTTAACTTCTGAACCTCTCGGACGGTACGAGGCGACTGCATGTCAATGACCGCCTGTACCTTCTCAGGGTTCGCCTCTATTCCTCTCTGATTGATAAGGAATCCGAGAAATTTCCCAGACTCAACTCCAAATACACATTTCTTGGGATTGAGCATGACATGGTGCCGCCTGAGTGTGGCGAAAGTTTCTCGGAGGTCCGTCAGATGATCTTTCTGAAGTTTAGTCTTGACAATCATATCATCAATATATGCCTCGACGTTTCTCCCAATCTGATCAAAGAACACTGTGTTTATCATTCGTTGGAAGGTAGCCGGGGCATTCTTAAGACCAAACGGCATGACCGTGTAACAGTACAATCCCTGATCAGTGACGAAGGCCGTCTTCTCCTGATCTTTCTTCCATAAAGGAATTTGATGAAAACCAGAATAAGCGTCCATAAAACTCATCAAGGCATGGCCGGCTGTTGAGTCGACCAGGTTATCAATTTTAGGCAGAGGGTAACTGTCTTTGGGGCACGCCTTGTTCAAGTCTGTGTAGTCTACACACATTCGCCAGGTGCCATTCGGCTTTTTAACAAGCACCACATTTGCAACCCAATCTGGGAAGTAACATTGCCGAATGAACCCTGCATCAAGTAATTTTTTGACTTCGGCGGCTGCCGCCTGACCTCTTTCTTCACCATGGTTCCGCTTCTTTTGCCGTACCGGCTTCTTTTTCGGATCCACAGCGAGTTTATGTATTGCCAGATCAGGACTAATGCCTGGCATTTCATGGACTTCAAATGCAAAGATGTCCTTGTATTCTTTCAACAGGTTGTGAAAGTCATCACCAAGGTTTCTCAGAGCAGTCGTCCCAACTTTGACTGTTCGGTCAGGACGGGAGTCGTCTAATATCAGGTCCGCATGCTCACCAGCCGGCTGAGGGCGGAACTCATCCGGCCGGTCCTCTGCCAATGATTGCTATTTTCTTGCTTTTCTTGCGGACTCTGTCTAGGGCGCCTTTCTCTTTTTGTCGCCTGTTTCTTGAACAGGCGCACTCTCCTTGACGTTGTCAAGGTCTGTTTTTTCTCCACTTGACCCAGTGGCCATAACAGTGGGCTTGACATCCGAGAGATAGCACTCTCGGGCCATCCTCTGATCTCCCCTTAGGGAGCCGACTGTTCCATTATCCCTTTCAAACTTAAGCAGCATAAGTGACGGGATTATAACAGCCTTGGAATTATTCAGGGTTGGTCGACCCAGAATCATGTTATAGGCCGAGAGTTCCTCTACTACTAGGAACCGGACTACCATGTGTCGTCCTTCCCCTTTTTCGCCCAGGCGAATGGGTAGATCTACTCGTCCCAGTGGATGGACGACTCCTCCTCCAAACCCTATTAAAGGGTGGGAGGCCGGATGTATGCAGTCCGTCTGATATTTCAGTTTTGACAGACATTTGCTGCTGATGAGATCTGAGGAGCTCCCGGTATCTATGAGGATTCGGCCAACTCTCTGGTTGGCCACTTTACATTCAATAACGAGAGGGTCGTCATGCGGCCCCCTTATTCCTCCTAGATCCTCTTCAGTGATGACAATCTCAGGAAATGTATATTTGGACGGCTGTTCTTGGTGAACGGAATTTACATCTAACCGCCTTATATTATCTTTGTTGCCCCTAATAGTGGGGCCGCCTCCTGAGAAGCCGCCTGCAATGGTGTAGACGACTGCATCATCTGTATCGGAACTGTCGGCCTGTTGATTCTTTTTGGCCGACTGCTTTTTTGAGGAAGTGTTCCCCGTAGATTTCTTGACATAAGTGTCAAGATCACCTTGATCAGCCAAGCGGTCTAGGTACCGCATGAGACTGATGCAGTCATTGGTGTGATGACCAACGTCATCATGATAAGCACAGATTTTGTCTTGGTTCCGGTTGCTCGCAGAACCCTTCATGGGGAGCGGCTTCTCAATTGAGAGCCGTCCCTTTATTTCTTTTAGGATAAACTGGTTATCCTTGTTAAACACATACTTTGGGGAGTATGGTTTGAATTCTTTTTTCTTTTTCTGGGCCGGTTGTTTAGAGGAATCAGCCGCCCAGACCTCTTTTCTTTTCTCATCTTTGTTGGACGGCTGTTTCTGTCGTCCCTCTCTTTTGTCGAACCTCTTCCCGTCCGACTGTTTTATCGTACACAGATCAGTCGCCTGTATATAGGCTTCTGCTTCAATCAAGGCCTCTTGAAGAGTCGCCACCCTTTTTCGAACTAAATCAAATTTAAAGGTAGACCCGTCTTTGAGACCTCTAAAAAAGTCAGTATAAGCTACCTCATCCGGTAACCCTTGAATCTGTATTCTCATCAGGTTGAACCGCCTGATGTAAGAACGAAGCCCCTCCTTCTCACCCTGCTGAATCGTTCCCAAATCAAGGGTCGTTTTCTTCGCAGGGATATTCATGGCGAAGTTGGAGGCAAATAAATAAGCAAGCGTCCTGAAGTTGTTTACACAACCAGTCGGCAGGTTGCCGAACCATTGCTGTGCAATTCCCTTGAGAGTCGCTGGGAAACACTTGCACCAAGTGGGATCATCCAACCCTTGAAGGTACATCAGGTTGGTGAATGCCATCAGATGGTCTTCTGGGTTAGTAGTGCCGTCATAGGCGCCTACTAGAACATTTTTTACTTTGGCCGGCTGAGCGGCTTCAGTAATTTCCTTGGAGAAGGCCGACGGCTGTTCACCAAGTCTAAGCAGCCGTAGCTGCCAGTCCATAGGTTGGACGTTTTTTGCTGCAGGTCCACCAAATGGAGGTGGCTGCATAAAATACTGTTGTTGCGGCACAAATGGTAAGTTTGGTACCGCCTGGGCACTATGAAAGCCGGACTGGCGGGAGGTGCCGCCTGACTGACTCTCATGGTACGACTGAGTATGCCTCATCGAGGCATTTCGCAAACTGTCCTGAAAATTTGAAGTAGAAGCCGACTCTGATAATCGATCACTCTTCTTCTGCTCTAGCAGGTGCCGAGCATCTGTGAACGTTTGCTTTGACCCATCATGCCTGAATATGACGAACCGGTTTCCTATTTCCCGTAGGATAACGGAGTTTTGTGAAATCAAGAGCAGGTGGCTCCCGCTTCTTGGATTTAGGATGGGGAGTCGCCTCTCGCCCTTGAACTGGCTTCCTCTTCAGTGAAGTGGAAGGTTTCTTGGCCGACTGCTCTTTGACTGAAGCAGGCGGTTTTTTGTTGATCAACTCTTGAATCTCTCCCTTGAAGTCCCTCATGAAGGTCATGAGTTCGTTCCTTGTGATGGGAGCAGACCCATCAGTCGGCTGTTGCCGAGCAAGCGATGCGCCTGCTGGCTCGCTTCCTGTTTGAAGATGCTCCCGTTCCCTCCTTTCGGTATGACGGGTACGTCGGGCCCTTAGGGTCCCGTCTGGAGCTGTATGAGTTTCAACTTCAAATTCACTTTCGGTATCATGGTCCGATTGAACTTGAGGGTCGTCTAGGGGACGCCTCTCTTCTGGAGTCGGTACAGACTTGGATGCCATCTCTGAAGTACTCTCCCCACAGACGGCGCCAAATGTTTCGGGGTTTTCTGATGTCCTGCGGGAGAGTTACAATTCCGAGACTGGAACCGGACGCCTGTACCTGCAAAATAACGGAGACTCCTGAGAGCTCCGCCTCCAACGGTCAAGTTAGTACCTGATTAAGGAGTAATTAATACAGAAATCAAAGTAATGAGATCTCTCTAGGTGAGAGTGCTTAGGGTTGGTAATCTGCGTTGTTAGCGAGATTAGCCGGTTGTTAATAACTCTGTTCTTCTCTGCTTGATTTCTTGATTATTCCCTTCTGTGATTAATGAGGATTAATTGAGTATTTATAGCCTTGAGAAGCGTGCAACTCTCTAGGTTTAAGGTAAACCTAGGGCTGATCGGGCCTCTAGACTAGATTGGGCCTTGATGGCCGGCTTTCCCATTTGGCATGGGTGGACACGTGGCGTGTCTAAAGTGGTCCGTAGAGGACGTATCTGTGATTGACACGTGGCAGGCTCCTGTTGTCCTTCGTGAAGGACACGTGGCGGAGCCTGGTTGGTCCACTTGTCAGACGGTGATTGGTGGATAAAAATCCCCTAATCAGAATGCATTTGACTTTTATTTGATTCAAAAAGCTCTGTTTGAATGTGTTTCACTTTCATTTGATTCAATTAGCTTTGCTTGAATGTGTTTGACTTTCATTTGATTAAATTAGCTTTGTTGAATGCATTTGACTTTCATTTGATTTAGAAAGCTTTGTTTGAAAGTGTTTACCTTATGTTTGATTTAATTAGCTTTGTTTGAATGTGTTTGACTTTAATTTGATTCAAAAAGCTTTGTTTGAAAGTGTTTGACTTTCATTTGATTCAACTAGATTTGTTAGAATGTGTTTGACTTTAATTTGATTCAATCAGCTTTGTTTTAATGTGTTTGACTTTCATTTGATTCAATTAGCTTTGGAGAATGCATTTGACTTTCATTTGATTAAATTAGCTTTGTTGAATGCATTAGACTTTAATTTGAATCAAAAAGCTTTGGTTCACTGTGTTTGCCTTTCATTTGATTTAATTAGCTTTATTGAATGCATTTGACTTTCATTTTATTCAAAAAGATTTATTTGAATGTGTTTTACTTTTATTTGATTCACTTAGCTTTGCTTGAATCTGTTTGACATTCATTTGATTCAATTAGCTTTGTTTAATGTGTTTGACTTTTATTTGATTCAAAAAGCTTTGTTTGAACGTGTTTGACTTTCATTTTATTCAATTAGCTTTGTTTGAATGTGTTTGACTTTCATTTGATTAAATTATCTTTGTTGAATGCATTTGACTTTCATTTGATTTAGAAAGCTTTGTTTGAAAGTGTTTGACTTGCATTTGATTTAATTAGCTTTGTTTGAATGTGTTTGACTTCAATTTGATTCAAAAATCTTTGTTTGATTGTGTTTGACTTTCATTTGATTCAACTAGCTTTGTTTGAATGTGTTTGACTTTCATTTGATTCAATTAGCTTTGTTTGAATGTGTTTTACTTTCATTTGATTTAATTAGCTTTGTTTAAATGTGTTTGACTTTTATTTGATTCATAAAGCTTTGTTTGAATGTGTTTGACTTTCATTTGATTAAATCAGCTTTTTTTGAATGTGTTTTACTTTTATTTGATTCAATTAGCTTTGTTTGAATGTGTTTGACTTTTATTTGATTCAAAAACCTTTGTTTGAATGTGTTTGACTTTCATTTTATTCAATTAGCTTTGTTTGAAAGTGTTTGACTTTCAGTTGATTCAATTAGCTTTGTACAATGCATTTGACTTTCATTTGATTTAATTATCTTTGTTGAATGTATTTGTCTTTCATTTGATTCAGAAAGCTTTGTTTGAATGTGTTTTACTTTCATTTGATTTAATTAGCTTTGTTTAAATGTGTTTGACTTTTATTTGATTCAAAAAGCTTTGTTTGAATGTGTTTGACTTTCATTTGATTCAATTAGCTTTGTTTGAATGTGTTTGACTTTGATTTGATTCGTTTAGCTTTGTAGAATGCATTTGACTTTAATTTGATTCAAAAAGCTTTATTTGAATGTGTTTGACTTTCATTCAAATCAATTAGCTTTGATGAATGCATTTGACTTTCATTTGATTCAAAAAGCTCTGTTTGAATGTGTTTGACTTTCATTTGATTCAACTAGCTTTGTTTGAATGTGTTTGACTTTCATTTGATTCAAATAGCTTTGTTTGAATGTGTTTGACTTTCATTTGATTCAATTAGCTTTGTTAAATGCATTAGACTTTAATTTGATTCAAAAAGCTTTGTTTGAATGTGTTTGACTTTCACTTGATTCAATCAGCTTTGTTTGAATGTGTTTGACTTTCATTTGATTCAACTAGCTTTGTTTGCATGTGTTTGACTTTCATTTGATTTAGAAAGCTTTGTTTGAAACTGCTTGACTTGCATTTGATTAATTAGCTTTGTTTGAATGTGTTTGATTTTAATTTGATTCAAAAAGCTTTGTTTGAATGTGTTTGAATTTCATTTGATTCAATTAGCTTTGTTAAATGCATTGGACTTCAATTTGACTCAAAAAGCTTTGTTTGAATGTGTTTGACTTTCATTTTATTCAAAAAGATTTGTTTGAATGTGTTTTACTTTCACTTGATTCAATTAGCTTTGATTGAATGTGTTTGACTTTCATTTGATTAAATTAGCTTTATTGAATGCATTTGACTTTCATTTTATTCAAAAAGATTTGTTTGAATGTGTTTGACTTTCATTGGATTCAATTAGATTTGTTTGAATGTGTTTGACTTTCATTTGATTCAATTAGCTTTGTTGAATGCATTAGACTTTAATTTGATTTAAAAAGCTTTTTTTGAATGTGTTTGACTTTCATTTGATTCAATTAGCTTTGTTTGAATGTGTTTGACTTTCATTCGATTAAATTAGCTTTGTAGAATGCATTTGACTTTAATTTGATTCAAAAAGCTTTAATTGAATGTGTTTGACTTTCATTCAAATCAATTAGGTTTGATTAATGCATCTGACTTCCATTTGATTCAACAAGCTCTATTTGAATGTGTTTGACTTTCATTTGATTCAATTAGATTTGCTTGAATGTGTTTGACTTTCATTTGATTAAATTAGCTTTGTTTAATTGTGTTTGACTTTTATTTGATTCAATTAGCTTTGTAGAATGCATTAGACTTTAATTTTAATCAAAAAGCTTTGGTTGACTGTGTTTTACTTTAGTTTGATTCAATTAGATTTATTGAATGCATTTGACTTTTATTTGATTCAAAAAGCTCTGTTTGAATGTGTTTCACTTTCATTTGATTCAATTAGCTTTGCTTGAATGCATTTGACTTTCATTTGATTTAATTAGCTTTGTTGAATGTATTTGTCTTTCATTTGATTCAGAAAGCTTTGTTTGAATGTGTTTTACTTTCATTTGATTTAATTAGCTTTGTTTAAATTTGTTTAACTTTTATTTGATTCAAAAAGCTTTGTTTGAATGTGTTAGACTTTCATTTGATTCAATTAGCTTTCTTTGAATGTGTTTGACTTTGATTTTATTCGTTTAGCTTTGTAGAATGCATTTGACTTTAATTTGATTCAAAAAGCTTTATTTGAATGTGTTTGACTTTCATTCGAATCAATTAGCTTTGATGAATGCATTTGACTTTCATTTGATTCAAAAAGCTCTGTTTGAATGTGTTTGACTTTCATTTGATTCAACTAGCTTTGTTTGAATGTGTTTGACTTTCATTTGATTCAAATAACTTTGTTTGAATGTGTTTGACTTTCATTTGATTCAATTAGCTTTGTTAAATGCATTAGACTTTAATTTGATTCAAAAAGCTTTGTTTAAATGTGTTTGACTTTCACTTGATTCAATCAGCTTTGTTTGAATGTGTTTGACTTTCATTTGATTCAACTAACTTTGTTTGAATGTGTTTGACTTTCATTTGATTTAGAAAGCTTTGTTTGAAAGTGCTTGACTTGCATTTGATTTAATTAGCTTTGTTTGAATATGTTTGATTTTAATTTGAT
The DNA here is from genome assembly GCF_001683475.1 of Chenopodium quinoa. Taxonomy (NCBI): domain Eukaryota; kingdom Viridiplantae; phylum Streptophyta; class Magnoliopsida; order Caryophyllales; family Amaranthaceae; genus Chenopodium; species Chenopodium quinoa. The sequence continues at coordinate 310,890 of NW_018744666.1, forward strand.
TCAAAAAGCTTTGTTTGAATGTGTTTGACTTTAGTTTGATTCAAAAAGCTTTATTTGAATGTGTTTGACTTTCATTTGATTCAAATAGCTTTGTTTGAATGTGTTTGAATTTCATTTGATTCAATTAGCTTTGTTAAATGTGTTGGACTTCAATTTGACTCAAAAAGCTTTGTTTGAATGTGTTTGACTTTCATTTGATTCAATTAGCTTTGTTTGAATGTGTTTGACTTTCATTTGATAGAAAGCTTTGTTTGAAAGTGCTTGACTTGCATTTGATTTAATTAGCTTTGTTTGAATGTGTTTGACTTTTATTTGATTCAAAAAGCTTTGTTTGAATGTGTTTGACTTCAATTTGATTCAAAAAGCTTTGTTTGAATGTGTTTGACTTCAATTTGATTCAAAAAGCTTTGATGAATGCATTTGACTTTTATTTGATTCAATTAGCTTTAATGAATGCATTTGACTTTTATTTGATTCAAAAAGCTTTGTTTGAAAGTGTTTCACTTTCATTAGATTCAATTAGCTTTGCTTGAATGTGTTTGACTTTCATTTGATTAAATTAGCTTTGTTGAATGTATTTGACTTTCATTTGATTTAGAAAGCTTTGTTTGAAAGTGTTTACTTTGCATTTGATTTAATTAGCTTTGTTTGAATGTGTTTGACTTTAATTTGATTCAAAAAGCTTTGTTTGAAAGTGTTTGACTTTCATTTGATTCAACTAGATTTGTTATAATGTGTTTGACTTTCATTTGATTCAATCAGCTTTGTTTGAATGTGTTTGACTTTCATTTGATTGAATTAGCTTTGGAGAATGCATTTGACTTTCATTTGATTAAATTAGCTTTGTTGAATGCATTAGACTTTAATTTGAATCAAAAAGCTTTGGTTCACTGTGTTTGACTTTCATTTGATTTAATTAGCTTTATTGAATGCATTTGACTTTCATTTGATTCAAAAAGATTTATTTGAATGTGTTTTACTTTTATTTGATTCAATTAGCTTTGCTTGAATCTGTTTGACTTTCATTTGATTTAATTAGCTTTGTTTGAATGTGTTTGACTTTTATTTGATTCAAAAAGCTTTGTTTGAACGTGTTTGACTTTCATTTTATTCAATTAGCTTTGTTTGTATGTGTTTGACTTTCATTTGATTAAATTATCTTTGTTGAATGCATTTGACTTTCATTTGATTTAAAAAGCTTTGTTTGAAAGTGTTTGACTTGCATTTGATTTAATTAGCTTTGTTTGAATGTGTTTGACTTTCATTTGATTCAACTAGCTTTGTTTGAATGTGTTTGACTTTCATTTGATTCAATCAGCTTTGTTTGAATGTGTTTTACTTTCATTTGATTTAATTAGCTTTGTTTAAATGTGTTTGACTTTTATTTGATTCATAAAGCTTTGTTTGAATGTGTTTGACTTTCATTTGATCCAATAAGCTTTGTTTGAATGTGTTTTACTTTTATTTGATTCAATTAGCTTTGTTTGAATGTGTTTGACTTTTATTTGATTCAAAAAGCTTTGTTTGAATGTGTTTGAACTTCATTTTATTCAATTAGCTTTGTTTGAAAGTTTTTGACTTCCATTTGATTCAATTAGCTTTGTTTGAATGTGTTTGACTTTGATTTGATTCGTTTAGCTTTGTAGAATGCATTTGACTTTAATTTGATTGAAAAAGCTTTATTTGAATGTGTTTGACTTTCATTCGAATCAATTAGCTTTGATGAATGCATTTGACTTTCATTTTATTCAAAAAGCTTTGTTTGAATGTGTTTGACTTTCATTTGATTCAATTAGCTTTGTTTGAATGTGTTTGACTTTCATTTGATTCAAATAGCTTTGTTTGAATGTGTTTGAATTTCATTTGATTCAATTAGCTTCGTTGAATGCATTTGACTTTCATTCGATTTAAAAAGCTTTGTTTGAAAGTGTTTACTTTGCATTTGATTTAATTAGCTTTGTTTGAATGTGTTTGACTTTAATTTGATTCAAAGAGCTTTGTTTGAAAGTGTTTGACTTTCATTTGATTCAACTAGATTTGTTAGAATGTGTTTGACTTTCATTTGATTCAATCAGCTTTGTTTGAATGTGTTTGACTTTCATTTGATTGAATTAGCTTTGGAGAATGCATTTGACTTTCATTTGATTTAGAAAGCTTTGTTTGAATGCATTAGACTTTAATTTGAATCAAAAAGCTTTGGTTGACTGTGTTTTACTTTAGTTTGATTCAATTAGCTTTAATGAATGCATTTGACTTTTATTTGATTCAAAAAGCTCTGTTTGAAAGTGTTTCACTTTCATTAGATTCAATTAGCTTTGCTTGAATGTGTTTGACTTTCATTTGATTAAATTAACTTTGTTGAATGCATTTGACTTTCATTTGATTTAGAAAGCTTTGTTTGAAAGTGTTTACTTTGCATTTGATTTAATTAGCTTTGTTTGAATGTGTTTGACTTTAATTTGATTCAAAAAGCTTTGTTTGAAAGTGTTTGACTTTCATTTGATTCAACTAGATTTGTTATAAGGTGTTTGACTTTCATTTGATTTAATCAGCTTTGTTTGAATGTGTTTGACTTTCATTTGATTGAATTAGCTTTGGAGAATGCATTTGACTTTCATTTGATTAAATTAGCTTTGTTGAATGCATTAGACTTTAATTTGAATCAAAAAGCTTTGGTTCACTGTGTTTGACTTTCATTTGATTTAATTAGCTTTATTGAATGCATTTGACTTTCATTTGATTCAAAAAGATTTATTTGAATGTGTTTTACTTTTATTTGATTCAATTAGCTTTGCTTGAATCTGTTTGACTTTCATTTGATTCAATTAGCTTTGTTTGAATGTGTTTGACTTTTATTTGATTCAAAAAGCTTTGTTTGAACGTGTTTGACTTTCATTTTATTCAATTAGCTTTGTTTGAATGTGTTTGACTTTCATTTGATTAAATTATCTTAGTTGAATGCATTTGACTTTCATTTGATTTAGAAAGCTTTGTTTGAAAGTGCTTGACTTGCATTTGATTTAATTAGCTTTGTTTGAATGTGTTTGACTTTAATTTGATTCAAAAAGCTTTGCTTGAATCTGTTTGACTTTCATTTGATTCAATTAGCTTTGTTTGAATGTGTTTGACTTTTATTTGATTCAAAAAGCTTTGTTTGAACGTGTTTGAATTTCATTTTATTTAATTAGCTTTGTTTGAATGTGTTTGACTTTCGTTTGATTTAATTAACTTTGTTTGAATGTGTTTGACTTTTATTTGATTCAACAAGCTTTGTTTGAATGTGTTTGAAATTCTTTTTATTTAATTAGCTTTGTTTGAATGTGTTTGACTTTCATTTGATTCAATTAGCTTTGTACAATGCATTTGACTTTCATTTGATTTAATTAGATTTATTAAATGTGTTTGACTTTCATTTGATTCAGAAAACTTTGTTTGAACGTGTTTGACTTTCATTTGATTTAATTAGCTTTGTTTGAATGTGTTTGACTTTGATTTGATTCGTTTAGCTTTGTAGAATGCATTTGACTTTAATTTGATTGAAAAAGCTTTATTTGAATGTGTTTGACTTTCATTCGAATCAATTAGCTTTGATGAATGCATTTGACTTTCATTTTATTCAAAAAGCTCTGTTTGAATGTGTTTGACTTTCATTTGATTCAATTAGCTGTAGCAAGCAAGTCAATTGGACGAGGTAAACTGATTCCTATATATCATCCAGACGGGCAGCCATGTTCAAAAAAACCATTCGATAGACGAACCGGGGTACGACAGAGAGTTTCAGATAAAGCAAAATCGCCATCAAAGACTCCGCAAAAGCTGCAGCAGATCGTTCAAATTCTGGACCATCTCTTATCACCCGTTGCTTGTTTGAAAGACATCCCGAAAGGGTGCCCCTCCGAGCGATCGTACCAACTGTTATGAGCTATCGGATAGTATCTCTTTCTACTCCCATGCTTGATTGTTGGTCCTATTTTCATTCCGGGAGGGGAAGTGGACTCGTCCGCATCCACCTATTACTCATCGTCCTGAAAAGGCTCCGCCGAGTAAGACTGTGGAGAAGAAGCAAAACAGAATGGTTCGCCAGGAGCGGTATCCATTACCTCGGCAAAGCGGTAGATCTCGATAGAGAACCAGGGGAGGAGTCTGCTGCGCAGGGGCAGATTCTCACGTCTCTCTTCCGCTACTGGTGGACTGTTGCACAGAAAGGCCGACAGAAGCAACGTTTTTAGCGCGCTTTCCAAAGCGCTTAGCTTCTGCTAGCGGCGGGGCGGCAAGGCCATTAAGTTCAGTTGGAAACCTAAGCCAAGAAGGTACGAACGAAGTGACGGGCCCCTTTAGAGATAGGGGGGCGGCTTTCTTGTGGTAATAATTTAGAACATTTCTCTTCTTCTCTTAGCGTACACAGTTTGCTTGCATGCTGCCCTAGGCACATCTCTCTTTCTTAGTTTCACGCTGCCTGAATGAAAGTCAAGTCAGTCTTTTAGTAAGCGTATATAACTCACTCTCCTTCCTTTTAATACAGCAACGCCCGCAAAAACAATAGCTCTGTAGGGTTGAAGAAACCGTAATTAGGGATTCTTGGCCGAAAAACGTGTGGATAAGGTCCATGCACACTAGTTCAACTTCAACGCGCTCACGCTAGACCATCCGGGGGTCCCCCCCGTGGTCAAATGATTGTGTGCATTGTTTGAATGTGTTTGACTTTCATTTGATTCAAATAGCTTTGTTTGAATGTGTTTGAATTTAATTTGATTAAATTAGCTTCGTTGAATGCATTTGACTTTCATTTGATTTAAAAAGCTTTGTTTGAAAGTGTTTACTTTGCATTTGATTCAACTAGATTTGTTATAAGGTGTTTGACTTTCATTTGATTCAATCAGCTTTGTTTGAATGTGTTTGACTTTCATTTGATTGAATTAGCTTTGGAGAATGCATTTGACTTTCATTTGATTAAATTAGCTTTGTTGAATGCATTAGACTTTAATTTGAATCAAAAAGCTTTGGTTCACTGTGTTTGACTTTCATTTGATTTAATTAGCTTTATTGAATGCATTTGACTTTCATTTGATTCAAAAAGATTTATTTGAATGTGTTTAACTTTTATTTGATTCAATTAGCTTTGCTTGAATCTGTTTGACTTTCATTTGATTCAATTAGCTTTGTTTGAATGTGTTTGACTTTTATTTGATTCAAAAAGCTTTGTTTGAACGTGTTTGACTTTCATTTTATTCAATTAGCTTTGTTTGAATGTGTTTGACTTTCATTTGATTAAATTATCTTTGTTGAATGCATTTGACTTTCATTTGATTTAGAAAGCTTTGTTTGAAAGTGTTTGACTTGCATTTGATTTAATTAGCTTTGTTCGAATGTGTTTGACTTTAATTTGATTCAAAAATCTTTGTTTGATTGTGTTTGACTTTCATTTGATTCAGCTAGCTTTGTTTGAATGTGTTTGACTTTCATTTGATTCAATCAGCTTTGTTTGAATGTGTTTTACTTTCATTTGATTCAATTAGCTTTGTTTGAATGTGTTTGACTTTTATTTGATTCAAAAAGCTTTGTTTGAATGTGTTTGACTTTCATTTTATTCAATTAGCTTTGTTTGAAAGTGTTTGACTTTCATTTGATTCAATTAGCTTTGTACAATGCATTTGACTTTCATTTGATTTAATTAGCTTTGTTGAATGTATTTGTCTTTCATTTGATTCAGAAAGCTTTGTTTGAATGTGTTTTACTTTAATTTGATTTAATTAGCTTTGTTTAAATGTGTTTGACTTTTATTTGATTCATAAAGCTCTGTTTGAATGTGTTTGACTTTCATTTGATTCAATCAGCTTTGTTTGAATGTGTTTTACTTTTATTTGATTCAATTAGCTTTGTTTGAAAGTGTTTGACTTTCATTTGATTCGTTTAGCTTTGTAGAATGCATTTGATTTAATTTGATTCAAAAAGCTTTATTTGAATGTGTTTGACTTTCATTCGAATCAATTAGCTTTGATGAATGCATTTGACTTTCATTTGATTCAAAAAGCTCTGTTTGAATGTGTTTGACTTGCATTTGATTCAACTAGCTTTTTTTGAATGTGTTTGACTTTCATTTGATTCAAATAGCTTTGTTTGAATGTGTTTGAATTTCATTTGTTTCAATTAGCTTTGTTAAATGCATTAGACTTTAATTTGATTCAAAAAGCTTTGTTTGAATCTGTTTGAGTTTCACTTGATTCAATCAGCTTTGTTTGAATGTGTTTGACTTTCATTTGATTTAATTAGCTTTGTTTGAATGTGTTTGACTTTAACTTGATTCAAAAAGCTTTGTTTGAATGTGTTTGACTTTAATTTGATTCAAAAAGCTTTGTTTGAATGTGTTTGACTTTCATTTGATTCAAATAGCTTTGTTTGAATGTGTTTAAATTTCATTTGATTCAATTAGCTTTGTTAAATGCATTGGACTTCAATTTGACTCAAAAAGCTTTGTTTGAATGTGTTTGACTTTCATTTGATTCAAAAAGATTTGTTTGAATGAGTTTTACTTTCACTTGATTCAATTAGCTTTGATTGAATGTGTTTGACTTTCATTTGATTAAATTAGCTTTATTGAATGCATTTGACTTTCATTTGATTCAAAAAGATTTGTTTGAATGTGTTTGACTTTCATTGGATTCAATTAGATTTATTTGAATGTGTTTGACTTTCATTTGATTCAATTAGCTTTGTTGAATGCATTAGACTTTAATTTGATTCAAAAAGCTTTTTTTGAATGTGTTTGATTATCTTTTGATTCAATTAGCTTTGTTTGAATGTGTTTGACTGTAATTTGATTCAAAAAGCTTTGTTTGAACGTGTTTGACTTTCATTTTATTCAATTAACTTTGTTTAAATGTGTTTGAATTTCATTTAATTCAATTAGCTTTGTACAATGCATTTGACTTTCATTTGATTAAATTAGCTTTGTTGAATGTATTTGACTATAATTAGATTCAGAAATATTTGTTTGAATGTGTTTTACTTTCATTTGATTTAATAAGCTTTGTTTAAATGTGTTTGACTTTCATTCGATTAAATTAGCTTTGTTGAATGCATTTGACTTTCATTTGATTCAAAAAGCATTGTTTGAATGTGTTTGACTTTCATTTGATTCAATTAGCTTTGTTTGAATGTGTTTGACTTTCATTCGATTAAATTCGCTTTGTAGAATGCATTTGACTTTAATTTGATTCAAAAAGCTTTATTTGAATGTGTTTGACTTTCATTCAAATCAATTAGGTTTGATGAATGCATCTGACTTCCATATTATTCAAAAAGCTCTGTTTGAATGTGTTTGACTTTCATTTGATTCAACTAGCTTTGTTTGAAAGTGCTTGACTTGCATTTGATTTAATTAGCTTTGTTTGAATGTGTTTGACTTTAATTTGATTCAAAAAGCTTTGTTTGAAAGTGTTTGACTTTTATTTGATTCAATTAGATTTGTTAGAATGTGTTTCACTTTTACTTGATTCAATTAGCTTTGTTTGAATGTGTTTGACTTTTACTTGATTCAATTAGCTTTGGAGAATGCATTTGACTTTCATTTGATAAAATTAGCTTTGTTGAATGCATTAGACTTTAATTTGAATCAAAAAGCTTTGGTTCACTGTGTTTGACTTTCATTTGATTTAATTAGCTTTATTGAATGCATTTGACTTTCATTTGATTCGAAAAGATTTATTTGAATGTGTTTTACTTTTATTTGATTCAATTAGCTTTGCTTGAATCTGTTTGACTTTCATTTGATTCAATTAGCTTTGTTTGAATGTGTTTGACTTTTATTTGATTCAAAAAGCTTTGTTTGAACGTGTTTGACTTTCATTTTATTCAATTAGCTTTGTTTGAATGTGTTTGACTTTCATTTGATTTAATTAACTTTGTTTGAATGTGTTTGACTTTTATTTGATTCAACAAGCTTTGTTTGAATGTGTTTGACATTCTTTTTATTTAATTAGCTTTGTTTGAATGAGTTTGACTTTCATTTCATTTAATTAACTTTGTTTGAATGTGTTTGCCTTTTATTTGATTCAACAAGCTTTGTTTGAATGTGTTTCACTTTCATTTGATTCAATTAGCTTTGTTTGAATGTGTTTGACTTTCATTCGATTAAATTAGCTTTGTAGAATGCATTTGACTTTAATTTGATTCAAAAAGCTTTATTTGAATGTGTTTGACTTTCATTCAAATCAATTAGGTTTGATGAATGCATCTGACTTCCATTTGATTCAAAAAGCTCTGTTTGAATGTGTTTGACTTTCATTGGATTCAACTAGCTTTGTTTGAAAGTGCTTGACTTGCATTTGATTTAATTAGCTTTGTTTGAATGTGTTTGACTTTAATTTGATTCAAAAAGCTTTGTTTGAAAGTGTTTGACTTTTATTTGATTCAATTAGATTTGTTAGAATGTGTTTCACTTTCATTTGATTCAATCATCTTTGTTTGAATGTGTTTGATTTTCATTTGATTCAATTAGCTTTGGAGAATGCATTTGACTTTCATTTGATTAAATTAGCTTTATTGAATGCATTTGACTTTTATTTGATTCAAAAAGCTTTGTTTGAATGTGTTTGACTTTCATTTGATTCAATCAGCTTTGTTTGAATGTGTTTTACTTTCATTTGATTCAATTAGCTTTGTTTGAATGTGTTTGACTTTTATTTGATTCAAAAAGCTTTGTTTGAATGTGTTTGACTTTCATTTTATTCAATTAGCTTTGTTTGAAAGTGTTTGACTTTCATTTGATTCAATTAGCTTTGTTTGAATGTGTTTGACTTTGATTTGATTCGTTTAGCTTTGTAGAATGCATTTGACTTTAATTTGATTCAAAAAGCTTTATTTGAATGTGTTTGACTTTCATTCGAATCAATTAGCTTTGATGAATGCATTTGACTTTCATTTGATTCAAAAAGCTCTGTTTGAATGTGTTTGACTTTCATTTGATTCAACTAGCTTTGTTTGAATGTGTTTGACTTTCATTTGATTCAAATAGCTTTGTTTGAATGTGAATAACTTTCATTTGATTCAATTAGCTTTGTTAAATGCATTAGACTTTAATTTGATTCAAAAAGCTTTGTTTGAATCTGTTTGACTTTCACTTGATTCAATCAGCTTTGTTTGAATGTGTTTAACTTTCATTTGATTCAACTAGCTTTGTTTGAATGTGTTTGACTTTCATTTGATTTAGAAAGCTTTGTTTGAAAGTTCTTGACTTGCATTTGATTTAATTAGCTTTGTTTGAATGTGTTTGACTTTAATTTGATTCAAAAAGCTTTTTTTGAATGTGTTTGACTTTAATCTGATTCAAAAAGCTTTGTTTAAATGTGTTTGATTTTCATTTGATTCAAATAGCTTTGTTTGAAAGTGTTTGAATTTCATTTGATTCAATTAGCTTTGTTAAATGCATTGGACTTCAATTTGACTCAAAAAGCTTTGTTTGAATGTGTTTGACTTTAATTTGATTCAAAAAGATTTGTTTGAATATGTTTTACTTTCACTTGATTCAATTAGCTTTGATTGAATGTGTTTGACTTTCATTTGATTAAATTAGCTTTATTGAATGCATTTGACTTTCATTTGATTCAAAAAGATTTGTTTGAATGTGTTTGACTTTCATTGGATTCAATTAGATTTATTTAAATGTGTTTGACTTTCATTTGATTCAATTAGCTTTGTTGAATGCATTAGACTTTAATTTGATTCAAAAAGCTTTTTTTGAATGCGTTTGATTATCTTTTGATTCAATTAGGTTTGTTTGAATGTGTTTGACTTTAATTTGATTCAAAAAGCTTTGTTTGAACGTGTTTGACTTTCATTTTATTCAATTAGCTTAGTTTAAATGTGTTTGAATTTCATTTGAATCAATTAGCTTTGTACAATGCATTTGACTTTCATTTGATTAAATTAGCTTTGTTGAATGTATTTGACTATCATTAGATTCAGAAATATTTGTTTGAATGTGCTTTACTTTCATTTGATTTAATTAGCTTTGTTTAAATGTGTTTGGGTTTCATTCGATTAAATTAGCTTTGTTGAATGCCTTTGACTTTCATTTGATTCAAAAAGCATTGTTTGAATGTGTTTGACTTTCATTTGATTCAATTAGCTATGTTTGAATGTGTTTGACTTTCATTCGAATAAATTAGCTTTGTAGAATGCATTTGACTTTAATTTGATTCAAAAAGCTTTATTTGAATGTGTTTGACTTTCATTCAAATCAATTAGGTTTGATGAATGCATCTGACTTCCATTTGATTCAAAAAGCTCTGTTTGAATGTGTTTGACTTTCATTTGATTCAATTAGATTTGCTTGAATGTGTTTGACTTTCATTTGATTAAATTAGCTTTGTTTAATTGTGTTTGACTTTTATTTGATTCAATTAGCTTTGTAGAATGCATAAGACTTTAATTTGAATCAAAAAGCTTTGATTGACTGTTTTTTACTTTAGTTTGATTCAATTAGCTTTATTGAATGCATTTGACTTTTATTTGATTCAAAAAGCTCTGTTTGAATGTGTTTGACTTTCATTTGATTTAATTAGCTTTGTTTGAATGTGTTTGACTTTAATTTGATTCAAAAAGCTTTGTTTGAAAATGTTTGACTTTTATTTGATTCAATTAGATTTGTTAGAATGTGTTTCACTTTCATTTGATTCAATCATCTTTGTTTGAATGTGTTTGATTTTCATTTGATTCAATTAGCTTTGGAGAATGCATTTGACTTTCATTTGATTAAATTAGCTTTGTTGAATGCATTAGACTTTAATTTGAATCAAAAAGCTTTGGTTCACTGTGTTTGACTTTCATTTGATTTAATTAGCTTTATTGAATGCAATTGACTTTCATTTGATTCAAAAAGATTTATTTGAATGTGTTTTACTTTTATTTGATTCAATTAGCTTTGCTTGAATCTGTTTGACTTTCATTTGATTCAATTAGCTTTGTTTGAATGTGTTTGACTTTTATTTGTTTCAAAAAGCTTTGTTTGAACGTGTTTGACTTTCATTTTATTCAATTAGCTTTGTTTGAATGTGTTTGACTTTCATTTGATTTAATTAACTTTGTTTGAATGTGTTTGACTTTTATTTGATTCAACAAGCTTTGTTTGAATGTGTTTGACATTCTTTTTATTTAATTAGCTTTGTTTGAATGTGTTTGACTTTCATTTGATTCAATTAGCTTTGTACAATGCATTTGACTTTCATTTGATTTAATTAGATTTATTAAATGTGTTTGACTTTCATTTGATTCAGAAAGCTTTGTTTGAATGTGTTTGAATTTCATTTGATTTAATTAGCTTTGTTTGAATGTGTTTGACTTTCATTTGATTCGTTTAGCTTTGTAGAATGCATTTGACTTTAATTTGATTGAAAAAGCTTTATTTGAATGTGTTTGACTTTCATTCGAATCAATTAGCATTGATGAATGCATTTGACTTTCATTTTATTCAAAAAGCTCTATTTGAATGTGTTTGACTTTCCTTTGATTCAATTAGCTTATATAGAATGTGCTTGACTTGCATTTGTTTTAATTAGCTTTGTTTGAATGTGTTTGATTTTAATTTGATTCAAAAAGCTTTGTTTGAATGTGTTTGACTTTATTTTGATTCAATAAGCTTTGTTTGAATGTGTTTGACTTTCATTTGATTCAACTAGCTTTGTTTGAATGTGTTTGACTTTCATTTGATTCAATCAGCTTTGTTTGAATGTGTTTTACTTTCATTTGATTTAATTAGATTTGTTTAAATCTGTTTGACTTTAATTTGATTCATAAAGCTTTGTTTGAATGTGTTTGACTTTCACTTGATTCAATCAGCTTTGTTCAATGCATTTGACTTTCATTTTATTTAATTAGCTTTGTTGAATGTATTTGTCTTTCGTTTGATTCCGAAAAATTTGTTTGAATGTGTTTTACTTTCATTTGATTTAATTAGCTTTGTTTAAATGTGTTTGACTTTCATTTTATTCAATTAGTTTTGTTTGAATGTGTTTGACTTTCATTTGATTTAATTAACTTTGTTTGAATGTGTTTGACTTTGATTTGATTCGTTTAGCTTTGTAGAATGCCTTTGACTTTAATTTGATTCAAAAAGCTTTATTTGAATGTGTTTGACTTTCATTCAAATCAATTAGCTTTGATGAATGCATATGGCTTTCATTTGATTCAAAAAGCTCTGTTTGAATGTGTTTGACTTTCATTTGATTCAACTAGCTTTGTTTGAATGTGTTTGACTTTCATTTGATTCAAATAGCTTTGTTTGAATGTGTTTGACTTTCATTTGATTCAATTAGCTTTGTTAAATGCATTAGACTTTAATTTGATTCAAAAAGCTTTGTTTGAATGTGTTTGACTTTCACTTGATTCAATCAGCTTTGTTTGAATGTGTTTGACTTTCATTTGATTCAACTAGCTTTGTTTGAATGTATTTCACTTTCATTTGATTTAGAAAGCTTTGTTTGAAAGTGCTTGACTTGCATTTGATTTAATTAGCTTTGTTTGAATGTGTTTAATTTAATTTGATTCAAAAAGCTTTGTTTGAATGTGTTTGACTTTGATTTGATTCAAAAAGCTTTGTTTGAATGTGTTTGACTTTCATTTGATTCAAATTTCTTTGTTTGAATGTGTTTGAACTTCATTTGATTCAATTAGCTTTGTTAAATGCATTGGACTTCAATTTGACTCAAAAAGCTTTGTTTGAATGTGTTTGACTTTCATTTGATTCAAAAAGATTTGTTTGAATGTGTTTTACTTTCACTTGATTCAATAAGCTTTGACTGAATGTGTTTGACTTTCATTTGATTAAATTAGCTTTATTGAATACATTTGACTTTCATTTGATTCAAAAAGATTTATTTGAATGTGTTTGACTTTCATTGGATTCAATTAGATTTGTTTGAATGTGTTTGACTTTCATTTGATTCAATTAGCTTTGTTGAATGCATTAGACTTTAATTTGATTCAAAAAGCTTTTTTTGAATGTGTTTGATTATCTTTTGATTCAATTAGCTTTGTTTGAATGTGTTTGACTTTAATTTGATTCAAAAAGCTTTTTTTGAATGTGTTTGATTATCTTTTGATTCAATTAGCTTTGTTTGAATGTGTTTTACTTTCATTTGATTTAATTAGCTTTGTTTAAATGTGTTTGACTTTCATTCGATTAAATTAGCTTTGTTGAATGCATTTGACTTTCATTTGATTCAAAAAGCATTGTTTGAATGTGTTTGACTTTCATTTGATTCAATTAGCTTTGTTTGAATGTGTTTGACTTTCATTCGATTAAATTAGCTTTGTAGAATGCATTTGACTTTAATTTGATTCAAAAAGCTTTATTTGAATGTGTTTGACTTTCATTCAAATTAATTAGGTTTGATGAATGCATCTGACTTCCATTTAATTCAAAAAGCTCTGTTTGAATGTGTTTGAATTTCATTTTATTCAATTAGATTTGCTTGAATGTGTTTGACTTTCATTTGATTAAATTAGCTTTGTTTAATTGTGTTTGACTTTTATTTGATTCAATTAGCTTTGTAGAATGCATTAGACTTTAATTTGAATCAAAAAGCTTTGATTGACTGTTTTTTACTTTAGTTTGATTCAATTAGCTTTATTGAATGCATTTGACTTTTATTTGATTCAAAAAGCTCTGTTTGAATGTGTTTGACTTTCATTTGATTTAATTAGCTTTGTTTGAATGTGTTTGACTTTAATTTGATTCAAAAAGCTTTGTTTGAAAGTGTTTGACTTTTATTTGATTCAATTAGATTTGTTAGAATGTGTTTGACTTTCATTTGATTCAATCATCTTTGTTTGAATGTGTTTGATTTTCATTTGATTCAATTAGCTTTGGAGAATGCATTTGACTTTCATTTGATTAAATTAGCTTTGTTGAATGCATTAGACTTTAATTTGAATCAAAAAGCTTTGGTTCACTGTGTTTGACTTTCATTTGATTTAATTAGCTTTATTAAATGCATTTGACTTTCATTTGATTCAAAAAGATTTATTTGAATGTGTTTTACTTTTATTTGATTCAATTAGCTTTGCTTGAATCTGTTTGACTTTCATTTGATTCAATTAGCTTTGTTTGAATGTGTTTGACTTTTATTTAATTCAAAAAGCTTTGTTTGAACGTGTTTGACTTTCATTTTATTCAATTAGCTTTGTTTGAATGTGTTTGACTTTCATTTGATTTAATTAACTTTGTTTGAATGTGTTTGACTTTTATTTGATTCAACAAGCTTTGTTTGAATGTGTTTGACATTCTTTTTATTTAATTATTTTTGTTTGAATGTGTTTGACTTTCATTTGATTCAATTAGCTTTGTACAATGCATTTGACTTTCATTTGATTTAATTAGATTTATTAAATGTGTTTGACTTTCATTTGATTCAGAAAGCTTTGTTTGAATGTGTTTGACTTTCATTTGATTTAATTAGCTTTGTTTGAATGTGTTTGACTTTGATTTGATTCGTTTAGCTTTGTAGAATGCATTTGACTTTAATTTGATTGAAAAAGCTTTATTTGAATGTGTTTGACTTTCATTCGAATCAATTAGCTTTGATGAATGCATTTGACTTTCATTTTATTCAAAAAGCTCTATTTGAATGTGTTTGACTTTCCTTTGATTCAATTAGCTTATATAGAATGTGCTTGACTTGCATTTGATTTAATTAGCTTTGTTTGAATGTGTTTGATTTTAATTTGATTCAAAAAGCTTTGTTTGAATGTGTTTGACTTTATTTTGATTCAAAAAGCTTTGTTTGAATGTGTTTGACTTTCATTTGATTCAACTAGCTTTGTTTGAATGTGTTTGACTTTCATTTGATTCAATCAGCTTTGTTTGAATGTGTTTTAATTTCATTTGATTTAATTAGATTTGTTTAAATGTGTTTGACTTTAATTTGATTCATAAAGCTTTGTTTGAATGTGTTTGACTTTCACTTGATTCAATCAGCTTTGTTCAATGCATTTGACTTTCATTTTATTTAATTAGCTTTGTTGAATGTATTTGTCTTTCATTTGATTCAGAAAAATTTTTTTAATGTGTTTTACTTTCATTTGATTTAATTAGCTTTGTTTAAATGTGTTTGACTTTTATTTGATTGAAAAAGCTTTGTTCGAATGTGTTTGACTTTCATTTGATTCAATTAGCTTTGTTAAATGCATTAGACTTTAATTTGATTCAAAAAGCTTTGTTTGAATGTGTTTGACTTTCACTTGATTCAATCAGCTTTGTTTGAATGTGTTTGACTTTCATTTGATTCAACTAGCTTTGTTTGAATGTATTTGACTTTCATTTGATTTAGAAAGCTTTGTTTGAAAGTGCTTGACTTGCATTTGATTTAATTAGCTTTGTTTGAATGTGTTTAATTTAATTTGATTCAAAAAGCTTTGTTTGAATGTGTTTGACTTTGATTTGATTCAAAAAGCTTTGTTTGAATGTGTTTGACTTTCATTTGATTCAAATTTCTTTGTTTGAATGTGTTTGAACTTCATTTGATTCAAGTAGCTTTGTTAAATGCATTGGACTTCAATTTGACTCAAAAAGCTTTGTTTGAATGTGTTTGACTTTCATTTGATTCAAAAAGATTTGTTTGAATGTGTTTTACTTTCACTTGATTCAATAATCTTTGATTGAATGTGTTTGACTTTCATTTGATTTAATTAGCTTTATTGAATGCATTTGACTTTCATTTGATTCAAAAAGATTTATTTGAATGTGTTTTACTTTTATTTGATTCAATTAGCTTTGCTTGAATCTGTTTGACTTTTATTTGTTTCAAAAACCTTTTTTTGAACGTGTTTGACTTTCATTTTATTCAATTAGCTGTGTTTGAATGTGTTTGACTTTCATTTGATTTAATTAACTTTGTTTGAATGTGTTTGACTTTTATTTGATTAAACAAGCTTTGTTTGAATGTGTTTGACATTCTTTTTATTTAATTAGCTTTGTTTGAATGTGTTTGACTTTCATTTGATTCAATTAGCTTTGTACAATGCATTTGACTTTCATTTGATTTAATTAGATTTATTAAATGTGTTTGACTTTCATTTGATTCAGAAAGCTTTGTTTGAATGTGTTTGACTTTCATTTGATTTAATTAGCTTTGTTTGAATGTGTTTGACTTTGATTTGATTCGTTTAGCTTTGTAGAATGCATTTGACTTTAATTTGATTGAAAAAGCTTTATTTGAATGTGTTTGACTTTCATTCGAATCAATTAGCTTTGATGAATGCATTTGACTTTCATTTTATTCAAAAAGCTCTATTTGAATGTGTTTGACTTTAATTTGATTCAAAAAGCTTTGTTTGAATGTGCTTGACTTTAATTTGATTCAAAAAGCTTTGTTTGAATGTGTTTGACTTTCATTTGATTCAACTAGCTTTGTTTGAATGTGTTTGACTTTCATTTGATTCAATCAGCTTTGTTTGAATGTGTTTTACTTTCATTTGATTTAATTAGATTTGTTTAAATGTGTTTGACTTTAATTTGATTCATAAAGCTTTGTTTGAATGTGTTTGACTTTCACTTGATTCAATCAGCTTTGTTCAATGCATTTGACTTTCATTTTATTTAATTAGCTTTGTTGAATGTATTTGTCTTTCATTTGATTCAGAAAAATTTGTTTGAATGTGTTTTACTTTCATTTGATTTAATTAGCTTTGTTTAAATGTGTTTGACTTTTATTTGATTGAAAAAGCTTTGTTTGAATGTGTTTGACTTTCATTTGATTCAATTAGCTTTGTTTGAATGTGTTTGACTTTGATTTGATTCGTTTAGCTTTGTAGAATGCATTTGACTTTAATTTGATTCAAAAAGCTTTATTTGAATGTGTTTGACTTTCATTCAATTCAATTAGCTTTGATGAATGCATATGACTTTCATTTGATTCAAAAAGCTCTGTTTGAATGTGTTTGATTGTCATTTGATTCAACTAGCTTTGTTTGAATGTGTTTGACTTTCATTTGATTCAAATAGCTTTGTTGAATGTGTTTGACTTTCATTTGATTCAATTAGCTTTGTTAAATACATTAGACTTTAATTTGATTCAAAAAGCTTTGTTTGAATGTGTTTGACTTTCACTTGATTCAATCAGCTTTGTTTGAATGTGTTTAACTTTCATTTGATTCAACTAGTTTTGTTTGAATGTGTTTGACTTTCACTTGATTCAATCAGCTTTGTTTGAATGTGTTTGACTTTCATTTGATTCAACTAGCTTTGTTTGAATGCATTTGATTTTCATGTGATTTAGAAAGCTTTGTTTGAAAGTGCTTGACTTGCATTTGATTTAATTAGCTTTGTTTGAATGTGTTTGATTTTAATTTGATTCAAAAAGCTTTGTTTGAATGTGTTTGACTTTGATTTGATTCAAAAAGCTTTGTTTGATTGTGTTTGACTTTCATTTGATTCAAATAGCTTTGTTTGAATGTGTTCGAACTTCATTTGATTCAATTAGCTTTGTTAAATGCATTGGACTTCAATTTGACTCAAAAAGCTTTGTTTGAATGTGTTTGACTTTCATTTGATTCAAAAAGATTTGTTTGAATGTGTTTTACTTTCACTTGATTCAATTAGCTTTGATTGAATGTGTTTGACTTTCATTTGATTAAATTAGCTTTATTGAATGCATTTGACTTTCATTTGATTCAAAAAGATTTGTTTGAATGTGTTTGACTTTCATTGGAATCAATTAGATTTGTTTGAATGTGTTTGACTTTTATTTGATTCAATTAGCTTTGTTGAATGCATTAGACTTTAATTTGATTCAAAAAGCTTTTTTTGAATGTGTTTGATTATCTTTTGATTCAATTAGCTTTGTTTGAATGTGTTTGACTTTAATTTGATTCAAAAAGCTTTGTTTGAACGTGTTTGACTTTCATTTTATTCAATTAGCTTTGTGTAAATGTGTTTGACTTTCATTTGATTCAATTAGCTTTGTACAATGCATTTGACTTTCATTTGATTAAATTAGTTTTGTTAAATGTATTTGACTATCATTAGATTCAGAAATATTTGTTTGAATGTGTTTTACTTTTATTTGATTTAATTAGCTCTATTTAAATGTGTTTGACTTTTATTCGATTAAATTAGCTTTGTTGAATGCATTTGACTTTCATTTGATTCAAAAAGCATTGTTTGAATGTGTTTGACTTTCATTTGATTCAATTAGCTTTGTTTGAATGTGTTTGACTTTCATTCAAATCAATTAGCTTTGATGAATGCATCTGACTTCCATTTGATTCAAAAAGCTCTGTTTGAATGTGTTTGACTTTCATTTGATTCAATTAGATTTGCTTGAATGTGTTTGACTTTCATTTGATTCAATTAGCTTTGTTTGAATGTGTTTGACTTTCATTTGATTTAATTAGCTTTGTTTGAATGTGTTTGACTTTCATTTGATTCAAAAAGCTTTGTTTGAAAGTGTTTACTTTGCATTTGATTTAATTAGCTTTGTTTGAATGTGTTTAACTTTAATTTGATTCAAAAAGCTTTGTTTGAAAGTGTTTGACTTTCATTTGATTCAACTAGATTTGTTAGAATGTGTTTGACTTTCATTTTATTCAATTAGATTTGCTTGAATGTGTTTGACTTTCATTTGATTGAATTAGCTTTGGAGAATGCATTTGACTTTCATTTGATTAAATTAGCTTTGTTGAATGCATTAGACTTTAATTTGAATAAAAAAGCTTTGGTTCACTGTGTTTGACTTTCATTTGATTTAATTAGCTTTATTGAATGCATTTGACTTTCATTTGATTCAAAAAGATTTATTTGAATGTGTTTTACTTTTATTTGATTCAATTAGCTTTGCTTGAATCTGTTTGACTTTCATTTGATTCAATTAGCTTTGTTTGAATGTGTTTGACTTTTATTTGATTCAAAAAGATTTGTTTGAACGTGTTTGACTTTCATTTTATTCAATTAGCTTTGTTTGAATGTGTTTGACTTTCATTTGATTAAATTATCTTTGTTGAATGCATTTGACTTTCATTTGATTTAGAAAGCTTTGTTTGAAAGTGTTTGACTTGAATTTGATTTAATTAGCTTTGTTTGAATGTGTTTGACTTTAATTTGATTCAAAAATCTTTGTTTGATTGTGTTTGACTTTCATTTGATTCAACTAGCTTTGTTTGAATGTGTTTGACTTTCATTTGATTCAAATAGCTTTGTTTGAATGTGTTTGAATTTCATTTGATTCAATTAGCTTCGTTGAATGCATTTGACTTTCATTTGATTTAAAAAGCTTTGTTTGAAAGTGTTTAATTTGCATTTGATTTAATTAGCTTTGTTTGAATGTGTTTGACTTTAATTTGATTCAAAAAGCTCTGTTTGAAAGTGTTTGACTTTCATTTGATTCAACTAGATTGGTTAGAATGTGTTTGACTTTCATTTGATTCAATCAGCTTTGTTTGAATGTGTTTGACTTTCATTTGATTGAATTAGCTTTGGAGAATGCATTTGACTTTCATTTGATTTAGAAAGCTTTGTTTGAATGCGTTAGACTTTAATTTGAATCAAAAAGCTTTGGTTGACTGTGTTTTACTTTAGTTTGATTCAATTAGCTTTATTGAATGCATTTGACTTTTATTTGATTCAAAAAGCTCTGTTTGAAAGTGTTTCACTTTCATTAGATTCAATTAGCTTTGTTGAATGCATTTGACTTTCATTTGATTTAGAAATCTTTGTTTGAAAGTGTTTACTTTGCATTTGATTTAATTAGCTTTGTTTGAATGTGTTTGACTTTAATTTGATTCAAAAAGCTTTGTTTGAAAGTGTTTGACTTTCATTTGATTCAACTAGATTTGTTATAATGTGTTTGACTTTTATTTGATTCAATCCGCTTTGTTTGAATGTGTTTGACTTTCATTTGATTGAATTAGCTTTGGAGAATGCATTTGACTTTCATTTGATTAAATTAGCTTTGTTGAATGCATTAGACTTTAATTTGAATCAAAAAGCTTTGGTTCACCGTGTTTGACTTTCATTTGATTTAATTAGCTTTATTGAATGCATTTGACTATCATTTGATTCAAAAAGATTTATTTGAATGTGTTTTACTTTTATTTGATTCAATTAGCTTTGCTTG
The DNA here is from genome assembly GCF_001683475.1 of Chenopodium quinoa. NCBI lineage: Eukaryota > Viridiplantae > Streptophyta > Magnoliopsida > Caryophyllales > Amaranthaceae > Chenopodium > Chenopodium quinoa. Next base: position 330,998 of record NW_018744666.1, read on the forward strand.
AATCTGTTTGACTTTCATTTGACTCAATTAGCTTTGTTTGAATGTGTTTGACTTTTATTTGATTCAAAAAGCTTTGTTTGAACGTGTTTGACTTTCATTTTATTCAATTAGCTTTGTTTGAATGTGTTAGACTTTCATTTGATTAAATTATCTTTGTTGAATGCATTTGACTTTCATTTGATTTAGAAAGCTTTGTTAGAAAGTGTTTGACTTGCATTTGATTTAATTAGCTTTGTTTGAATGTGTTTGACTTTAATTTGATTCAAAAATCTTTGTTTGATTGTGTTTGACTTTCATTTGATTCAACTAGCTTTGTTTGAATTTGTTTGACTTTCATTTGATTCAATCAGCTTTGTTTGAATGTGTTTTACTTTCATTTGATTCAATTAGCTTTGTTTGAATGTGTTTGACTTTTATTTGATTCAAAAATCTTTGTTTGAATGTGTTTGACTTTCATTTTATTCAATTAGCTTTGTTTGAAAGTGTTTGACTTTCATTTGATTCAATTAGCTTTGTACAATGCATTTGACTTTCATTTGATTTAATTAGCTTTGTTAAATGTATTTGTCTTTCATTTGATTCAGAAAACTTTGTTTGAATGTGTTTTACTTTCATTTGATTTAATTAGCTTTGTTTAAATGTGTTTGACTTTTATTTGATTCATAAAGCTCTGTTTGAATGTGTTTGACTTTTATTTGATTCAATCAGCTTTGTTTGAATGTGTTTTACTTTTATTTGATTCAATTAGCTTTGTTTGAATGTGTTTGACTTTGATTTGATTCAAAAAGCTTTGTTTGAATGTGTTTGACTTTCATTTTATTCAATTAGCTTTGTTTGAAAGTGTTTGACTTTCATTTGATTCAATTAGCTTTGTTTGAATGTGTTTGACTTTGATTTGATTCGTTTAGCTTTGTAGAATGCATTTGACTTTAATTTGATTCAAAAAGCTTTATTTGAATGTGTTTGACTTTCATTCGAATCAATTAGCTTTGATGAATGCATTTGACTTTCATTTGATTGAAAAAGCTCTGTTTGAATGTGTTTGACTTTCATTTGATTCAACTAGCTTTGTTTGAATGTGTTTGACTTTCATTTGATTCAAATAGCTTTGTTAGAATGTGTTTAACTTTCATTTGATTCAATTAGCTTTGTTAAATGCATTAGACTTTAATTTGATTCAAAAAGCTTTGTTTGAATCTGTTTGACTTTCACTTGATTCAATCAGCTTTGTTTGAATGTGTTTGACTTTCATTTGATTCAACTAACTTTGTTTGAATGTGTTTGACTTTCATTTGATTTAGAAAGCTTTGTTTGAAAGTGCTTGACTTACATTTGATTTAATTAGCTTTGTTTGAATGTGTTTGACTTTAATTTGATTCAAAAAGCTTTGTTTGAATGTGTTTGACTTTAATTTGATTCAAAAATCTTTGTTTGAATGTGTTTGACTTTAATTTGATTCAAAAAGCTTTGTTTGAATGTGTTTGACTTTCATTTGATTCAAATAGCTTTGTTTGAATGTGTTTGAATTTCATTTGATTCAATTAGCTTTGTTAAATGCATTGGACTTCAATTTGACTCAAAAAGCTTTGTTTGAATGTGTTTGACTTTCATTTGATTCAAAAAGATTTGTTTGAATGTGTTTTACTTTAACTTGATTCAATTAGCTTTGTTTGAATGTGTTTGACTTTCAATTGATTAAATTAGCTTTATTGAATGCATTTGACTTTCATTTGATTCAAAAAGATTTGTTTCAATGTGTTTGACTTTCATTGGATTCAATTAGATTTATTTTAATGTGTTTGACTTTCATTTGATTCAATTAGCTTTGTTGAATGCATTAGACTTTAATTTGATTCAAAAAGCTTTTTTTGAATGTGTTTGATTATCTTTTGATTCAATTAGTTTTGTTTGAATGTGTTTGACTTTAATTTGATTCAAAAAGCTTTGTTTGAACGTGTTTGACTTTCATTTTATTCAATTAGCTTTGTTTAAATGTGTTTGAATTTCATTTGATTCAATTAGCTTTGTACAATGCATTTGACTTTCATTTTATTAAATTAGCTTTGTTGAATGTATTTGACTATCATTAGATTCAGAAATATTTGTTTGAATGTGTTTTACTTTCATTTGATTTAATTAGCTTTGTTTAAATGTGTTTGACTTTCATTCGATTAAATTAGCTTTGTTGAATGCATTTGACTTTCATTTGATTCAAAAAGCATTGTTTGAATGTGTTTGACTTTCATTTGATTCAATTAGCTTTGTTTGAATGTGTTTGACTTTCATTCGATTACATTAGCTTTGTAGAATGCATTTGACTTTAATTTGATTCAAAAAGCTTTATTTGAATGTGTTTGACTTTCATTCAAATCAATTAGGTTTGATGAATGCATCTGACTTCCATTTGATTCAAAAAGCATTGTTTGAATGTGTTTGACTTTCATTTGATTCAATTAGATTTGCTTGAATGTGTTTGACTTTCATTTGATTCAATTAGCTTTGTTTGAATGTGTTTGACTTTCATTTGATTTAATTAGCTTTGTTTGAATGTGTTTGACTTTAATTTGATTCAAAAATATTTGTTTGATTGTGTTTGACTTTCATTTGATTCAACTAGCTTTGTTTGAATGTGTTTGACTTTCATTTGATTCAACTAGCTTTGTTTGAATGTGTTTGACTTTCAATTGATTCAATTAGCTTTGTTTGAATGTGTTTGACTTTCATTTGATTCAAATAGCTTTGTTTGAATGTGTTTGAATTTCATTTGATTCAATTAGCTTCGTTGAATGCATTTGACTTTCATTTGATTTAAAAAGCTTGGTTTGAAAGTGTTTACTTTGCATTTGATTTAATTAGCTTTGTTTGAATGTGTTTGACTTTAATTTGATTCAAAAAGCTTTGTTTGAAAGTGTTTAACTTTCATTTGATTCAACTAGATTTGTTAGAATGTGTTTGACTTTCATTTGATTCAATCAGCTTTGTTTGAATGTGTTTGACTTTCATTTGATTGAATTAGCTTTGGAGAATGCATTTGACTTTCATTTGATTTAGAAAGCTTTGTTTGAATGCGTTAGACTTTAATTTGAATCAAAAAGCTTTGGTTGACTGTGTTTTACTTTAGTTTGATTCAATTAGCTTTATTGAATGCATTTGACTTTTATTTGATTCAAAAAGCTCTGTTTGAAAGTGTTTCACTTTCAATAGATTCAATTAGCTTTGCTTGAATGTGTTTGACTTTCTTTTGATTAAATTAGCTTTGTTGAATGCATTTGACTTTCATTTGATTTAGAAAGCTTTGTTTGAAAGTGTTTACTTTGCATTTGATTTAATTAGCTTTGTTTAAATGTGTTTGACTTTAATTTGATTCAAAAAGCTTTGTTTGAAAGTGTTTGACTTTCATTTGATTCAACTAGATTTGTTATAATGTGTTTGACTTTCATTTGATTCAATCAGCTTTGTTTGAATGTGTTTGACTTTCATTTGATTGAATTAGCTTTGGAGAATGCATTTGACTTTCATTTGATTAAATTAGCTTTGTTGAATGCATTAGAGTTTAATTTGAATCAAAAAGCTTTGGTTCACTGTGTTTGACTTTCATTTGATTTAATTAGCTTTATTGAATGCATTTGACTTTCATTTGATTCAAAAAGATTAATTTGAATGTGTTTCACTTTTATTTGATTCAATTAGCTTTGCTTGAATCTGTTTGACTTTCATTTGATTCAATTAGCTTTGTTTGAATGTGTTTGACTTTTATTTGATTCAAAAAGATTTGTTTGAACGTGTTTGACTTTCATTTTATTTAATTAGCTTTGTTTGAATGTGTTTGACTTTCATTTGATTAAATTATCTTTGTTGAATGCATTTGACTTTCATTTGATTTAGAAAGCTTTGTTTGAAAGTGTTTGACTTGCATTTGATTTAATTATTTTTGTTTGAATGTGTTTGGCTTTAATTTGATTCAAAAATATTTGTTTGATTGTGTTTGACTTTCATTTGATTCAACTAGCTTTGTTTGAATGTGTTTGACTTTCATTTGATTCAATCAGCTTTGTTTGAATTTGTTTTACATTCATTTGATTCAATTAGCGTTGTTTGAATGTCTTTGACTTTTATTTGATTCAAAAAGCTTTGTTTGAATGTGTTTGACTTTCATTTTATTCAATTAGCTTTGTTTGAAAGTGTTTGACTTTCATTTGATTCAATTAGCATTGTACAATGCATTTGACTTTCATTTGTTTTTATTAGCTTTGTTGAATGTATTTGTCTTTCATTTGATTCAGAAAGCTTTGTTTGAATGTGTTTTACTTTCATTTGATTTAATTAGCTTTGTTTAAATGTGTTTGACTTTTATTTGATTCATAAAGCTCTGTTTGAATGTGTTTGACTTTCATTTGATTCAATCAGCTTTGTTTGAATGTGTTTTACTTTTATTTGATTCAATTAGCTTTGTTTTAATGTGTTTGACTTTTATTTGATTCAAAAAGCTTTGTTTGAATGTGTTTGACTTTCATTTTATTCAATTAGCTTTGTTTGAAAGTGTTTGACTTTCATTTGATTCAATTACCTTTGTTTGAATGTGTTTGACTTTGATTTGATTCGTTTAGCTTTGTAGAATGCATTTGACTTTAATTTGATTCAAAAAGCTTTATTTGAATGTGTTTGACTTTCATTCGAATCAATTAGCTTTGATGAATGCATTTGACTTTCATTTGATTCTAAAAGCTCTGTTTGAATGTGTTTGACTTTCATTTGATTCAACTAGCTTTGTTTGAATGTGTTTGACTTTCATTTGATTCAAATGGCTTTGTTTGAATGTGTTTAACTTTCATTTGATTCAATTAGCTTTGTTAAATGCATTAGACTTTAATTTGATTCAAAAAGCTTTGTTTGAATCTGTTTGACTTTCACTTGATTCAATCAGCTTTGTTTGAATGTGTTTGACTTTCATTTGATTCAACTAGCTTTGTTTGAATGTGTTTGACTTTCATTTGATTTAGAAAGCTTTGTTTTAAAGTGCTTGACTTGCATTTGATTTAATTAGCTTTGTATGAATGTGTTTGACTTTAGTTTGATTCAAAAAGCTTTGTTAGAATGTGTTTGACTTTAATTTGATTCAAAAAGCTTTGTTTGAATGTGTTTGACTTTCATTTGATTCAAATAGCTTTGTTTGAATGTGTTTGAATTTCATTTGATTCAATTAGCTTTGTTAAATGCATTGGACTTCAATTTGACTCAAAAAGCTTTGCTTGAATGTGTTTGACTTTCATTTGATTCAAAAAGATTTGTTTGAATGTGTTTTACTTTAACTTGATTCAATTAGCTTTGATTGAATGTGTTTGACTTTCAATTGATTAAATTAGCTTTATTGAATGCATTTGACTTTCATTTGATTCAAAAAGATTTGTTTGAATGTGTTTGACTTTCATTGGATTCGATTAGATTTATTTTAATGTGTTTGACTTTCATTTGATTCAATTAGCTTTGTTGAATGCATTAGACTTTAATTTGATTCAAAAAGCTTTTTTTGAATGTATTTGATTATCTTTTGATTCAATTAGTTTTGTTTGAATGTGTTTGACTTTAATTTGATTCAAAAAGCTTTGTTTGAACGTGTTTGACTTTCATTTTATTCAATTAGCTTTGTTTAAATGTGTTTGAATTTCATTTGATTCAATTAGCTTTGTACAATGCATTTGACTTTCATTTTATTAAATTAGCTTTGTTGAATGTATTTGACTATCATTAGATTCAGAAATATTTGTTTGAATGTGTTTTACTTTCATTTGATTTAATTAGCTTTGTTTAAATGTGTTTGACTTTCATTCGATTAAATTAGCTTTGTTGAATGCATTTGACTTTCATTTGATTCAAAAAGCATTGTTTGAATGTGTTTGACTTTCATTTGATTCAATTAGCTTTGTTTGAATGTGTTTGACTTTCATTCGATTACATTAGCTTTGTAGAATGCATTTGACTTTAATTTGATTCAAAAAGCTTTATTTGAATGTGTTTGACTTTTGATTCAAATCAATTAGGTTTGATGAATGCATCTGACTTCCATTTGATTCAAAAAGCTCTGTTTGAATGTGTTTGACTTTCATTTGATTCAATTAGATTTGCTTGAATGTGTTTGACTTTCATTTGATTCAATTAGCTTTGTTTGAATGTGTTTGACTTTCATTTGATTTAATTAGCTTTGTTTGAATGTGTTTGACTTTAATTTGATTCAAAAATCTTTGTTTGATTGTGTTTGACTTGCATTTGATTCAACTAGCTTTGTTTGAATGTGTTTGACTTTCATTTGATTCAATTAGCTTTGTTTGAATGTGTTTGACTTTCATTTGAATCAAATAGCTTTGTTTGAATGTGTTTGAATTTCATTTGATTCAATTAGCTTCGTTGAATGCATTTGACTTTCATTTGATTTAAAAAGCTTGGTTTGAAAGTGTTTACTTTGCATTTGATTTAATTAGCTTTATTTGAATGTGTTTGACTTTAATTTGATTCAAAAAGCTTTGTTTGAAAGTGTTTAACTTTCATTTGATTCAACTAGATTTGTTAGAATGTGTTTGACTTTCATTTGATTCAATCAGCTTTGTTTGAATGTGTTTGACTTTCATTTGATTGAATTAGCTTTGGAGAATGCATTTGACTTTCATTTGATTTAGAAAGCTTTGTTTGAATGCGTTAGACTTTAATTTGAATCAAAAAGCTTTGGTTGACTGTGTTTTACTTTAGTTTGATTCAATTAGCTTTATTGAATGCATTTGACTTTTATTTGATTCAAAAAGCTCTGTTTGAAAGTGTTTCACTTTCAATAGATTCAATTAGCTTTGCTTGAATGTGTTTGACTTTCTTTTGATTAAATTAGCTTTGTTGAATGCATTTGACTTTCATTTGATTTAGAAAGCTTTGTTTGAAAGTGTTTACTTTGCATTTGATTGAATTAGCTTTGTTTGAATGTGTTTGACTTTAATTTGATTCAAAAAGCTTTGTTTGAAAGTGTTTGACTTTCATTTGATTCAACTAGATTTGTTATAATGTGTTTGACTTTCATTTGTTTTAATCAGCTTTGTTTGAATGTGTTTGACTTTCATTTGATTGAATTAGCTTTGGAGAATGCATTTGACTTTCATTTGATTAAATTAGCTTTGTTGAATGCATTAGAGTTTAATTTGAATCAAAAAGCTTTGGTTCACTGTGTTAGACTTTCATTTGATTTAATTAGCTTTATTGAATGCATTTGACTTTCATTTGATTCAAAAAGATTAATTTGAATGTGTTTCACTTTTATTTGATTCAATTAGCTTTGCTTGAATCTGTTTGACTTTCATTTGATTCAATTAGCTTTGTTTGAATGTGTTTGACTTTTATTTGATTCAAAAAGATTTGTTTGAACGTGTTTGACCTTCATTTTATTCAATTAGCTTTGTTTGAATGTGTTTGACTTTCATTTGATTAAATTATCTTTGTTGAATGCATTTGACTTTCATTTGATTTAGAAAGCTTTGTTTGAAAGTGTTTGACTTGCATTTGATTTAATTAGCTTTGTTTGAATGTGTTTGACTTTAATTTGATTCAAAAATCTTTGTTTGATTGTGTTTGACTTTCATTTGATTCAAATAGCTTTGTTTGAATGTGTTTGACTTTCATTTGATTCAATCAGCTTTGTTTGAATTTGTTTTACTTTCATTTGATTCAATTAGCGTTGTTTGAATGTCTTTGACTTTTAATTGATTCAAAAAGCTTTGTTTGAATGTGTTTGACTTTCATTTTATTCAATTAGCTTTGTTTGAAAGTGTTTGACTTTCATTTGATTCAATTAGCTTTGTACAATGCATTTGACTTTCATTTGTTTTTATTAGCTTTGTTGAATGTATTTGTCTTTCATTTGATTCAGAAAGCTTTGTTTGAATGTGTTTTACTTTCATTTGATTTAATTAGCTTTGTTTAAATGTGTTTGACTTTTATTTGATTCATAAAGCTCTGTTTGAATGTGTTTGACTTTCATTTGATTCAATCAGCTTTGTTTGAATGTGTTTTACTTTTATTTGATTCAATTAGCTTTGTTTTAATGTGTTTGACTTTTATTTGATTCAAAAAGCTTTGTTTGAATGTGTTTGACTTTCATTTTATTCAATTAGCTTTGTTTGAAAGTGTTTGACTTTCATTTGATTCAATTACCTTTGTTTGAATGTGTTTGACTTTGATTTGATTCGTTTAGCTTTGTAGAATGCATTTGACTTTAATTTGATTCAAAAAGCTTTATTTGAATGTGTTTGACTTTCATTCGAATCAATTAGCTTTGATGAATGCATTTGACTTTCATTTGATTCAAAAAGCTCTGTTTGAATGTGTTTGACTTTCATTTGATTCAACTAGCTTTGTTTGAATGTGTTTGACTTTCATTAGATTCAAATGGCTTTGTTTGAATGTGTTTAACTTTCATTTGATTCAATTAGCTTTGTTAAATGCATTATACTTTAATTTGATTCAAAAAGCTTTGTTTGAATCTGTTTGACTTTCACTTCATTCAATCAGCTTTGTTTGAATGTGTTTGACTTTCATTTGATTCAACTAGCTTTGTTTGAATGTGTTTGACTTTCATTTGATTTAGAAAGCTTTGTTTTAAAGTGCTTGACTTGCATTTGATTTAATTAGCTTTGTTTAAATGTGTTTGACTTTAATTTGATTCAAAAAGCTTTGTCTGAATGTGTTTGACTTTAATTTGATTCAAAAAGCTTTGTTTGAATGAGTTTGACTTTCATTTGATTCAAATAGCTTTGTTTGAATGTGTTTGAATTTCATTTGATTCAATTAGCTTTGTTAAATGCATTGGACTTCAATTTGACTCAAAAAGCTTTGTTTGAATGTGTTTGACTTTCATTTGATTCAAAAAGATTTGTTTGAATGTGTTTTACTTTCACTTGATTCAATTAGCTTTGATTGAATGTGTTTGACTTTCATTTAATTAAATTAGCTTTATTGAATGCATTTGACTTTCATTTGATTCTAAAAGATTTGTTTGAATGTGTTTGACTTTCATTGGATTCAATTAGATTTATTTGAATGTGTTTGACTTTCATTTGATTCAATTAGCTTTGTTGAATGCATTAGACTTTAATTTGATTCAAAAAGCTTTTTTTAATGTGTTTAATTATCTTTTGATTCAATTAGCTTTGTTTGAATGTGTTTGACTTTAATTTGATTCAAAAAGCTTTGTTTGAACGTGTTTGACTTTCATTTTATTCAATTAGCTTTGTTTAAATGTGTTTGAATTTCATTTGATTCTATTAGCTTTGTACAATGCATTTGACTTTCATTTTATTAAATTAGCTTTGTTGAATGTATTTGACTATCATTAGATTCAGAAATATTTGTTTGATTGTGTTTTACTTTCATTTGATTTAATTAGCTTTGTTTAAATATGTTTGACTTTCATTCGATTAAATTAGCTTTGTTAATGCATTTGACTTTCATTTGATTCAAAAAGATTTGTTTGAATGTGTTTGACTTTCATTGGATTCAATTAGATTTATTTGAATGTGTTTGACTTTCATTTGATTCAATTAGCTTTGTTGAATGCATTAGACTTTAATTTGATTCAAAAAGCTTTTTTTGAATGCGTTTGATTATCTTTTGATTCAATTAGCTTTGTTTGAATGTGTTTGACTTTAATTTGATTCAAAAAGCTTTGTTTGAACGTGTTTGACTTTCATTTTATTCAATTAGCTTTGTTTAAATGTGTTTGAATTTCATTTGATTCAATTAGCTTTGTACAATGCATTTGACTTTCATTTGATTAAATTAGCTTTGTTGAATGTATTTGACTATCATTAGATTCAGAAATATTTGTTTGAATGTGTTTGACTTTCATTTGATTCAACTAGCTTTGTTTGAATGTGTTTGACTTTCATTTGATTCAAATAGCTTTGTTTGAATGTGTTTAACTTTCATTTGATTCAATTAGCTTAGTTAAATGCATTAGACTTTAATTTGATTCAAAAAGCTTTGTTTGAATCTGTTTGACTTTCACTTGATTCAATCAGTTTGTTTGAATGTGTTTGACTTTCGTTTGATTCAACTAGCTTTGTTTGAATGTGTTTGACTTTCATTTGATTTAGAAAGCTTTGTTTGAAAGTGCTTGACTTGCATTTGATTTAATTAGCTTTGTTTGATTGTTTTTACTTTAATTTGATTCAAAAAGCTTTGTTTGAATGTGTTTGACTTTAATTTGATTTAAAAAGCTTTGTTTGAATGTGTTTGACTTTCATTTGATTCAAATAGCTTTGTTTGAATGTGTTTGAATTTCATTTGATTCAATTAGCTTTGTTAAATGCATTGGACTTCAATTTGACTCAAAAAGCTTTGTTTGAATGTGTTTGACTTTCATTTGATTCAAAAAGATTTGTTTGAATGTGTTTTACTTTCACTTGATTCAATTAGCTTTGATTGAATGTGTTTGACTTTCATTTAATTAAATTAGCTTTATTGAATGCATTTGACTTTCATTTGATTCAAAAAGATTTGTTTGAATGTGTTTGATTTTCATTGGATTCAATTAGATTTATTTGAATGTGTTTGACTTTCATTTGATTCAATTAGCTTTGTTGAATGCATTAGACTTTAATTTGATTCAAAAAGCTTTTTTTGAATGTGTTTGATTATCTTTTGATTCAATTAGCTTTGTTTGAATGTGTTTGACTTTAATTTGATTCAAAAAGCTTTGTTTGAACGTGTTTGACTTTCATTTTATTCAATTCGCTTTGTTTAAATGTGTTTGAATTTCATTTGATTCAATTAGCTTTGTACAATGCATTTGACTTTCATTTGATTAAATTAGCTTTGTTGAATGTATTTGACTATCATTAGATTCAGAAATATTTGTTTGAATGTGTTTTACTTTCATTTGATTTAATTAGCTTTGTTGAATGCATTAAACTTTAATTTGAATCAAAAAGCTCTTTGGTTCACTGTGTTTGACTTTCATTTGATTCAATTAGCTTTATTGAATACATTTGACTTTCATTTGATTCAAAAAGCATTGTTTGAATGTGATTGACTTTCATTTGATTCAATTAGCTTTGTTTGAATGTGTTTGACTTTCATTCGATTACATTAGCTTTGTAGAATGTATTTGACTTTCATTTGATTCAAATAGCTTTGTTTGAATGTGTTTGAATTTCATTTGATTCAATTAGCTTTGTTAAATGCATTGGACTTCAATTTGACTCAAAAAGCTTTGTTTGAATGTGTTTGACTTTCATTTGATTCAAAAAGATTTGTTTGAATGTGTTTTACTTTCACTTGATTCAATTAGCTTTGATTGAATGTGTTTGACTTTCATTTGATTAAATTAGCTTTATTGAATGCATTTGACTTTCATTTGATTCAAAAGGATTTGTTTGAATGTGTTTGACTTTCATTGGATTCAATTAGATTTATTTGAATGTGTTTGACTTTCATTTGATTCAATTAGCTTTGTTGAATGCATTAGACTTTAATTTGATTCAAAAAGCTTTTTTTGAATGTGTTTGATTATCTTTTGATTCAATTAGCTTTGTTTGAATGTGTTTGACTTTAATTTGATTCAAAAAGCTTTGTTTGAACGTGTTTGACTTTCATTTTATTCAATTAGCTTTGTTTAAATGTGTTTGAATTTCATTTGATTCAATTAGCTTTGTACAATGCATTTGACTTTCATTTGATTAAATTAGCTTTGTTGAATGTATTTGACTATCATTAGATTCAGAAATATTTGTTTGAATGTGTTTTACTTTCATTTGATTTAATTAGCTTTGTTTAAATGTGTTTGACTTTCATTCGATTAAATTAGCTTTGTTGAATGCATTTGACTTTCATTTGATTCAAAAAGCATTGTTTGAATGTGTTTGACTTTCATTTGATTCAATTAGCTTTGTTTGAATGTGTTTGACTTTCATTCGATTACATTGGCTTTGTAGAATGCATTTGACTTTAATTTGATTCAAAAAGCTTTATTTGAATGTGTTTGACTTTCATTCAAATCAATTAGGTTTGATGAATGCATCTGACTTCCATTTGATTCAAAAAACTCTGTTTGAATGTGTTTGACTTTCATTTGATTCAATTAGATTTGCTTGAATGTGTTTGACTTTCATTTGATTAAATTAGCTTTGATTAATTGTGTTTGACTTTTATTTGATTCAATTAGCTTTGTAGAATGTATTAAACTTTAATTTGAATCAAAAAGCTTTGATTGACTGTTTTTTACTTTAGTTTGATTCAATTAGCTTTATTGAATGCATTTGACTTTTATTTGATTCAAAAAGCTCTGTTTGAATGTGTTTGACTTTCATTTGATTTAATTAGCTTTGTTTGAATGTGTTTGACTTTAATTTGATTCAAAAAGCTTTGTTTGAAAGTGTTTGACTTTTATTTGATTCAATTAGATTTGTTAGAATGTGTTTGACTTTCATTTGATTAAATCATCTTTGTTTGAATGTGTTTGATTTTCATTTGATTCAATTAGCTTTGGAGAATGCATTTGACTTTCATTTGATTAAATTAGCTTTGTTGAATGCATTAGACTTTAATTTGAATCAAAAAGCTTTGGTTCACTGTGTTTGACTTTCATTTGATTTAATTAGCTTTATTGAATGCATTTGACTTTCATTTGATTCAAAAAGATTTATTTGAATGTGTTTTACTTTTATTTGATTCAATTAGCTTTGCTTGAATCTGTTTGACTTTCATTTGATTCAATTAGCTTTGTTTGAATGTGTTTGACTTTTATTTAATTCAAAAAGCTTTGTTTGAACGTGTTTGACTTTCATTTTATTCAATTAGCTTTGTTTGAATGTGTTTGACTTTCATTTGATTTAATTAACTTTGTTTGAATGTGTTTGACTTTTATTTGATTCAACAAGCTTTGTTTGAATGTGTTTGACATTCTTTTTATTTAATTATTTTTGTTTGAATGTGTTTGACTTTCATTTGATTCAATTAGCTTTGTACAATGCATTTGACTTTCATTTGATTTAATTAGATTTATTAAATGTGTTTGACTTTCATTTGATTCAGAAATCTTTGTTTAAATGTGTTTGACTTTAATTTGATTCAAAAAGCTTTGTCTGAATGTGTTTGACTTTAATTTGATTCAAAAAGCTTTGTTTGAATGAGTTTGACTTTCATTTGATTCAAATAGCTTTGTTTGAATGTGTTTGAATTTCATTTGATTCAATTAGCTTTGTTAAATGCATTGGACTTCAATTTGACTCAAAAAGCTTTGTTTGAATGTGTTTGACTTTCATTTGATTCAAAAAGATTTGTTTGAATGTGTTTTACTTTCACTTGATTCAATTAGCTTTGATTGAATGTGTTTGACTTTCATTTAATTAAATTAGCTTTATTGAATGCATTTGACTTTCATTTGATTCAAAAAGATTTGTTTGAATGTGTTTGACTTTCATTGGATTCAATTAGATTTATTTGAATGTGTTTGACTTTCATTTGATTCAATTAGCTTTGTTGAATGCATTAGACTTTAATTTGATTCAAAAAGCTTTTTTTAATGTGTTTAATTATCTTTTGATTCAATTAGCTTTGTTTGAATGTGTTTGACTTTAATTTGATTCAAAAAGCTTTGTTTGAACGTGTTTGACTTTCATTTTATTCAATTAGCTTTGTTTAAATGTGTTTGAATTTCATTTGATTCTATTAGCTTTGTACAATGCATTTGACTTTCATTTTATTAAATTAGCTTTGTTGAATGTATTTGACTATCATTAGATTCAGAAATATTTGTTTGATTGTGTTTTACTTTCATTTGATTTAATTAGCTTTGTTTAAATATGTTTGACTTTCATTCGATTAAATTAGCTTTGTTAATGCATTTGACTTTCATTTGATTCAAAAAGATTTGTTTGAATGTGTTTGACTTTCATTGGATTCAATTAGATTTATTTGAATGTGTTTGACTTTCATTTGATTCAATTAGCTTTGTTGAATGCATTAGACTTTAATTTGATTCAAAAAGCTTTTTTTGAATGCGTTTGATTATCTTTTGATTCAATTAGCTTTGTTTGAATGTGTTTGACTTTAATTTGATTCAAAAAGCTTTGTTTGAACGTGTTTGACTTTCATTTTATTCAATTAGCTTTGTTTAAATGTGTTTGAATTTCATTTGATTCAATTAGCTTTGTACAATGCATTTGACTTTCATTTGATTAAATTAGCTTTGTTGAATGTATTTGACTATCATTAGATTCAGAAATATTTGTTTGAATGTGTTTGACTTTCATTTGATTCAACTAGCTTTGTTTGAATGTGTTTGACTTTCATTTGATTCAAATAGCTTTGTTTGAATGTGTTTAACTTTCATTTGATTCAATTAGCTTAGTTAAATGCATTAGACTTTAATTTGATTCAAAAAGCTTTGTTTGAATCTGTTTGACTTTCACTTGATTCAATCAGTTTGTTTGAATGTGTTTGACTTTCGTTTGATTCAACTAGCTTTGTTTGAATGTGTTTGACTTTCATTTGATTTAGAAAGCTTTGTTTGAAAGTGCTTGACTTGCATTTGATTTAATTAGCTTTGTTTGATTGTTTTTACTTTAATTTGATTCAAAAAGCTTTGTTTGAATGTGTTTGACTTTAATTTGATTTAAAAAGCTTTGTTTGAATGTGTTTGACTTTCATTTGATTCAAATAGCTTTGTTTGAATGTGTTTGAATTTCATTTGATTCAATTAGCTTTGTTAAATGCATTGGACTTCAATTTGACTCAAAAAGCTTTGTTTGAATGTGTTTGACTTTCATTTGATTCAAAAAGATTTGTTTGAATGTGTTTTACTTTCACTTGATTCAATTAGCTTTGATTGAATGTGTTTGACTTTCATTTAATTAAATTAGCTTTATTGAATGCATTTGACTTTCATTTGATTCAAAAAGATTTGTTTGAATGTGTTTGATTTTCATTGGATTCAATTAGATTTATTTGAATGTGTTTGACTTTCATTTGATTCAATTAGCTTTGTTGAATGCATTAGACTTTAATTTGATTCAAAAAGCTTTTTTTGAATGTGTTTGATTATCTTTTGATTCAATTAGCTTTGTTTGAATGTGTTTGACTTTAATTTGATTCAAAAAGCTTTGTTTGAACGTGTTTGACTTTCATTTTATTCAATTCGCTTTGTTTAAATGTGTTTGAATTTCATTTGATTCAATTAGCTTTGTACAATGCATTTGACTTTCATTTGATTAAATTAGCTTTGTTGAATGTATTTGACTATCATTAGATTCAGAAATATTTGTTTGAATGTGTTTTACTTTCATTTGATTTAATTAGCTTTGTTGAATGCATTAAACTTTAATTTGAATCAAAAAGCTCTTTGGTTCACTGTGTTTGACTTTCATTTGATTCAATTACCTTTATTGAATACATTTGACTTTCATTTGATTCAAAAAGCATTGTTTGAATGTGATTGACTTTCATTTGATTCAATTAGCTTTGTTTGAATGTGTTTGACTTTCATTCGATTACATTAGCTTTGTAGAATGTATTTGACTTTCATTTGATTCAAATAGCTTTGTTTGAATGTGTTTGAATTTCATTTGATTCAATTAGCTTTGTTAAATGCATTGGACTTCAATTTGACTCAAAAAGTTTTGTTTGAATGTGTTTGACTTTCATTTGATTCAAAAAGATTTGTTTGAATGTGTTTTACTTTCACTTGATTCAATTAGCTTTGATTGAATGTGTTTGACTTTCATTTGATTAAATTAGCTTTATTGAATGCATTTGACTTTCATTTGATTCAAAAGGATTTGTTTGAATGTGTTTGACTTTCATTGGATTCAATTAGATTTATTTGAATGTGTTTGACTTTCATTTGATTCAATTAACTTTGTTGAATGCATTAGACTTTAATTTGATTCAAAAAGCTTTTTTTTGAATGTGTTTGATTATCTTTTGATTCAATTAGCTTTGTTTGAATGTGTTTGACTTTAATTTGATTCAAAAAGCTTTGTTTGAACGTGTTTGACTTTCATTTTATTCAATTAGCTTTGTTTAAATGTGTTTGAATTTCATTTGATTCAATTAGCTTTGTACAATGCATTTGACTTTCATTTGATTAAATTAGCTTTGTTGAATGTATTTGACTATCATTAGATTCAGAAATATTTGTTTGAATGTGTTTTACTTTCATTTGATTTAATTAGCTTTGTTTAAATGTGTTTGACTTTCATTCGATTAAATTAGCTTTGTTGAATGCATTTGACTTTCATTTGATTCAAAAAGCATTGTTTGAATGTGTTTGACTTTCATTTGATTCAATTAGCTTTGTTTGAATGTGTTTGACTTTCATTCGATTACATTGGCTTTGTAGAATGCATTTGACTTTAATTTGATTCAAAAAGCTTTATTTGAATGTGTTTGACTTTCATTCAAATCAATTAGGTTTGATGAATGCATCTGACTTCCATTTGATTCAAAAAACTCTGTTTGAATGTGTTTGACTTTCATTTGATTCAATTAGATTTGCTTGAATGTGTTTGACTTTCATTTGATTAAATTAGCTTTGATTAATTGTGTTTGACTTTTATTTGATTCAATTAGCTTTGTAGAATGTATTAAACTTTAATTTGAATCAAAAAGCTTTGATTGACTGTTTTTTTACTTTAGTTTGATTCAATTAGCTTTATTGAATGCATTTGACTTTTATTTGATTCAAAAAGCTCTGTTTGAATGTGTTTGACTTTCATTTGATTTAATTAGCTTTGTTTGAATGTGTTTGACTTTAATTTGATTCAAAAAGCTTTGTTTGAAAGTGTTTGACTTTTATTTGATTCAATTAGATTTGTTAGAATGTGTTTGACTTTCATTTGATTAAATCATCTTTGTTTGAATGTGTTTGATTTTCATTTGATTCAATTAGCTTTGGAGAATGCATTTGACTTTCATTTGATTAAATTAGCTTTGTTGAATGCATTAGACTTTAATTTGAATCAAAAAGCTTTGGTTCACTGTGTTTGACTTTCATTTGATTTAATTAGCTTTATTGAATGCATTTGACTTTCATTTGATTCAAAAAGATTTATTTGAATGTGTTTTACTTTTATTTGATTCAATTAGCTTTGCTTGAATCTGTTTGACTTTCATTTGATTCAATTAGCTTTGTTTGAATGTGTTTGACTTTTATTTAATTCAAAAAGCTTTGTTTGAACGTGTTTGACTTTCATTTTATTCAATTAGCTTTGTTTGAATGTGTTTGACTTTCATTTGATTTAATTAACTTTGTTTGAATGTGTTTGACTTTTATTTGATTCAACAAGCTTTGTTTGAATGTGTTTGACATTCTTTTTATTTAATTATTTTTGTTTGAATGTGTTTGACTTTCATTTGATTCAATTAGCTTTGTACAATGCATTTGACTTTCATTTGATTTAATTAGATTTATTAAATGTGTTTGACTTTCATTTGATTCAGAAATCTTTGTTTGAATGTGTTTGACTTTCATTTGATTTAATTAGCTTTGTTTGAATGTGTTTGACTTTGATTTGATTCGTTTAGCTTTGTAGAATGCATTTGACTTTAATTTGATTGAAAAAGCTTTATTTGAATGTGTTTGACTTTCATTCGAATCAATTAGCTTTGATGAATGCGTTGGACTTTCATTTTATTCAAAAAGCTCTATTTGAATGTGTTTGACTTTCCTTTGATTCAATTAGCTTATATAGAATGTGCTTGACTTGCATTTGATTTAATTAGCTTTGTTTGAATGTGTTTGATTTTAATTTGATTCAAAAAGCTTTGTTTGAATGTGTTTGACTTTAATTTGATTCATAAAGCTTTGTTGAATGTGTATGACTTTCACTTGATTCAATCAGCTTTGTTAAATGCATTTGACTTTCATTTTATTTAATTAGCTTTGTTGAATGTATTTGTCTTTCATTTGATTCAGAAAAATTTGTTTGAATGTGTTTTACTTTCATTTGATTTAATTAGCTTTGTTTAAATGTGTTTGACTTTTATTTGATTGAAAAATCTTTGTTTGAATGTGTTTGACTTTCATTTGATTCAATTAGCTTTGTTTGAATATGTTTGACTTTGATTTGATTCGTTTAGCTTTGTAGAATGCATTTGACTTTAATTTGATTCAAAAAGCTTTATTTGAATGTGTTTGACTTTCATTCAAATCAATTAGCTTTGATTAATGCATATGACTTTCATTTGATTCAAAAAGCTCTATTTGAATGTGTTTGACTTTCATTTGATTCAACTAGCTTTGTTTGAATGTGTTTGACTTTAATTTGATTCAAAAAGCTTTGTTTGAATGTGTTTGACTTTCACTTAATTCAATCAGCTTTGTTTGAATGTGTTTGACTTTCATTTGATTCAACTAGCTTTGTTTGAATGTATTTGACTTTCATTTGATTTAGAAAGCTTTGTTTGAAAGTGCTTGACTTGCCTTTCATTTAATTAGTTTTGTTTGAATGTGTTTAATTTTAATTTGATTCAAAAAGCTTTGTTTGAATGTGTTTGACTTTAATTTGATTCAAAAAGCTTTGTTTGAATGTGTTTGACTGTCATTAGATTCAATTAGCTTTGCTTGAATGCATTTGACTTTCATTTGATTTAGAAAGCTTTGTTTGAAAGTGTTTACTTTGCATTTGATTTAATTAGCTTTGTTTGAATGTGTTTGACTTTAATTAGATTCAAAAAGCTTTGTTTGAAAGTGTTTGACTTTCATTTGATTCAACTAGATTTGTTAGAATGTGTTTGACTTTCATTTGATTCAATCATCTTTGTTAGAATGTGTTTGACTTTCATTTGATTGAATTAGCTTTGGAGAATGCATTTGACTTTCTTTTATTTAAATTAGCTTTGTTGAATGCATTAGACTTTAATTTGAATTAAAAAGCTTTGGTTCACTGTGTTTGACTTTCATTTGATATAATTAGCTTTATGGAATGCATTTGACTTTCATTTGATTCAAAAAGATTTATTTGAATGTGTTTTACTTTTATTTGATTCAATTAGCTTTGCTTGAATCTGTTTGACTTTCATTTGATTCAATTAGCTTTGTTTGAATGTGTTTGACTTTTATTTGATTCAAAAAGCTTTGTTTGAACGTGTTTGACTTTCATTTTATTCAATTAGCTTTGTTTGAATGTGTTTGACTTTCATTTGATTAAATTATCTTTGTTGAATGCATTTGACTTTCATTTGATTTCGAAAGCTTTGTTTGAAAGTGTTTGACTTGCATTTGATTTAATTAGCTTTGTTTGAATGTGTTTGACTTTAATTTGATTCAAAAAACTTTGTTTGATAGTGTTTGACTTTCATTTGATTCAACTAGCTTTGTTTGAATGTGTTTGACTTTCATTTGATTCAATGAGCTTTGTTTGAATGTGTTTTACTTTCATTTGATTTAATTAGCTTTGTTTAAATGTGTTTGACTTTTATTTGATTCAAAAAGCTTTGTTTGAATGTGTTTGACTTTCATTTGATTCAGTTAACTTTGTTTGAATGTGTTTAACTCTGATTTGATTCGTTTAGCTTTGTAGAATGCATTTGACTTTAATTTGATTCAAAAAGCTTTATTTGAATGTGTTTGAATTTCATTCGAATCAATTAGCTTTGATGAATGCATTTGACTTTCATTTGATTCAAAAAGCTATGTTTGAATGTGTTTGACTTTCATTTGATTCAACTAGCTTTGTTTGAATGTGTTTGACTTTCATTTGATTCAAATAGCATTTTTTGAATGTGTTTGAATTTCATTTGATTAAATTAGCTTTGTTAAATACATTAGACTTTAATTTGATTCAAAAAGCTTTGTTTGAATGTGTTTGACTTTCACTTGATTCAATCAGCTTTGTTTGAATGTGTTTGACTTTCATTTAATTCAACTAGCATTCTTTGAATGTGTTTGACTTTCATTTGATTTAGAAAGCATTGTTTGAAAGTGCTTGACTTGCATTTGATTTAATTAGCTTTGTTTGAATGTGTTTGACTTTAATTTGATTCAAAAAGCTTTGTTTGACTGTGTTTGACTTTAATTTGATTCACAAAGCTTTGTTTGAATGTGTTTGACTTTCATTTGATTCAATCAGCTTTGTTTGAATGTGTTTGACTTTCATTTGATTGAATTTGCTTTGGAGAATGCATTTGACTTTCATTTGATTAAATTAGCTTTGTTGAATACATTAGACTTTAATTTGAATCAAAAAGCTTTGGTTCACTGTGTTTGACTTTCATTTGATTTAATTAGCTTTATTGAATGCATTTGACTTTCATTTGATTCAATAAGATTTATTTGAATGTGTTTTACTTTTATTTGATTCAATTAGCTTTGCTTGAATCTGTTTGACTTTCATTTGATTCAATTAGCTTTGTTTGAATGTGTTTGACTTTTATTTGATTCAAAAAGCTTTGTTTGAATGTGTTTGACTTTCATTTTATTCAATTAGCTTTGTTTGAAAGTGTTTGACTTTCATTTGATTCAATTAGCTTTGTTTGAATGTGTTTGACTTTGATTTGATTCGTTTTGCTTTGTAAAATGCATTTGACTTTAATTTGATTCAAAAAGCTTTATTTGAATGTGTTTGACTTTCATTCGAATCAATTAGCTTTGATGAATGCATTTGACTTTCATTTGATTCAAAAAGCTCTGTTTGAATGTGTTTGACTTTCATTTGATTCAACTAGCTTTGTTTGAATGTGTTTGACTTTCATTTGATTCAAATAGCTTTGTTTGAATGTGTTTAACTTTCATTTTTTTCAATTAGCTTTGTTAAATGCATTAGACTTTAATTTGATTCAAAAAGCTTTGTATGAATCTGTTTGACTTTCACTTGATTCAATCAGCTTTGTTTGAATGTGTTTGACTTTCATTTGATTCAACTAGCTTTGTTTGAATGTGTTTGACTTTCATTTGATTTAGAAAGCTTTACTTGAAAGTGCTTGACTTGCATTTGATTTAATTAGCTTTGTTTGAATGTGTTTGACTTTAATTTGATTCAAAAAGCTTTGTTTGAATGTGTTTGACTTTAATTTGATTCAAAAAGCTTTGTTTGAATGTGTTTGACTTTCATTTGATTCAAATAGCTTTGTTTGAATGTGTTTGAATTTCATTTGATTCAATTAGCTTTGTTAAATGCATTGGACTTCAATTTGACTCAAAAAGCTTTGTTTGAATGTGTTTGACTTTCATTTGATTCCAAAAGATTTGTTTGAATGTGTTTTACTTTCACTTGATTCAATTAGCTTTGATTGAATGTTTTTGACTTTCATTTGATTAAATTAGCTTTATTGAATGCATTTGACTTTCATTTGATTCAAAAAGATTTGTTTGAATGTGTTTGACTTTCATTGGATTCAATTAGATTTATTTGAATGTGTTTGACTTTCATTTGATTCAATTAGCTTTGTTGAATGCATTAGACTTTAATTTGATTCAAAAAGCTTTTTTTGAATGTGTTTGATTATCTTTTGATTTAATTAGCTTTGTTTGAATGTGTTTGACTTTCATTTGATTCAATTAAATTTGGAGAATGCATTTGACTTTCATTTGATTAAATTAGCTTTGTTGAATGCATTAGACTTTAATTTGAATCAAAAAGCTTTGGTTCACTGTGTCTGACTTTCATTTGATTTAATTAGCTTTATTGAATGCATTTGACTTTCATTTGATTCAAAAAGATTTATTTGAATGTGTTTTACTTTTATTTGATTCAATTAGCTTTGCTTGAATCTGTTTGACTTTCATTTAATTCAATTAGCTTTGTTAAATGCATTGGACTTCAATTTGACTCAAAAAGCTTTGTTTGAATGTGTTTGACTTTCATTTGATTCAAAAAGATTTGTTTAAATGTGTTTTACTTTCACTTGATTCAATTAGCTTTGATTGAATGTGTTTGACTTTCATTTGATTAAATTAGCTTTATTGAATGCATTTGACTTTCATTTGATTCAAAAAGATTTGTTTGAATGTGTTTGACTTTCATTGGATTCAATTAGATTTGTTTGAATGTGTTTGACTTTCATTTGATTCAATTAGCTTTGTTGAATGCATTAGACTTTAATTTGATTTAAAAAGCTTTTTTTGAATGTGTTTGATTATCTTTTGATTCAATTAGTTTTGTTTGAATGTGTTTGACTTTAATTTGATTCAAAAAGCTTTGTTTGAACGTGTTTGACTTTCATTTTATTCAATTAGCTTTGTTTGAATGTGTTTGACTTTCATTTGATTAAATTATCTTTGTTGAATGCATTTGACTTTCATTTGATTTCGAAAGCTTTGTTTGAAAGTGTTTGACTTGCATTTGATTTAATTAGCTTTGTTTGAATGTGTTTGACTTTAATTTGATTCAAAAAACTTTGTTTGATAGTGTTTGACTTTCATTTGATTCAACTAGCTTTGTTTGAATGTGTTTGACTTTCATTTGATTCAATGAGCTTTGTTTGAATGTGTTTTACTTTCATTTGATTTAATTAGCTTTGTTTAAATGTGTTTGACTTTTATTTGATTCAAAAAGCTTTGTTTGAATGTGTTTGACTTTCATTTGATTCAGTTAACTTTGTTTGAATGTGTTTAACTCTGATTTGATTCGTTTAGCTTTGTAGAATGCATTTGACTTTAATTTGATTCAAAAAGCTTTATTTGAATGTGTTTGAATTTCATTCGAATCAATTAGCTTTGATGAATGCATTTCACTTTCATTTGATTCAAAAAGCTATGTTTGAATGTGTTTGACTTTCATTTGATTCAACTAGCTTTGTTTGAATGTGTTTGACTTTCATTTGATTCAAATAGCATTTTTTGAATGTGTTTGAATTTCATTTGATTAAATTAGCTTTGTTAAATACATTAGACTTTAATTTGATTCAAAAAGCTTTGTTTGAATGTGTTTGACTTTCACTTGATTCAATCAGCTTTGTTTGAATGTGTTTGACTTTCATTTAATTCAACTAGCATTCTTTGAATGTGTTTGACTTTCATTTGATTTAGAAAGCATTGTTTGAAAGTGCTTGACTTGCATTTGATTTAATTAGCTTTGTTTGAATGTGTTTGACTTTAATTTGATTCAAAAAGCTTTGTTTGACTGTGTTTGACTTTAATTTGATTCACAAAGCTTTGTTTGAATGTGTTTGACTTTCATTTGATTCAATCAGCTTTGTTTGAATGTGTTTGACTTTCATTTGATTGAATTTGCTTTGGAGAATGCATTTGACTTTCATTTGATTAAATTAGCTTTGTTGAATACATTAGACTTTAATTTGAATCAAAAAGCTTTGGTTCACTGTGTTTGACTTTCATTTGATTTAATTAGCTTTATTGAATGCATTTGACTTTCATTTGATTCAATAAGATTTATTTGAATGTGTTTTACTTTTATTTGATTCAATTAGCTTTGCTTGAATCTGTTTGACTTTCATTTGATTCAATTAGCTTTGTTTGAATGTGTTTGACTTTTATTTGATTCAAAAAGCTTTGTTTGAATGTGTTTGACTTTCATTTTATTCAATTAGCTTTGTTTGAAAGTGTTTGACTTTCATTTGATTCAATTAGCTTTGTTTGAATGTGTTTGACTTTGATTTGATTCGTTTTGCTTTGTAAAATGCATTTGACTTTAATTTGATTCAAAAAGCTTTATTTGAATGTGTTTGACTTTCATTCGAATCAATTAGCTTTGATGAATGCATTTGACTTTCATTTGATTCAAAAAGCTCTGTTTGAATGTGTTTGACTTTCATTTGATTCAACTAGCTTTGTTTGAATGTGTTTGACTTTCATTTGATTCAAATAGCTTTGTTTGAATGTGTTTAACTTTCATTTTTTTCAATTAGCTTTGTTAAATGCATTAGACTTTAATTTGATTCAAAAAGCTTTGTATGAATCTGTTTGACTTTCACTTGATTCAATCAGCTTTGTTTGAATGTGTTTGACTTTCATTTGATTCAACTAGCTTTGTTTGAATGTGTTTGACTTTCATTTGATTTAGAAAGCTTTACTTGAAAGTGCTTGACTTGCATTTGATTTAATTAGCTTTGTTTGAATATGTTTGACTTTAATTTGATTCAAAAAGCTTTGTTTGAATGTGTTTGACTTTAATTTGATTCAAAAAGCTTTGTTTGAATGTGTTTGACTTTCATTTGATTCAAATAGCTTTGTTTGAATGTGTTTGAATTTCATTTGATTCAATTAGCTTTGTTAAATGCATTGGACTTCAATTTGACTCAAAAAGCTTTGTTTGAATGTGTTTGACTTTCATTTGATTCCAAAAGATTTGTTTGAATGTGTTTTACTTTCACTTGATTCAATTAGCTTTGATTGAATGTTTTTGACTTTCATTTGATTAAATTAGCTTTATTGAATGCATTTGACTTTCATTTGATTCAAAAAGATTTGTTTGAATGTGTTTGACTTTCATTGGATTCAATTAGATTTATTTGAATGTGTTTGACTTTCATTTGATTCAATTAGCTTTGTTGAATGCATTAGACTTTAATTTGATTCAAAAAGCTTTTTTTGAATGTGTTTGATTATCTTTTGATTTAATTAGCTTTGTTTGAATGTGTTTGACTTTCATTTGATTCAATTAAATTTGGAGAATGCATTTGACTTTCATTTGATTAAATTAGCTTTGTTGAATGCATTAGACTTTAATTTGAATCAAAAAGCTTTGGTTCACTGTGTCTGACTTTCATTTGATTTAATTAGCTTTATTGAATGCATTTGACTTTCATTTGATTCAAAAAGATTTATTTGAATGTGTTTTACTTTTATTTGATTCAATTAGCTTTGCTTGAATCTGTTTGACTTTCATTTAATTCAATTAGCTTTGTTAAATGCATTGGACTTCAATTTGACTCAAAAAGCTTTGTTTGAATGTGTTTGACTTTCATTTGATTCAAAAAGATTTGTTTAAATGTGTTTTACTTTCACTTGATTCAATTAGCTTTGATTGAATGTGTTTGACTTTCATTTGATTAAATTAGCTTTATTGAATGCATTTGACTTTCATTTGATTCAAAAAGATTTGTTTGAATGTGTTTGACTTTCATTGGATTCAATTAGATTTGTTTGAATGTGTTTGACTTTCATTTGATTCAATTAGCTTTGTTGATGCGTGCATCAATGTGAACGATGAGCATGTTGAAGAATTATTCCAAGAAAGTCAAGAAAGCATGAATCTATACTTGGAAGCTTCTTCAATAGGTCAAACTTACTATCGGGGGCATCAAGACAAAGCCACGCTTTGTATGGTGGCGTTCTTGGGAGTTCTTGAAGCTTCTTGATAGTTCTTTAAGGTTTCTTTAAAAGCTTTCTTAGGTTTTTGCTTACAAGTTTTTACCTTTCACTTGAAAGGGTTTTTCTTGTTTTAAGCACTTAGGATTTCTAATTGCATTAGGAATTGTTTTAGTCTAGTAGGCGTCAATAATAGCTTGGAGTGCAAGCTTGAGTTAGGATAAAATAGGCAAGTTTTATCTTAAGAGTAGTTAGAGTTTAAGTAGGATTAAATAACTAAATCAAAGTTATCTAAACTTGATTAAGTTATGCAATCCGTGGGTTTTTGTTAGGGGATTAGAATTCTAATTCAAGTGGGATTAGGATAATTGATTGAGTTTATAAATATAGGGTTGTAATCTTCGAATAATATACAAGTTTAATCATACATTCATAATAATATTTCTTATTGCTTTTGTTTAAATTGGATTACTTAAATTCTTGATTGGTGGATTCCAATTTGCTGTTTTGTTTGTTTTAGTTAAAACAATCACCTAGGTTGATTAATTAGGTGGATTCTTGATTAATTAATCTAAGTTTCTTGCTTAATTCTTGGTGAATTTTCTGTATAGAATTAGGTTAGATTCATATCTTTGTGAGGCTTAGTTTTCGGACTAAAAATCACATCATCTTGGTATCAGAGCACAGTTTCGGTAGAATTTAAACTGGTGACGTTAGGCTTGGAATTTTTGGCTGAAATTTTGTGGCAAGATTCAGAAAACGTAGATCAACATTGTGTCAAAATTTCGTGTCAATTGGACGCGTAACGAAGTCTGTGCAACCTCAAACTTTTGAGAGTGTTACACAAAGTTGCGATCTGGAGAACGGTTCTTATTTGCTTCAAGAATCAATCAAGATTCAATCTTTTAATCAAGATTTTGCATAAACTAAACCTGGTTTGTGTAGGAGCAATGAGTGACGAAGAAATCCCAGGGATTCCAAGGGGTTTGAACCTTGATCAAGCGCATAACTTGCGGAGGGATCGTCAAATAGAGCGATTGTCACAACAATTGCAAGAAGTATTGGCTAGGCTTGACGAACGTGACAAAACTTCATCTTCAAGGAAGAACAAATCAGTTGCAATTTCTAGTTCAAGTGAAGACGAATATGAAAGGAGAAAAGCAAGTAGATCACGCCATAAAGATTCATCTTCGAGTGATGAACCTAGAAGGCATAGACGGAAGAACAAGGCCAAAGATGATGACCGAAATATAAGGTTAGATTTTCCGGAATTCAATGGTAGTATGCTAGACCCCGAAAAATATTTTGAGTGGGTTAGAAGAGCCGAAACACTCTTTGATTACAAGGAGTATGATGAACGAAAGAGGTGCAAACTTGCTGAATTAAAACTCACAGGTTATGCGAGTTTATGGTATGATAATCTCAAGAAAAAGAGACGCAAGGAGGGACGATCCAAGATCACTACTTGGACACAATTGCAGAAATATATGAAGCGTCAATTTGTGCCCCATGAGTACGTGCAAGAAGTGTATCTCAAGATGCAGACTTTTAAGCAAGGAAATCAATCCGTGGAGGCTTATTTGTGTGAGTTTGAGAAACTATGTTTATTGTGTGATTTAGAAGAAATTCTAGGGCACAAAATAGCACGTTTTATTGCAGGTTTGAACGAAAATGTTCAAGAGAAGATTGAATTGCACGAATACTATTCGTTTGAAGAATTATGCAAGGCGGCCATTAAGGTTGAAAGACAATTCAAGGCCAAGAAGACCTCAAGTGTGAAACCGTTCACACGCACGTTCACAAAGGCTAGTGACAAGCCTACCTTTGATAGGACTTCTTCTAATCCGTATGCTAAAGATAACAAACCCAGAAACGAAGCTAGCAAGAAGGTGACCGAAGATAGAAAATGTTTCAAATGTGGGAGTGTTGGCCACATAGCAAGCAATTGCTACTCAAAACGCACTATGACGGCTCAAGAATGGGAAGAAGAGAAAGCTAGGTGCGAGGGAAATAGTGACATGGAGGTTGTGGTCGAGAAAGAACGTGATTTTGAAGAAGAGGAGGGTAGTGCCGAAGAGGTTGATGGTGAAACGCAAGGAAAGAGCTTGGTTCTAAGGAGAGCTCTTCACTCTAAACCTATGCCCGTTGAAGAGAATCAAAGAGAGAAAATCTTTTTAACAAGGTGCAAGGTGGAAGATCGATTGTGTGACGTAATAATAGACTCGGGAAGTTGCACAAATGTGGTGTCTACAACTTTGATCAACAAATTAGAGTGGCCTACAACCGATCACCCAAAACCTTACAAGCTACATTGGCTCAATGATGCTAGTGACGTGAAGGTAACGAAACGAGCCCTAATCACCTTTTCAATTGGCAAATATCATGATAAAGTTTTATGTGATGTATGCCCTATGGATGCTTGTCATATCTTATTGGGTAGACCATGGCAATATGATAGATTTGTCAAGTTTAATGGTAGGACAAATGTGTATATAATTCGTAAAGGAAAGGGGGAAAAATCATATGCATTGAAACCACTTGTTGATCATAGAATTAACCCTAGTTCAAAAGGTGCATATTTAATTGGGGAAAAGGAGTTGGAGAAAGAGATCAACAACAACAATATAGTATATATTATGGTGGCTAACAATGTGCAAGTGAATGAAAGTAAACAAGAAAAGAGGCCCGTGGAATTAGAAGTAGTATTGCAAGAGTATTGTGATGTTTTTCCTAGTGAATTACCACCGGGATTACCACCAATTCGTGGTATTGAACATCAAATTGATCTTATTCCGGGAGCTCCACTACCTAACAAGGCAGCATATAGAAGTAATCCGGAAGAAACAAAGGAAATGCAACGTCAAATAGAGGAATTGATGCAAAGAGGCTACGTGAAAGAGAGTATGAGCCCATGTGCCGTGCCTACATTGTTAGTTCCAAAAAAAGATGGGAGTTGGCGTATGTGCATTGATAGTAGGAGTGTGAACAACATAACCATCAAGTATAGATTTCCTATACCTAGACTTGATGATTTGTTAGACGAATTGCATGGTTCAAAGCTATTTTCCAAGATTGATCTTATGAGTGGCTATCATCAAATACGCATGAGGGAAGGAGATGAATGGAAGACGGCTTTCAAGACTAAAGTGGGGTTGTATGAGTGGTTGGTCATGCCTTTTGGTCTAACCAATGCGCCCAGTACATTTATGAGATTGATGAACGAGGTGTTGAAACCATTTCTTGGAAGGTTCGTAGTTGTTTACTTGGATGACATATTAATTTATTCTGAAAATTTCAATGATCATCTAATGCATTTGAGAAGCGTTTTGGAGGTTCTTAGGGAGAAGAAGTTGTACGCAAAATTGGAAAAATGTTATTTTCTTGTTCCTAGCGTGACGTTTCTAGGGTATGTAGTATCCAAAGATGGTGTGTCCGTGGATCAATCCAAGGTTGAAGCTATCAAGACTTGGCCCGTACCTACCAATGTGAGTGAAGTTAGATCGTTTCATGGTCTAGCGTCGTTTTATAGAAGATTTGTGAAGAATTTTTCCACGATAGTTGCACCTATGACTGAATGCTTGAAGAAAGACAAGGGAAAATTCGAGTGGACCAAGGAAGCCCAACGTGCATTTGATTTGGTCAAAAGGAAGCTATGTGAAGCACCCGTACTTGCATTGCCGGATTTTTCACAACCATTTGAGGTAGAGACCGACGCTAGTGGTGTAGGGATTGGTGCCGTTTTGGTTCAAAAGAAGCGCCCTATTGCCTATTTTAGTGAGAAATTAAACGGTGCTAGATTGAACTATTCTACCTATGACAAGGAGTTCTATGCTATTGTGCGAGCATTGGACCATTGGAGTCACTATTTGCGCCCAAATCACTTTGTGTTGCATAGTGATCACGAAGCTTTGAAGTACATTCATGGTCAACAAAAATTGAACCCTAGACATGCTAAATGGGTAGAGTTTCTACAAGCTTTCAATTTTTCTTCAAAGTATAAGGAGGGGAAAGCAAATGTAGTGGCCGATGCACTATCTAGAAGACACACGTTGCTTGGAGTGTTGAATTGTAAACTACTTGGTTTCGCGTTAATCAAGGAGTACTATAAGGGGGACGTGGATTTCTCTACAATCCTAGAGGAGTGTTCCAAGGGGGCCGTAGGTTCCTATGTTTTACAAGACGGTTTTCTTTTCAAGGGGAATCGTTTGTGCGTGCCTAAGTGTTCTATTAGAGAATTAATAGTAAGAGAAGTGCATGGAGGAGGGATAGCGGGACATTTTGGCATAACGAAAACATTAACTATGCTGCAAGAGCATTTTTATTGGCCTAGAATGCTAGCGAATGTACAATCAATAGTTTCTAGGTGTGCAACATGTCAAAAAGCCAAGGCTACGTTTCATCAAGGCTTATATACGCCCTTGCCCGTGCCAGATTCACCTTGGGAAGACGTGTCTATGGATTTTGTAGTTGGTTTGCCAAGGACTCAAAGAGGAAAGGACTCAATCATGGTTGTAGTGGATCGATTTTCCAAGATGGCTCATTTCATACCTTGTCACAAAGTGGACGATGCTATGAAAGTGGCGGAATTGTATTTCAAGGAAGTGGTGAGACTACATGGGTTGCCGAACAGTATTGTGAGTGATCGTGATACAAAGTTCATGAGTTTCTTTTGGAAATCACTATGGAAGTTGGTGGGAACGAAGCTGTTATTTAGTACATCATATCACCCGCAAACGGACGGACAAACGGAGGTAACAAATCGAACTCTTGGTGTGCTTTTACGTGGACTAGTGAGCAAAACACAAAAAGATTGGGATATTAAGCTTGCTCATGCCGAGTTTGCTTACAATAGATCACCTACTTATGCCACAAAACACACACCATTCGAAGTTGTTTATGGTGTCAATCCAAAAATGCCCATTGATTTAATTGAAATTCCAAAAGGGGAAGTGATTCATAAGGATGCCGAGACTAAAATCAAGTACATGATAAAGCTACACGCACAAGTTAGAGCTAGGATTGAACGTGTCAATGAACTCTACAAAGCACGAGCTAACAAGAACAAAAAGCCACAAAGTTTTGAAGTTGGCGACTTGGTGTGGCTACACTTGAGAAAAGAGAGATTTCCTAACAAACGAAAGAATAAATTGATGCCAAGAAGTGAGGGGCCGTTCAAGATTATTGAGAAGATCAATGAGAATGCATATAAGCTTGAATTGCCGGGAGAATATGGTGTAAGCGCAACATTTAATATTGGGGATTTGGTGAAGTATTTGCCAGATGGTGCTATTGAAGATTTGAGGGCAAATTCTTTTGAAGAAGGGGAGGATGATGCGTGCATCAATGTGAACGATGAGCATGTTGAAGAATTATTCCAAGAAAGTCAAGAAAGCATGAATCTATACTTGGAAGCTTCTTCAATAGGTCAAACTTACTATCGGGGGCATCAAGACAAAGCCACGCTTTGTATGGTGGCGTTCTTGGGAGTTCTTGAAGCTTCTTGATAGTTCTTTAAGGTTTCTTTAAAAGCTTTCTTAGGTTTTTGCTTACAAGTTTTTACCTTTCACTTGAAAGGGTTTTTCTTGTTTTAAGCACTTAGGATTTCTAATTGCATTAGGAATTGTTTTAGTCTAGTAGGCGTCAATAATAGCTTGGAGTGCAAGCTTGAGTTAGGATAAAATAGGCAAGTTTTATCTTAAGAGTAGTTAGAGTTTAAGTAGGATTAAATAACTAAATCAAAGTTATCTAAACTTGATTAAGTTATGCAATCCGTGGGTTTTTGTTAGGGGATTAGAATTCTAATTCAAGTGGGATTAGGATAATTGATTGAGTTTATAAATATAGGGTTGTAATCTTCGAATAATATACAAGTTTAATCATACATTCATAATAATATTTCTTATTGCTTTTGTTTAAATTGGATTACTTAAATTCTTGATTGGTGGATTCCAATTTGCTGTTTTGTTTGTTTTAGTTAAAACAATCACCTAGGTTGATTAATTAGGTGGATTCTTGATTAATTAATCTAAGTTTCTTGCTTAATTCTTGGTGAATTTTCTGTATAGAATTAGGTTAGATTCATATCTTTGTGAGGCTTAGTTTTCGGACTAAAAATCACATCATTTGTTGAATGCATTAGACTTTAATTTGATTTAAAAAGCTTTTTTTGAATGTGTTTGATTATCTTTTGATTCAATTAGCTTTGTTTGAATGTGTTTGACTTTAATTTGATTCAAAAAGCTTTGTTTGAACGTGTTTGACTTTCATTTTATTCAATTAGCTTTGTTTAAATGTGTTTGACTTTCATTTGATTCAATTAGCTTTGTACAATGCATTTGACTTTCATTTGATTAAATTAGCTTTGTTGAATGTATTTGACTATCATTAGATTCAGAAATATTTGTTTGAATGTGTTTTACTTTCATTTGATTTAATTAGCTTTATTTAAATGTGTTTGACTTTCATTCGATTAAATTAGCTTTGTTGAAGGCTTTTGACTTTCATTTGATTCAAAAAGCATTGTTTGAAAGTGTTTGACTTTCATTTGATTCAATTAGCTTTGTTTGAATGTGTTTGACTTTGATTTGATTCGTTTAGCTTTGTAGAATGCATTTGACTTTAATTTGATTCAAAAAGCTTTATTTGAATGTGTTTGACTTTCATTCGAATCAATTAGCTTTGATGAATGCATTTGACTTTCGTTTGATTCAAAAAGCTCTGTTTGAATGTGTTTGACTTTCATTTGATTCAACTAGCTTTGTTTGAATGTGTTTGACTTTCATTTGATTCAAATAGCTTTGTTTGAATGTGTTTGAATTTCATTTGATTAAATTAGCTTTATTAAATGCATTAGACTTTAATTTGATTCAAAAAGCTTTGTTTGAATGTGTTTGACTTTCACTTGATTCAATCAGCTTTGTTTGAATGTGTTTGACTTTCATTTAATTCAACTAGCATTCTTTGAATGTGTTTGACTTTCATTTGATTTAGAAAGCATTGTTTGAAAGTGCTTGACTTGCATTTGATTTAATAAGCTTTGTTTGAATGTGTTTGACTTTAATTTGATTCAAAAAGCTTTGTTTGAATGTGTTTGACTTTAATTTGATTCACAAAGCTTTGTTTGAATGTGTTTGACTTTCATTTGATTCAATCAGCTTTGTTTGAATGTGTTTGACTTTCATTTGATTCAATTAAATTTGGAGAACGCATTTTACTTTCATTTGATTAAATTAGCTTTGTTGAATGCATTAGACTTTAATTTGAATCAAAAAGCTTTGGTTCACTGTGTTTGACTTTCATTTGATTTAATTAGCTTTATTGAATGCATTTGACTTTCATTTGATTCAAAAAGATTTATTTGAATGTGTTTTACTTTTATTTGATTCAATTAGCTTTGCTTGAATCTGTTTGACTTTCATTTGATTCGATTAGCTTTGTTTGAATGTGTTTGACTTTTATTTGATTCAAAAAGCTTTGTTTGAACGTGTTTGACTTTCATTTTATTCAATTAGCTTTGTTTGAATGTGTTTGACTTTCATTTGATTAAATTATCTTTGTTGAATGCATTTAACTTTCATTTGATTTAGAAAGCTTTGTTTGAAAGTGTTTGACTTGAATTTGATTTAATTAGCTTTGTTTGAATGTGTTTGACTTTAATTTGAATCAAAAATCATTGTTTGATTGTGTTTGACTTTCATTTGATTCAACTAGCTTTGTTCGAATGTGTATGACTTTCATTTGATTCAATCAGCTTTGCTTGAATGTGTTTTACTTTCATTTGATTTAATTAGCTTTGTTTAAATTGTTTGACTTTTATTTGATTCATAAAGCTTTGTTTGAATGTGTTTGACTTTTATTTGATTCAATCAGCTTTGTTTGAATGTGTTTTACTTTTATTTGATTCAATTAGCTTTCTTTGAATGTGTTTAACTTTTATTTGATTCAAAAAGCTTTGTTTGAATGTGTTTGACTTTCATTTTATTCATTTAGCTTTGTTTGAAAGTGTTTGACTTTCATTTGATTCAATTAGCTTTGTACAATGCATTTGACTTTCGTTTGATTTAATTAGCTTTGTTGAATGTATTTGTCTTTCATTTGATTCAGAAAGCTTTGTTTGAATGTGTTTTACTTTCATTTGATTTAATTAGCTTTGTTTAAATGTGTTTGACTTTTATTTGATTCAAAAAGCTTTGTTTGAATGTGTTTGACTTTCATTTGATTCAATTAGCTTTGTTTGAATGTGTTTGACTTTGATTTGATTCGTTTAGCTTTGTAGAATGCATTTGACTTTAATTTGATTCAAAAAGCTTTATTTGAATGTGTTTGAATTTCATTCGAATCAATTAGCTTTGATGAATGCATTTGACTTTCATTTGATACAAAAAGCTCTGTTTGAATGTGTTTGACTTTCATTTGATTCAACTAGCTTTGTTTGAATGTGTTTGACTTTCATTTGATTCAAATAGCTTTGTTTGAATGTGTTTGACTTTCATTTGATTCAACTAGCTTTGTTTGAATGTGTTTGACTTTCATTTGATTCAAATAGCTCTGTTTGAATGTGTTTGACTTTCATTTGATTCAACTAGCTTTGTTTGAATGTGTTTGACTTTCATTTAATTCAAATAGCTTTGTTTGAATGTGTTTGACTTTCATTTGATTCAATCAGCTTTGTTTGAATGTGTTTTACTTTTATTTGATTCAATTAGCTTTGTTTGAATGTGTTTGACTTTTATTTGATTCAAAAAGCTTTGTTTGAACGTGTTTGACTTTCATTTTATTCAATTAGCTTTGTTTGAATGTGTTTGACTTTCATTTGATTAAATTATCTTTGTTGAATGCATTTAACTTTCATTTGATTTAGAAAGCTTTGTTTGAAAGTGTTTGACTTGAATTTGATTTAATTAGCTTTGTTTAAATGTGTTTGACTTTAATTTGATTCAAAAATCATTGTTTGATTGTGTTTGACTTTCATTTGATTCAACTAGCTTTGTTTGAATGTGTTTGACTTTCATTTGATTCAATCAGCTTTGCTTGAATGTGTTTTACTTTCATTTGATTTAATTAGCTTTGTTTAAATTGTTTGACTTTTATTTGATTCATAAAGCTTTGTTTGAATGTGTTTGACTTTTATTTGATTCAATCAGCTTTGTTTGAATGTGTTTTACTTTTATTTGATTCAATTAGCTTTGTTTGAATGTGTTTAACTTTTATTTGATTTAAAAAGCTTTGTTTGAATGTGTTTGACTTTCATTTTATTCATTTAGCTTTGTTTGAAAGTGTTTGACTTTCATTTGATTCAATTAGCTTTGTACAATGCATTTGACTTTCGTTTGATTTAATTAGCTTTGTTGAATGTATTTGTCTTTCATTTGATTCAGAAAGCTTTGTTTGAATGTGTTTTACTTTCATTTGATTTAATTAGCTTTGTTTAAATGTGTTTGACTTTTATTTGATTCAAAAAGCTTTGTTTGAATGTGTTTGACTTTCATTTGATTCAATTAGCTTTGTTTGAATGTGTTTGACTTTGATTTGATTCGTTTAGCTTTGTAGAATGCATTTGACTTTAATTTGATTCAAAAAGCTTTATTTGAATGTGTTTGAATTTCATTCGAATCAATTAGCTTTGATGAATGCATTTGACTTTCATTTGATACAAAAAGCTCTGTTTGAATGTGTTTGACTTTCATTTGATTCAACTAGCTTTGTTTGAATGTGTTTGACTTTCATTTGATTCAAATAGCTTTGTTTGAATGTGTTTGACTTTCATTTGATTCAACTAGCTTTGTTTGAATGTGTTTGACTTTCATTTGATTCAAAAAGCTCTGTTTGAATGTGTTTGACTTTCATTTGATTCAACTAGCTTTGTTTGAATGTGTTTGACTTTCATTTGATTCAAATAGCTTTGTTTGAATGTGTTTGACTTTCATTTGATTCAATCAGCTTTGTTTGAATGTGTTTTACTTTTATTTGATTCAATTAGCTTTGTTTGAATGTGTTTGACTTTTATTTGATTCAAAAAGCTTTGTTTAAATGTGTTTGACTTTCATTTTATTCAATTAGCTTTGTTTAAAAGTGTTTTACTTTCATTTGATTCAATTAGCTTTGTACAATGCATTTGACTTTCATTTGATTTAATTAGCTTTGTTGAATGTATTTGTCTTTCATTTGATTCAGAAAGCTTTGTTTGAATGTGTTTTACTTTCATTTGATTTAATTAGCTTTGTTTAAATGTGTTTGACTTTTATTTGATTCAAAAAGCTTTGTTTGAATGTGTTTGACTTTCATTTGATTCAATTAGCTTTGTTTGAATGTGTTTGACTTTGATTTGATTCGTTTAGCTTTGTAGAATGCATTTAACTTTAATTTGATTCAAAAAGCTTTATTTGAATGTGTTTGAATTTCATTCGAATCAATTAGCTTTGATGAATGCATTTGACTTTCATTTGATTCAAAAAGCTCAGTTTGAATGTGTTTGACTTTCATTTGATTCAACTAGCTTTGTTTGAATGTGTTTGACTTTCATTTGATTCAAATAGCTTTGTTTGAATGTGTTTGAATTTCATTTGATTAAATTAGCTTTATTAAATGCATTAGACTTTAATTTGATTCAAAAAGCTTTGTTTGAATGTGTTTGACTTTCACTTGATTTAATCAGCTTTGTTTGAATGTGTTTGACTTTCATTTAATTCAACTAGCATTCTTTGAATGTGTTTGACTTTCATTTGATTTAGAAAGCATTGTTTGAAAGTGCTTGACTTGCATTTGATTTAATTAGCTTTGTTTGAATGTGTTTGACTTTAATTTGATTCAAAAAGCTTTGTTTGAATGTGTTTGACTTTAATTTGATTCACAAAGCTTTGTTTGAATGTGTTTGACTTTCATTTGATTCAATCAGCTTTGTTTGAATGTGTTTGACTTTCATTTGATTCAATTAAATTTGGAGAATGCATTTGACTTTCATTTGATTAAATTAGCTTTGTTGAATGCATTAGACTTTAATTTGAATCAAAAAGCTTTGGTTCACTGTGTTTGACTTTCATTTGATTTAATTAGCTTTATTGAATGCATTTGACTTTCATTTGATTCAAAAAGATTTATTTGAATGTGTTTTACTTTTATTTGATTCAATTAGCTTTGCTTGAATCTGTTTGACTTTCATTTGATTCAATTAGCTTTGTTTGAATGTGTTTGACTTTTATTTGATTCAAAAAGCTTTGTTTGAACGTGTTTGACTTTCATTTTATTCAATTAGCTTTGTTTGAATGTGTTTGACTTTCATTTGATTAAATTATCTTTGTTGAATGCATTTAACTTTCATTTGATTTAGAAAGCTTTGTTTGAAAGTGTTTGACTTGAATTTGATTTAATTAGCTTTGTTTGAATGTGTTTGACTTTAATTTGATTCAAAAATCATTGTTTGATTGTGTTTGACTTTCATTTGATTCAACTAGCTTTGTTTGAATGTGTTTGACTTTCATTTGATTCAATCAGCTTTGCTTGAATGTGTTTTACTTTCATTTGATTTAATTAGCTTTGTTTAAATTGTTTGACTTTTATTTGATTCATAAAGCTTTGTTTGAATGTGTTTGACTTTTATTTGATTCAATCAGCTTTGTTTGAATGTGTTTTACTTTTATTTGATTCAATTAGCTTTGTTTGAATGTGTTTAACTTTTATTTGATTCAAAAAGCTTTGTTTGAATGTGTTTGACTTTCATTTTATTCATTTAGCTTTGTTTGAAAGTGTTTGACTTTCATTTGATTCAATTAGCTTTGTACAATGCATTTGACTTTCATTTGATTTAATTAGCTTTGTTGAATGTATTTGTCTTTCATTTGATTCAGAAAGCTTTGATTGAATGTGTTTTACTTTCATTTGATTTAATTAGCTTTGTTTAAATGTGTTTGACTTTTATTTGATTCAAAAAGCTTTGTTTGAATGTGTTTGACTTTCATTTGATTCAATTAGCTTTGTTTGAATGTGTTTGACTTTGATTTGATTCGTTTAGCTTTGTAGAATGCATTT
Source organism: Chenopodium quinoa (assembly GCF_001683475.1). Taxonomy (NCBI): domain Eukaryota; kingdom Viridiplantae; phylum Streptophyta; class Magnoliopsida; order Caryophyllales; family Amaranthaceae; genus Chenopodium; species Chenopodium quinoa. The sequence goes on from NW_018744666.1 coordinate 368,262, forward strand.
GACTTTAATTTGATTCAAAAAGCTTTATTTGAATGTGTTTGAATTTCATTCGAATCAATTAGCTTTGATGAATGCATTTGACTTTCATTTGATTCAAAAAGCTCTGTTTGAATGTGTTTGACTTTCATTTGATTCAACTAGCTTTGTTTGAATGTGTTTGACTTTCATTTGATTCAAATAGCTTTGTTTGAATGTGTTTGACTTTCATTTGATTCAACTAGCTTTGTTTGACTGTATTTGACTTTCATTTGATTTAGAAAGCTTTGTTTGAAAGTGCTTGACTTGCATTTGATTTAATTAGTTTTGTTTGAATGTGTTTAATTTTAATTTGATTCAAAAAGCTTTGTTTGAATGTGTTTGACTTTAATTTGATTCAAAAAGCTTTGTTTGAATGTGTTTGACTTTCATTTGATTCAAATAGCTTTGTTTGAATGTGTTTGAATTTCATTTGATTCAATTAGCTTTGTTAAATGCATTGGACTTCAATTTGACTCAAAAAGCTTTGTTTGAATGTGTTTGACTTTCATTTGATTCAAAAAGATTTGTTTGAATGTGTTTTACTTTTACTTGATTCAATTAGCTTTGATTGAATGTGTTTGACTTTCATTTGATTAAATTAGCTTTATTGAATGCATTTGACTTTCATTTGATTCAAAAAGATTTGTTTGAATGTGTTTGACTTTCATTGGATTCAATTAGATTTGTTTGAATGTGTTTGACTTTCATTTGATTCAATTAGCTTTGTTGAATGCATTAGACTTTAATTTGATTCAAAAAGCTTTTTTTGAATGTGTTTGATTATCTTTTGATTCAATTAGCTTTGTTTGAATGTGTTTGACTTTAATTTGATTCAAAAAGCTTTGTTTGAACGTGTTTGACTTTCATTTTATTAAATTAGCTTTGTTTAAATGTGTTTGACTTTCATTTGATTCAATTAGCTTTTTACAATGCATTTGACTTTCATTTGATTAAATTAGCTTTGTTGAATGTATTTGACTATCATTAGATTCAGAAATATTTTTTTGAATGTGTTTTACTTTCATTTGATTTAATTAGCTTTATTTAAATGTGTTTGACTTTCATTCGATTAAATTAGCTTTGTTGAATGCATTTGACTTTCATTTGATTCAAAAAGCATTGTTTGAATGTGTTTGACTTTCATTTGATTCAATTAGCTTTGTTTGAATGTGTTTGACTTTCATTCGATTAAATTAGCTTTGTAGAATGCATTTGACTTTAATTTGATTCAAAAAGCTTTGGTTGACTGTGTTTTACTTTAGTTTGATTCAATTAGCTTTATTGAATGCATTTGACTTTTATTTGATTCAAAAAGCTCTGTTTGAATGTGTTTCACTTTCATTAGATTCAATTAGCTTTGCTTGAATGTGTTTGACTTTCATATGATTAAATTAGCTTTGTTGAATGCATTTGACTTTCATTTGATTTAGAAAGCTTTGTTTGAAAGTGTTTACTTTGCATTTGATTTAATTAGCTTTGTTTGAATGTGTTTGACTTTAATTAGATTCAAAAAGCTTTGTTTGAAAGTGTTTGACTTTCATTTGATTCAACTAGATTTGTTAGAATGTGTTTGACTTTCATTTGATTCAATCAGCTTTGTTAGAATGTGTTTGACTTTCATTTGATTGAATTAGCTTTGGAGAATGCATTTGGCTTTCATTTATTTAAATTTGCTTTGTTGAATGCATTAGACTTTAATTTGAATCAAAAAGCTTTGGTTCACTGTGTTTGACTTTCATTTGATTTAATTAGCTTTATTTAATGCATTTGACTTTCATTTGATTCAAAAAGATTTATTTGAATGTGTTTTACTTTTATTTGATTCAATTAGCTTTGCTTGAATCTGTTTGACTTTCATTTGATTCAATTAGCTTTGTTTGAATGTGTTTGACTTTTATTTGATTCAAAAAGCTTTGTTTGAACGTGTTTGACTTTCATTTTATTCAATTAGCTTTGTTTGAATGTGTTTGACTTTCATTTGATTAAATTATCTTTGTTGAATGCATTTGACTTTCATTTGATTTCGAAAGCTTTGTTTGAAAGTGTTTGACTTGCATTTGATTTAATTAGCTTTGTTTGAATGTGTTTGACTTTAATTTGATTCAAAAATCTTTGTTTGATTGTGTTTGACTTTCATTTGATTCAACTAGCTTTGTTTGAATGTGTTTGACTTTCATTTGATTCAATCCGCTTTGTTTGAATGTGTTTTACTTTCATTTGATTTAATTAGCTTTGTTTAAATGTATTTGACTTTTATTTGATTCATAAAGCTTTGTTTGAATGTGTTTGACTTTTATTTGATTCATAAAGCTTTGTTTGAATGTTTTTGACTTTCATTTGATTCAATCAGCTTTGTTTGAATGTGTTTTACTTTTATTTGATTCAATTAGCTTTCTTTAAATGTGTTTGACTTTTATTTGATTCATAAAGCTTTGCTTGAATGTGTTTGACTTTTATTTGATTCATAAAGCTTTGTTTGAATGTGTTTGACTTTCATTTGATTCAATCAGCTTTGTTTGAATGTGTTTTACTTTTATTTGATTCAATTAGCTTTGTTTGAATGTGTTTGACTTTTATTTGATTCAAAAAGCTTTGTTTAAATGTGTTTGACTTTCATTTTATTCAATTAGCTTTGTTTAAAAGTGTTTGACTTTCATTTGATTCAATTAGCTTTGTACAATGCATTTGACTTTCATTTGATTTAATTAGCTTTGTTGAATGTATTTGTCTTTCATTTGATTCAGAAAGCTTTGTTTGAATGTGTTTTACTTTCATTTGATTTAATTAGCTTTGTTTAAATGTGTTTGACTTTTATTTTATTCAAAAAGCTTTGTTTGAATGTGTTTGACTTTCATTTGATTCAATTAGCTTTGTTTGAATGTGTTTGACTTTGATTTGATTCGTTTAGCTTTGTAGAATGCATTTGACTTTAATTTGATTCAAAAAGCTTTATTTGAATGTGTTTGAATTTCATTCGAATCAATTAGCTTTGATGAATGCATTTGACTTTCATTTGATTCAAAAAGCTCTATTTGAATGTGTTTGACTTTCATTTGATTCAACTAGCTTTGTCTGAATGTGTTTGACTTTCATTTGATTCAAATAGCTTTGTTTGAATGTGTTTGAATTTCATTTGATTAAATTAGCTTTGTTAAATGCATTAGACTTTAACTTGATTCAAAAAGCTTTGTTTGAATGTGTTTGACTTTCACTTGATTCAATCAGCTTTGTTTGAATGTGTTTGACTTTCATTTAATTCAACTAGCTTTCTTTGAATGTGTTTGACTTTCATTTGATTTAGAAAGCATTGTTTGAAAGTGCTTGACTTGCATTTGATTTAATTAGCTTTGTTTGAATGTGTTTGACTTTAATTTGATTCAAAAAGCTTTGTTTGAATGTGTTTGACTTTAATTTGATTCACAAAGCTTTGTTTGAATGTGTTTGACTTTCATTTGATTCAATCAGCTTTGTTTGAATGTGTTTGACTTTCATTTGATTCAATTAAATTTGGAGAATGCATTTGACTTTCATTTGATTAAATTAGCTTTGTTGAATGCATTAGACTTTAATTTTAATCAAAAAGCTTTGGTTCACTTTGTTTGACTTTCATTTGATTTAATTAGCTTTATTGAATGCATTTGACTTTCATTTGATTCAAAAAGATTTATTTGAATGTGTTTTACTTTTATTTGATTTAATTAGCTTTGCTTGAATCTGTTTGACTTTCATTTGATTCAATTAGCTTTGTTTGAATGTGTTTGACTTTTTATTTGATTCAAAAAGCTTTGTTTGAACGTGTTTGACTTTCATTTTATTCAATTAGCTTTGTTTGAATGTGTTTGACTTTCATTTGATTAAATTATCTTTGTTGAATGCATTCATTTGATTTAGAAAGCTTTGTTTGAAAGTGTTTGACTTGAATTTGATTTAATTAGCTTTGTTTGAATGTGTTTGACTTTAATTTGATTCAAAAATCTTTGTTTGATTGTGTTTGACTTTCATTTGATTCAACTAGCTTTGTTTGAATGTGTTTGACTTTCATTTGATTCAATCAGCTTTGTTTGAATGTGTTTTACTTTCATTTGATTTAATTAGCTTTGTTTAAATGTGTTTGACTTTTATTTGATTCATAAAGCTTTGTTTGAATGTGTTAGACTTTTATTTGATTCAATCAGCTTTGTTTGAATGTGTTTTACTTTTATTTGATTCAATTAGCTTTGTTTGAATGTGTTTGACTTTTATTTGATTCAAAAAGCTTTGTTTGAATGTGTTTGACTTTCATTTTATTCAATTAGCTTTGTTTGAAAGTGTTTGACTTTCATTTGATTCAATTAGCTTTGTACAATGCATTTGACTTTTATTTGATTTAATTAGCTTTGTTGAATGTATTTGTCTTTCATTTGATTCAGAAAGCTTTGTTTGAATGTGTTTTACTTTCATTTGATTTAATTAGCTTTGTTTAAATGTGTTTGACTTTTATTTGATTCATAAAGCTTTGTTTGAATGTTTTTGACTTTCATTTGATTCAATCAGCTTTGTTTGAATGTGTTTTACTTTTATTTGATTCAATTAGCTTTCTTTAAATGTGTTTGACTTTTATTTGATTCATAAAGCTTTGCTTGAATGTGTTTGACTTTTATTTGATTCATAAAGCTTTGTTTGAATGTGTTTGACTTTCATTTGATTCAATCAGCTTTGTTTGAATGTGTTTTACTTTTATTTGATTCAATTAGCTTTGTTTGAATGTGTTTGACTTTTATTTGATTCAAAAAGCTTTGTTTAAATGTGTTTGACTTTCATTTTATTCAATTAGCTTTGTTTAAAAGTGTTTGACTTTCATTTGATTCAATTAGCTTTGTACAATGCATTTGACTTTCATTTGATTTAATTAGCTTTGTTGAATGTATTTGTCTTTCATTTGATTCAGAAAGCTTTGTTTGAATGTGTTTTACTTTCATTTGATTTAATTAGCTTTGTTTAAATGTGTTTGACTTTTATTTGATTCAAAAAGCTTTGTTTGAATGTGTTTGACTTTCATTTGATTCAATTAGCTTTGTTTGAATGTGTTTGACTTTGATTTGATTCGTTTAGCTTTGTAGAATGCATTTGACTTTAATTTGATTCAAAAAGCTTTATTTGAATGTGCTTGAATTTCATTCGAATCAATTAGCTTTGATGAATGCATTTGACTTTCATTTGATTCAAAAAGCTCTATTTGAATGTGTTTGACTTTCATTTGATTCAACTAGCTTTGTCTGAATGTGTTTGACTTTCATTTGATTCAAATAGCTTTGTTTGAATGTGTTTGAATTTCATTTGATTAAATTAGCTTTGTTAAATGCATTAGACTTTAACTTGATTCAAAAAGCTTTGTTTGAATGTGTTTGACTTTCACTTGATTCAATCAGCTTTGTTTGAATGTGTTTGACTTTCATTTAATTCAACTAGCTTTCTTTGAATGTGTTTGACTTTCATTTGATTTAGAAAGCATTGTTTGAAAGTGCTTGACTTGCATTTGATTTAATTAGCTTTGTTTGAATGTGTTTGACTTTAATTTGATTCAAAAAGCTTTGTTTGAATGTGTTTGACTTTAATTTGATTCACAAAGCTTTGTTTGAATGTGTTTGACTTTCATTTGATTCAATCAGCTTTGTTTGAATGTGTTTGACTTTCATTTGATTCAATTAAATTTGGAGAATGCATTTGACTTTCATTTGATTAAATTAGCTTTGTTGAATGCATTAGACTTTAATTTTAATCAAAAAGCTTTGGTTCACTTTGTTTGACTTTCATTTGATTTAATTAGCTTTATTGAATGCATTTGACTTTCATTTGATTCAAAAAGATTTATTTGAATGTGTTTTACTTTTATTTGATTTAATTAGCTTTGCTTGAATCTGTTTGACTTTCATTTGATTCAATTAGCTTTGTTTGAATGTGTTTGACTTTTTATTTGATTCAAAAAGCTTTGTTTGAACGTGTTTGACTTTCATTTTATTCAATTAGCTTTGTTTGAATGTGTTTGACTTTCATTTGATTAAATTATCTTTGTTGAATGCATTCATTTGATTTAGAAAGCTTTGTTTGAAAGTGTTTGACTTGAATTTGATTTAATTAGCTTTGTTTGAATGTGTTTGACTTTAATTTGATTCAAAAATCTTTGTTTGATTGTGTTTGACTTTCATTTGATTCAACTAGCTTTGTTTGAATGTGTTTGACTTTCATTTGATTCAATCAGCTTTGTTTGAATGTGTTTTACTTTCATTTGATTTAATTAGCTTTGTTTAAATGTGTTTGACTTTTATTTGATTCATAAAGCTTTGTTTGAATGTGTTAGACTTTTATTTGATTCAATCAGCTTTGTTTGAATGTGTTTTACTTTTATTTGATTCAATTAGCTTTGTTTGAATGTGTTTGACTTTTATTTGATTCAAAAAGCTTTGTTTGAATGTGTTTGACTTTCATTTTATTCAATTAGCTTTGTTTGAAAGTGTTTGACTTTCATTTGATTCAATTAGCTTTGTACAATGCATTTGACTTTTATTTGATTTAATTAGCTTTGTTGAATGTATTTGTCTTTCATTTGATTCAGAAAGCTTTGTTTGAATGTGTTTTACTTTCATTTGATTTAATTAGCTTTGTTTAAATGTGTTTGACTTTTATTTGATTCATAAAGCTTTGTTTGAATGTTTTTGACTTTCATTTGATTCAATCAGCTTTGTTTGAATGTGTTTTACTTTTATTTGATTCAATTAGCTTTCTTTAAATGTGTTTGACTTTTATTTGATTCATAAAGCTTTGCTTGAATGTGTTTGACTTTTATTTGATTCATAAAGCTTTGTTTGAATGTGTTTGACTTTCATTTGATTCAATCAGCTTTGTTTGAATGTGTTTTACTTTTATTTGATTCAATTAGCTTTGTTTGAATGTGTTTGACTTTTATTTGATTCAAAAAGCTTTGTTTAAATGTGTTTGACTTTCATTTTATTCAATTAGCTTTGTTTAAAAGTGTTTGACTTTCATTTGATTCAATTAGCTTTGTACAATGCATTTGACTTTCATTTGATTTAATTAGCTTTGTTGAATGTATTTGTCTTTCATTTGATTCAGAAAGCTTTGTTTGAATGTGTTTTACTTTCATTTGATTTAATTAGCTTTGTTTAAATGTGTTTGACTTTTATTTGATTCAAAAAGCTTTGTTTGAATGTGTTTGACTTTCATTTGATTCAATTAGCTTTGTTTGAATGTGTTTGACTTTGATTTGATTCGTTTAGCTTTGTAGAATGCATTTGACTTTAATTTGATTCAAAAAGCTTTATTTGAATGTGCTTGAATTTCATTCGAATCAATTAGCTTTGATGAATGCATTTGACTTTCATTTGATTCAAAAAGCTCTATTTGAATGTGTTTGACTTTCATTTGATTCAACTAGCTTTGTCTGAATGTGTTTGACTTTCATTTGATTCAAATAGCTTTGTTTGAATGTGTTTGAATTTCATTTGATTAAATTAGCTTTGTTAAATGCATTAGACTTTAACTTGATTCAAAAAGCTTTGTTTGAATGTGTTTGACTTTCACTTGATTCAATCAGCTTTGTTTGAATGTGTTTGACTTTCATTTAATTCAACTAGCTTTCTTTGAATGTGTTTGACTTTCATTTGATTTAGAAAGCATTGTTTGAAAGTGCTTGACTTGCATTTGATTTAATTAGCTTTGTTTGAATGTGTTTGACTTTAATTTGATTCAAAAAGCTTTGTTTGAATGTGTTTGACTTTAATTTGATTCACAAAGCTTTGTTTGAATGTGTTTGACTTTCATTTGATTCAATCAGCTTTGTTTGAATGTGTTTGACTTTCATTTGATTCAATTAAATTTGGAGAATGCATTTGACTTTCATTTGATTAAATTAGCTTTGTTGAATGCATTAGACTTTAATTTTAATCAAAAAGCTTTGGTTCACTTTGTTTGACTTTCATTTGATTTAATTAGCTTTATTGAATGCATTTGACTTTCATTTGATTCAAAAAGATTTATTTGAATGTGTTTTACTTTTATTTGATTTAATTAGCTTTGCTTGAATCTGTTTGACTTTCATTTGATTCAATTAGCTTTGTTTGAATGTGTTTGACTTTTTATTTGATTCAAAAAGCTTTGTTTGAACGTGTTTGACTTTCATTTTATTCAATTAGCTTTGTTTGAATGTGTTTGACTTTCATTTGATTAAATTATCTTTGTTGAATGCATTCATTTGATTTAGAAAGCTTTGTTTGAAAGTGTTTGACTTGAATTTGATTTAATTAGCTTTGTTTGAATGTGTTTGACTTTAATTTGATTCAAAAATCTTTGTTTGATTGTGTTTGACTTTCATTTGATTCAACTAGCTTTGTTTGAATGTGTTTGACTTTCATTTGATTCAATCAGCTTTGTTTGAATGTGTTTTACTTTCATTTGATTTAATTAGCTTTGTTTAAATGTGTTTGACTTTTATTTGATTCATAAAGCTTTGTTTGAATGTGTTAGACTTTTATTTGATTCAATCAGCTTTGTTTGAATGTGTTTTACTTTTATTTGATTCAATTAGCTTTGTTTGAATGTGTTTGACTTTTATTTGATTCAAAAAGCTTTGTTTGAATGTGTTTGACTTTCATTTTATTCAATTAGCTTTGTTTGAAAGTGTTTGACTTTCATTTGATTCAATTAGCTTTGTACAATGCATTTGACTTTTATTTGATTTAATTAGCTTTGTTGAATGTATTTGTCTTTCATTTGATTCAGAAAGCTTTGTTTGAATGTGTTTTACTTTCATTTGATTTAATTAGCTTTGTTTAAATGTGTTTGACTTTTATTTGATTCATAAAGCTTTGTTTGAATGTTTTTGACTTTCATTTGATTCAATCAGCTTTGTTTGAATGTGTTTTACTTTTATTTGATTCAATTAGCTTTCTTTAAATGTGTTTGACTTTTATTTGATTCATAAAGCTTTGCTTGAATGTGTTTGACTTTTATTTGATTCATAAAGCTTTGTTTGAATGTGTTTGACTTTCATTTGATTCAATCAGCTTTGTTTGAATGTGTTTTACTTTTATTTGATTCAATTAGCTTTGTTTGAATGTGTTTGACTTTTATTTGATTCAAAAAGCTTTGTTTAAATGTGTTTGACTTTCATTTTATTCAATTAGCTTTGTTTAAAAGTGTTTGACTTTCATTTGATTCAATTAGCTTTGTACAATGCATTTGACTTTCATTTGATTTAATTAGCTTTGTTGAATGTATTTGTCTTTCATTTGATTCAGAAAGCTTTGTTTGAATGTGTTTTACTTTCATTTGGTTTAATTAGCTTTGTTTAAATGTGTTTGACTTTTATTTGATTCAAAAAGCTTTGTTTGAATGTGTTTGACTTTCATTTGATTCAATTAGCTTTGTTTGAATGTGTTTGACTTTGATTTGATTCGTTTAGCTTTGTAGAATGCATTTGACTTTAATTTGATTCAAAAAGCTTTATTTGAATGTGCTTGAATTTCATTCGAATCAATTAGCTTTGATGAATGCATTTGACTTTCATTTGATTCAAAAAGCTCTATTTGAATGTGTTTGACTTTCATTTGATTCAACTAGCTTTGTCTGAATGTGTTTGACTTTCATTTGATTCAAATAGCTTTGTTTGAATGTGTTTGAATTTCATTTGATTAAATTAGCTTTGTTAAATGCATTAGACTTTAACTTGATTCAAAAAGCTTTGTTTGAATGTGTTTGACTTTCACTTGATTCAATCAGCTTTGTTTGAATGTGTTTGACTTTCATTTAATTCAACTAGCTTTCTTTGAATGTGTTTGACTTTCATTTGATTTAGAAAGCATTGTTTGAAAGTGCTTGACTTGCATTTGATTTAATTAGCTTTGTTTGAATGTGTTTGACTTTAATTTGATTCAAAAAGCTTTGTTTGAATGTGTTTGACTTTAATTTGATTCACAAAGCTTTGTTTGAATGTGTTTGACTTTCATTTGATTCAATCAGCTTTGTTTGAATGTGTTTGACTTTCATTTGATTCAATTAAATTTGGAGAATGCATTTGACTTTCATTTGATTAAATTAGCTTTGTTGAATGCATTAGACTTTAATTTTAATCAAAAAGCTTTGGTTCACTTTGTTTGACTTTCATTTGATTTAATTAGCTTTATTGAATGCATTTGACTTTCATTTGATTCAAAAAGATTTATTTGAATGTGTTTTACTTTTATTTGATTTAATTAGCTTTGCTTGAATCTGTTTGACTTTCATTTGATTCAATTAGCTTTGTTTGAATGTGTTTGACTTTTTATTTGATTCAAAAAGCTTTGTTTGAACGTGTTTGACTTTCATTTTATTCAATTAGCTTTGTTTGAATGTGTTTGACTTTCATTTGATTAAATTATCTTTGTTGAATGCATTCATTTGATTTAGAAAGCTTTGTTTGAAAGTGTTTGACTTGAATTTGATTTAATTAGCTTTGTTTGAATGTGTTTGACTTTAATTTGATTCAAAAATCTTTGTTTGATTGTGTTTGACTTTCATTTGATTCAACTAGCTTTGTTTGAATGTGTTTGACTTTCATTTGATTCAATCAGCTTTGTTTGAATGTGTTTTACTTTCATTTGATTTAATTAGCTTTGTTTAAATGTGTTTGACTTTTATTTGATTCATAAAGCTTTGTTTGAATGTGTTAGACTTTTATTTGATTCAATCAGCTTTGTTTGAATGTGTTTTACTTTTATTTGATTCAATTAGCTTTGTTTGAATGTGTTTGACTTTTATTTGATTCAAAAAGCTTTGTTTGAATGTGTTTGACTTTCATTTTATTCAATTAGCTTTGTTTGAAAGTGTTTGACTTTCATTTGATTCAATTAGCTTTGTACAATGCATTTGACTTTTATTTGATTTAATTAGCTTTGTTGAATGTATTTGTCTTTCATTTGATTCAGAAAGCTTTGTTTGAATGTGTTTTACTTTCATTTGATTTAATTAGCTTTGTTTAAATGTGTTTGACTTTTATTTGATTCATAAAGCTTTGTTTGAATGTTTTTGACTTTCATTTGATTCAATCAGCTTTGTTTGAATGTGTTTTACTTTTATTTGATTCAATTAGCTTTCTTTAAATGTGTTTGACTTTTATTTGATTCATAAAGCTTTGCTTGAATGTGTTTGACTTTTATTTGATTCATAAAGCTTTGTTTGAATGTGTTTGACTTTCATTTGATTCAATCAGCTTTGTTTGAATGTGTTTTACTTTTATTTGATTCAATTAGCTTTGTTTGAATGTGTTTGACTTTTATTTGATTCAAAAAGCTTTGTTTAAATGTGTTTGACTTTCATTTTATTCAATTAGCTTTGTTTAAAAGTGTTTGACTTTCATTTGATTCAATTAGCTTTGTACAATGCATTTGACTTTCATTTGATTTAATTAGCTTTGTTGAATGTATTTGTCTTTCATTTGATTCAGAAAGCTTTGTTTGAATGTGTTTTACTTTCATTTGATTTAATTAGCTTTGTTTAAATGTGTTTGACTTTTATTTGATTCAAAAAGCTTTGTTTGAATGTGTTTGACTTTCATTTGATTCAATTAGCTTTGTTTGAATGTGTTTGACTTTGATTTGATTCGTTTAGCTTTGTAGAATGCATTTGACTTTAATTTGATTCAAAAAGCTTTATTTGAATGTGTTTGAATTTCATTCGAATCAATTAGCTTTGATGAATGCATTTGACTTTCATTTGATTCAAAAAGCTCTATTTGAATGTGTTTGACTTTCATTTGATTCAACTAGCTTTGTCTGAATGTGTTTGACTTTCATTTGATTCAAATAGCTTTGTTTGAATGTGTTTGAATTTCATTTGATTAAATTAGCTTTGTTAAATGCATTAGACTTTAACTTGATTCAAAAAAGCTTTGTTTGAATGTGTTTGACTTTCACTTGATTCAATCAGCTTTGTTTGAATGTGTTTGACTTTCATTTAATTCAACTAGCTTTCTTTGAATGTGTTTGACTTTCATTTGATTTAGAAAGCATTGTTTGAAAGTGCTTGACTTGCATTTGATTTAATTAGCTTTGTTTGAATGTGTTTGACTTTAATTTGATTCAAAAAGCTTTGTTTGAATGTGTTTGACTTTAATTTGATTCACAAAGCTTTGTTTGAATGTGTTTGACTTTCATTTGATTCAATCAGCTTTGTTTGAATGTGTTTGACTTTCATTTGATTCAATTAAATTTGGAGAATGCATTTGACTTTCATTTGATTAAATTAGCTTTGTTGAATGCATTAGACTTTAATTTTAATCAAAAAGCTTTGGTTCACTTTGTTTGACTTTCATTTGATTTAATTAGCTTTATTGAATGCATTTGACTTTCATTTGATTCAAAAAGATTTATTTGAATGTGTTTTACTTTTATTTGATTTAATTAGCTTTGCTTGAATCTGTTTGACTTTCATTTGATTCAATTAGCTTTGTTTGAATGTGTTTGACTTTTTATTTGATTCAAAAAGCTTTGTTTGAACGTGTTTGACTTTCATTTTATTCAATTAGCTTTGTTTGAATGTGTTTGACTTTCATTTGATTAAATTATCTTTGTTGAATGCATTCATTTGATTTAGAAAGCTTTGTTTGAAAGTGTTTGACTTGAATTTGATTTAATTAGCTTTGTTTGAATGTGTTTGACTTTAATTTGATTCAAAAATCTTTGTTTGATTGTGTTTGACTTTCATTTGATTCAACTAGCTTTGTTTGAATGTGTTTGACTTTCATTTGATTCAATCAGCTTTGTTTGAATGTGTTTTACTTTCATTTGATTTAATTAGCTTTGTTTAAATGTGTTTGACTTTTATTTGATTCATAAAGCTTTGTTTGAATGTGTTAGACTTTTATTTGATTCAATCAGCTTTGTTTGAATGTGTTTTACTTTTATTTGATTCAATTAGCTTTGTTTGAATGTGTTTGACTTTTATTTGATTCAAAAAGCTTTGTTTGAATGTGTTTGACTTTCATTTTATTCAATTAGCTTTGTTTGAAAGTGTTTGACTTTCATTTGATTCAATTAGCTTTGTACAATGCATTTGACTTTTATTTGATTTAATTAGCTTTGTTGAATGTATTTGTCTTTCATTTGATTCAGAAAGCTTTGTTTGAATGTGTTTTACTTTCATTTGATTTAATTAGCTTTGTTTAAATGTGTTTGACTTTTATTTGATTCATAAAGCTTTGTTTGAATGTTTTTGACTTTCATTTGATTCAATCAGCTTTGTTTGAATGTGTTTTACTTTTATTTGATTCAATTAGCTTTCTTTAAATGTGTTTGACTTTTATTTGATTCATAAAGCTTTGCTTGAATGTGTTTGACTTTTATTTGATTCATAAAGCTTTGTTTGAATGTGTTTGACTTTCATTTGATTCAATCAGCTTTGTTTGAATGTGTTTTACTTTTATTTGATTCAATTAGCTTTGTTTGAATGTGTTTGACTTTTATTTGATTCAAAAAGCTTTGTTTAAATGTGTTTGACTTTCATTTTATTCAATTAGCTTTGTTTAAAAGTGTTTGACTTTCATTTGATTCAATTAGCTTTGTACAATGCATTTGACTTTCATTTGATTTAATTAGCTTTGTTGAATGTATTTGTCTTTCATTTGATTCAGAAAGCTTTGTTTGAATGTGTTTTACTTTCATTTGATTTAATTAGCTTTGTTTAAATGTGTTTGACTTTTATTTGATTCAAAAAGCTTTGTTTGAATGTGTTTGACTTTCATTTGATTCAATTAGCTTTGTTTGAATGTGTTTGACTTTGATTTGATTCGTTTAGCTTTGTAGAATGCATTTGACTTTAATTTGATTCAAAAAGCTTTATTTGAATGTGTTTGAATTTCATTCGAATCAATTAGCTTTGATGAATGCATTTGACTTTCATTTGATTCAAAAAGCTCTATTTGAATGTGTTTGACTTTCATTTGATTCAACTAGCTTTGTCTGAATGTGTTTGACTTTCATTTGATTCAAATAGCTTTGTTTGAATGTGTTTGAATTTCATTTGATTAAATTAGCTTTGTTAAATGCATTAGACTTTAACTTGATTCAAAAAGCTTTGTTTGAATGTGTTTGACTTTCACTTGATTCAATCAGCTTTGTTTGAATGTGTTTGACTTTCATTTAATTCAACTAGCTTTCTTTGAATGTGTTTGACTTTCATTTGATTTAGAAAGCATTGTTTGAAAGTGCTTGACTTGCATTTGATTTAATTAGCTTTGTTTGAATGTGTTTGACTTTAATTTGATTCAAAAAGCTTTGTTTGAATGTGTTTGACTTTAATTTGATTCACAAAGCTTTGTTTGAATGTGTTTGACTTTCATTTGATTCAATCAGCTTTGTTTGAATGTGTTTGACTTTCATTTGATTCAATTAAATTTGGAGAATGCATTTGACTTTCATTTGATTAAATTAGCTTTGTTGAATGCATTAGACTTTAATTTTAATCAAAAAGCTTTGGTTCACTTTGTTTGACTTTCATTTGATTTAATTAGCTTTATTGAATGCATTTGACTTTCATTTGATTCAAAAAGATTTATTTGAATGTGTTTTACTTTTATTTGATTTAATTAGCTTTGCTTGAATCTGTTTGACTTTCATTTGATTCAATTAGCTTTGTTTGAATGTGTTTGACTTTTTATTTGATTAGAAAAGCTTTGTTTGAACGTGTTTGACTTTCATTTTATTCAATTAGCTTTGTTTGAATGTGTTTGACTTTCATTTGATTAAATTATCTTTGTTGAATGCATTCATTTGATTTAGAAAGCTTTGTTTGAAAGTGTTTGACTTGAATTTGATTTAATTAGCTTTGTTTGAATGTGTTTGACTTTAATTTGATTCAAAAATCTTTGTTTGATTGTGTTTGACTTTCATTTGATTCAACTAGCTTTGTTTGAATGTGTTTGACTTTCATTTGATTCAATCAGCTTTGTTTGAATGTGTTTTACTTTCATTTGATTTAATTAGCTTTGTTTAAATGTGTTTGACTTTTATTTGATTCATAAAGCTTTGTTTGAATGTGTTAGACTTTTATTTGATTCAATCAGCTTTGTTTGAATGTGTTTTACTTTTATTTGATTCAATTAGCTTTGTTTGAATGTGTTTGACTTTTATTTGATTCAAAAAGCTTTGTTTGAATGTGTTTGACTTTCATTTTATTCAATTAGCTTTGTTTGAAAGTGTTTGACTTTCATTTGATTCAATTAGCTTTGTACAATGCATTTGACTTTTATTTGATTTAATTAGCTTTGTTGAATGTATTTGTCTTTCATTTGATTCAGAAAGCTTTGTTTGAATGTGTTTTACTTTCATTTGATTTAATTAGCTTTGTTTAAATGTGTTTGACTTTTATTTGATTCAAAAAGCTTTGTTTGAATGTGTTTGACTTTCATTTGATTCAATTAGCTTTGTTTGAATGTGTTTGACTTTGATTTGATTCGTTTAGCTTTGTAGAATGCAATTGACTTTAATTTAATTCAAAAAGCTTTATTTGAATGTGTTTGAATTTCATTCGAATCAATTAGCTTTGATGAATGCATTTGACTTTCATTTGATTCAAAAAGCTCTGTTTGAATAGGTTTGACTTTCATTTGATTCAACTAGCTTTGTTTGAATGTGTTTGACTTTCATTTGATTCAAATAGCTTTGTTTGAATGTGTTTGACTTTCATTTGATTCAATTAGCTTTGTTAAATGCATTAGACTTTAAATTGATTCAAAAAGCTTTGTTTGAATGTGTTTGACTTTCACTTGACTCAATCAGCTTTGTTTGAATGTGTTTGACTTTCATTTGATTCAACTAGCTTTGTTTGAATGTGTTTGACTTTCATTTGATTCAATTAGCTTTGTTTGAATGTGTTTGACTTTGATTTGATTCGTTTAGCTTTGTAGAATGCATTTGACTTTAATTTGATTCAAAAAGCTTTATTTGAATGTGTTTGAATTTCATTCGAATCAATTAGCTTTGATGAATGCATTTGACTTTCATTTGATTCAAAAAGCTCTATTTGAATGTGTTTGACTTTCATTTGATTCAACTAGCTTTGTCTGAATGTGTTTGACTTTCATTTGATTCAAATAGCTTTGTTTGAATGTGTTTGAATTTCATTTGATTAAATTAGCTTTGTTAAATGCATTAGACTTTAATTTGATTCAAAAAGCTTTGTTTGAATGTGTTTGACTTTCACTTGATTCAATCAGCTTTGTTTGAATGTGTTTGACTTTCATTTAATTCAACTAGCTTTCTTTGAATGTGTTTGACTTTCATTTGATTTAGAAAGCATTGTTTGAAAGTGCTTGACTTGCATTTGATTTAATTAGCTTTGTTTGAATGTGTTTGATTTTAATTTGATTCAAAAAGCTTTGTTTGAATGTGTTTGACTTTAATTTGATTCACAAAGCTTTGTTTGAATGTGTTTGACTTTCATATGATTCAATCAGCTTTGTTTGAATGTGTTTGACTTTCATTTGATTCAATTAAATTTGGAGAATGCATTTGACTTTCATTTGATTAAATTAGCTTTGTTGAATGCATTAGACTTTAATTTGAATCAAAAAGCTTTGGTTCACTTTGTTTGACTTTCATTTGATTTAATTAGCTTTATTGAATGCATTTGACTTTCATTTGATTCAAAAAGATTTATTTGAATGTGTTTTACTTTTATTTGATTTAATTAGCTTTGCTTGAATCTGTTTGACTTTCATTTGATTCAATTAGCTTTGTTTGAATGTGTTTGACTTTTATTTGATTCAAAAAGCTTTGTTTGAACGTGTTTGACTTTCATTTTATTCAATTAGCTTTGTTTGAATGTGTTTGACTTTCATTTGATTAAATTATCTTTGTTGAATGCATTTAACTTTCATTTGATTTAGAAAGCTTTGTTTGAAAGTGTTTGACTTGAATTTGATTTAATTAGCTTTGTTTGAATGTGTTTGACTTTAATTTGATTCAAAAATCTTTGTTTAATTGTGTTTGACGTTCATTTGATTCAACTAGCTTTGTTTGAATGTGTTTGACTTTCATTTGATTCAACTAGCTTTGTTTGAATGTGTTTGACTTTAAATTGATTCAATTAGCTTTGTTTGAATGTGTTTGACTTTGATTTGATTCGTTTAGCTTTGTAGAATGCATTTGACTTTAATTTGATTCAAAAAGCTTTATTTGAATGTGTTTGAATTTCATTCGAATCAATTAGCTTTGATGAATGCATTTGACTTTCATTTGATTCAAAAAGCTCTATTTGAATGTGTTTGACTTTCATTTGATTAAACTAGCTTTGTCTGAATGTGTTTGACTTTTATTTGAGTCAAATAGCTTTGTTTGAATAAGTTTGAATTTCATTTGATTAAATTAGCTTTGTTAAATGCATTAGACTTTAATTTGATTCAAAAAGCTTTGTTTGAATGTGTTTGACTTTCACTAGATTCAATCAGCTTTGTTTGAATGTGTTTGACTTTCATTTGATTCAATTAAATTTGGAGAATGCATTTGACTTTCATTTGATTAAATTAGCTTTGTTGAATGCATTAGACTTTAATTTGAATCAAAAAGCTTTGGTTCACTTTGTTTGACTTTCATTTGATTTAATTAGCTTTATTGAATGCATTTGACTTTCATTTGATTCAAAAAGATTTATTTGAATGTGTTTTACTTTTATTTGATTTAATTAGCTTTGCTTGAATCTGTTTGACTTTCATTTGATTCAATTAGCTTTGTTTGAACGTGTTTGACTTTTATTTGATTCAAAAAGCTTTGTTTGAACGTGTTTGACTTTCATTTTATTCAATTAGCTTTGTTTGAATGTGTTTGACTTTCATTTGATTAAATTATCTTTGTTGAATGCATTTAACTTTCATTTGATTTAGAAAGCTTTGTTTGAAAGTGTTTGACTTGAATTTGATTTAATTAGCTTTGTTTGAATGTGTTTGACTTTAATTTGATTCAAAAATCTTTGTTTGATTGTGTTTGACTTTCATTTGATTCAACTAGCTTTGTTTGAATGTGTTTGACTTTCATTTGATTCAATCAGCTTTGTTTGAATGTGTTTTACTTTCATTTGATTTAATTAGCTTTGTTTAAATGTGTTTGACTTTAATTTGATTCATAAAGCTTTGTTTGAATGTGTTTGACTTTTATTTGATTCAATCAGCTTTGTTTGAATGTGTTTTACTTTTATTTGATTCAATTAGCTTTGTTTGAATGTGTTTGACTTTTATTTGATTCAAAAAGCTTTGTTTGAATGTGTTTGACTTTCATTTTATTCAATTAGCTTTGTTTGAAAGTGTTTGACTTTCATTTGATTCAATTAGCTTTATACAATGCATTTGACTTTCATTTGATTTAATTAGCTTTGTTGAATGTATTTGTCTTTCATTTGATTCAGAAAGCATTGTTTGAATGTGTTTTACTTTCATTTGATTTAATTAGCTTTGTTTAAATGTGTTTGACTTTTATTTGATTCAAAAAGCTTTGTTTGAATGTGTTTGACTTTCATTTGATTCAATTAGCTTTGTTTAAATGTGTTTGACTTTGATTTGATTCGTTTAGCTTTGTAGAATGCATTTGACTTTAATTTGATTCAAAAAGCTTTATTTGAATGTGTTTGACTTTCATTCAAATCAATTAACTTTGATGAATGAATTTAACTTTCGTTTGATTCAAAAAGCTCTGTTTGAATGTGTTTGACTTTCATTTGATTTAACTAGCTTTGTTTGAATGTGTTTGACTTTCATTTGATTCAAATAGCTTTGTTTGAATGTGTTTGACTTTCATTTGATTCAATTAGCTTTGTTAAATGCATTAGACTTTAATTTGATTCAAAAAGCTTTGTTTGAATGTGTTTGACTTTCACTTGATTCAATCAGCTTTATTTGAATGTGTTTGACTTTCATTTGATTCAACTAGCTTTGTTTGAATGTGTTTGACTTTCATTTGATTTAGAAAGCTTTGTTTGAAAGTGCTTGACTTGCATTTGATTTATTTAGCTTTGTTTGAATGTGTTTGATTTTAATTTGATTCAAAAAGCTTTGTTTGAATGTGTTTGACTTTAATTTGATTCAAAAAGCTTTGTTTGAATGTGTTTGACTTTCATTTGATTCAAATAGCTTTGTTTGAATGTGTTTGAATTTCATTTGATTCAATTAGCTTTGTTAAATGCATTGGACTTCAATTTGACTCAAAAAGCTTTGTTTGAATGTGTTTGACTTTCATTTGATTCAAAAAGATTTGTTTGAATGTGTTTTACTTTCACTTGATTCAATTAGCTTTGATTGAATGTGTTTGACTTTCATTTGATTAAATTAGCTTTATTGAATGGATTTGACTTTCATTTGATTCAAAAAGATTTGTTTGAATGTGTTTGACTTTCATTGGATTCAATTAGATTTGTTTGAATGTGTTTGACTTTCATTTGATTCAATTAGCTTTGTTGAATGCATTAGACTTTAATTTGATTCAAAAAGCTTTTTTTGAATGTGTTTGATTATCTTTTGATTCAATTAGCTTTGTTTGAATGTGTTTGACTTTAATTTGATTCAAAAAGCTTTGTTTGAACGTGTTTGACTTTCATTTTATTCAATTAGCTTTGTTTAAATGTGTTTGACTTTCATTTGATTCAATTAGCTTTGTACAATGCATTTGACTTTCATTTGATTAAATTAGCTTTGTTGAATGTATTTGACTATCATTAGATTCAGAAATATTTGTTTGAATGTGTTTTACTTTCATTTGATTTAATTAGCTTTGTTTAAATGTGTTTGACTTTCATTTGATTCAATTAGCTTTGTACAATGCATTTGACTTTCATTTGATTAAATTAGCTTTGTTGAATGTATTTGACTATCATTAGATTCAGAAATATTTGTTTGAATGTGTTTGACTTTCATTTGATTCAATTAGCTTTGTTTGAATGTGTTTGACTTTGATTTGATTCGTTTAGCTTTGTAGAATGCATTTGACTTTAATTTGATTCAAAAAGCTTTATTTGAATGTGTTTGACTTTCATTCAAATCAATTAGCTTTGATGAATGCATTTGACTTTCATTTGATTCAAATTGCTCTGTTTGAATGTGTTTGACTTTCATTTGATTTAACTAGCTTTGTTTGAATGTGTTTGACTTTCGTTTGATTCAAATAGCTTTGTTTGAATGTGTTTGACTTTCATTTGATTCAATTAGCTTTGTTAAATGCATTAGACTTTAATTTGATTCAAAAAGCTTTGTTTGAATGTGTTTGACTTTCACTTGATTCAATCAGCTTTATTTGAATGTGTTTGACTTTCATTTGATTCAACTAGCTTTGTTTGAATGTGTTTGACTTTCATTTGATTTAGAAAGCTTTGTTTGAAAGTGCTTGACTTGCATTTGATTTAATTAGCTTTGTTTGAATGTGTTTGATTTTAATTTGATTCAAAAAGCTTTGTTTGAATGTGTTTGACTTTAATTTGATTCAAAAAGCTTTGTTTGAATGTGTTTGACTTTCATTTGATTCAAATAGCTTTGTTTGAATGTGTTTGAATTTCATTTGATTCAATTAGCTTTGTTAAATGCATTGGACTTCAATTTGACTCAAAAAGCTTTGTTTGAATGTGTTTGACTTTCATTTGATTCAAAAACATTTGTTTGAATGTGTTTTACTTTCACTTGATTCAATTAGCTTTGTTTGAATGTGTTTGACTTTCATTTAATTCAAATAGCTTTGTTTGAATGTGTTTGACTTTCATTTGATTCAATTAGCTTTGTTAAATGCATTAGACTTTAAATTGATTCAAAAAGCTTTGTTTGAATGTGTTTGACTTTCACTTGACTCAATCAGCTTTGTTTGAATGTGTTTGACTTTCATTTGATTCAACTAGCTTTGTTTGAATGTGTTTGACTTTCATTTGATTCAATTAGCTTTGTTTGAATGTGTTTGACTTTGATTTGATTCGTTTAGCTTTGTAGAATGCATTTGACTTTAATTTGATTCAAAAAGCTTTATTTGAATGTGTTTGAATTTCATTCGAATCAATTAGCTTTGATGAATGCATTTGACTTTCATTTGATTCAAAAAGCTCTATTTGAATGTGTTTGACTTTCATTTCATTAAACTAGCTTTGTCTGAATGTGTTTGACTTTTATTTGATTCAAATAGCTTTGTTTGAATGTGTTTGAATTTCATTTGATTAAATTAGCTTTGTTAAATGCATTAGACTTTAATTTGATTCAAAAAGCTTTGTTTGAATGTGTTTGACTTTCTTTTGATTCAATCAGCTTTGTTTGAATGTGTTTGACTTTCATTTAATTCAACTAGCTTTCTTTGAATGTGTTTGACTTTCATTTGATTTAGAAAGCATTGTTTGAAAGTGCTTGACTTGCATTTGATTTAATTAGCTTTGTTTGAATGTGTTTGACTTTAATTTGATTCAAAAAGCTTTGTTTGAATGTGTTTGACTTTAATTTGATTCACAAAGCTTTGTTTGAATGTGTTTGACTTTCATTTGATTCAATCAGCTTTGTTTGAATGTGTTTGACTTTCATTTGATTCAATTAAATTTGGAGAATGCATTTGACTTTCATTTGATTAAATTAGCTTTGTTGAATGCATTAGACTTTAATTTGAATCAAAAAGCTTTGGTTCACTTTGTTTGACTTTCATTTGATTTAATTAGCTTTATTGAATGCATTTGACTTTCATTTGATACAAAAAGATTTATTTGAATGTGTTTTACTTTTATTTGATTTAATTAGCTTTGCTTGAATCTGTTTGACTTTCATTTGATTCAATTAGCTTTGTTTGAATGTGTTTGACTTTTATTTGATTCAAAAAGCTTTGTTTGAACGTGTTTGACTTTCATTTTATTCAATTAGCTTTGTTTGAATGTGTTTGACTTTCATTTGATTAAATTATCTTTGTTGAATGCATTTAACTTTCATTTCATTTAGAAAGCTTTGTTTGAAAGTGTTTCACTTGAATTTGATTTAATTAGCTTTGTTTGAATGTGTTTGACTTTAATTTGATTCAAAAATCTTTGTTTGATTGTGTTTGACTTTCATTTGATTCAACTAGCTTTGTTTGAATGTGTTTGACTTTCATTTGATTCAATCAGCTTTGTTTGAATGTGTTTTACTTTCATTTGATTTAATTAGCTTTGTTTAAATGTGTTTGACTTTAATTTGATTCATAAAGCTTTGTTTGAATGTGTTTGACTTTTATTTGATTCAATCAGCTTTGTTTGAATGTGTTTTACTTTTATTTGATTCAATTAGCTTTGTTTGAATGTGTTTGACTTTTATTTGATTCAAAAAGCTTTGTTTGAATGTGTTTGACTTTCATTTTATTCAATTAGCTTTGTTTGAAAGTGTTTGACTTTCATTTGATTCAATTAGCTTTGTACAATGCATTTGACTTTCATTTGATTTAATTAGCTTTGTTGAATGTATTTGTCTTTCATTTGATTCAGAAAGCATTGTTTGAATGTGTTTTACTTTCATTTGATTTAATTAGCTTTGTTTAAATGTGTTTGACTTTTATTTGATTCAAAAAGCTTTGTTTGAATGTGTTTGACTTTCATTTGATTCAATTAGCTTTGTTTGAATGTGTTTGACTTTGATTTGATTCGTTTAGCTTTGTAGAATGCATTTGACTTTAATTTGATTCAAAAAGCTTTATTTGAATGTGTTTGACTTTCATTCAAATCAATTAGCTTTGATGAATGCATTTGACTTTCGTTTGATTCAAAAAGCTCTGTTTGAATGTGTTTGACTTTCATTTGATTTAACTAGCTTTGTTTGAATGTGTTTGACTTTCATTTGATTCAAATAGCTTTGTTTGAATGTGTTTGACTTTCATTTGATTCAATTAGCTTTGTTAAATGCATTAGACTTTAATTTGATTCAAAAAGCTTTGTTTGAATGTGTTTGACTTTCACTTGATTCAATCAGCTTTATTTGAATGTGTTTGACTTTCATTTGATTCAACTAGCTTTGTTTGAATGTGTTTGACTTTCATTTGATTTAGAAAGCTTTGTTTGAAAGTGCTTGACTTGCATTTGATTTATTTAGCTTTGTTTGAATGTGTTTGATTTTAATTTGATTCAAAAAGCTTTGTTTGAATGTGTTTGACTTTAATTTGATTCAAAAAGCTTTGTTTGAATGTGTTTGACTTTCCTTTGATTCAAATAGCTTTGTTTGAATGTGTTTGAATTTCATTTGATTCAATTAGCTTTGTTAAATGCATTGGACTTCAATTTGACTCAAAAAGCTTTGTTTGAATGTGTTTGACTTTCATTTGATTCAAAAAGATTTGTTTGAATGTGTTTTACTTTCACTTGATTCAATTAGCTTTGATTGAATGTGTTTGACTTTCATTTGATTAAATTAGCTTTATTGAATGGATTTGACTTTCATTTGATTCAAAAAGATTTGTTTGAATGTGTTTGACTTTCATTGGATTCAATTAGATTTGTTTGAATGTGTTTGACTTTCATTTGATTCAATTAGCTTTGTTGAATGCATTAGACTTTAATTTGATTCAAAAAGCTTTTTTTGAATGTGTTTGATTATCTTTTGATTCAATTAGCTTTGTTTGAATGTGTTTGACTTTAATTTGATTCAAAAAGCTTTGTTTGAACGTGTTTGACTTTCATTTTATTCAATTAGCTTTGTTTAAATGTGTTTGACTTTCATTTGATTCAATTAGCTTTGTACAATGCATTTGACTTTCATTTGATTAAATTAGCTTTGTTGAATGTATTTGACTATCATTAGATTCAGAAATATTTGTTTGAATGTGTTTTACTTTCATTTGATTTAATTAGCTTTGTTTAAATGTGTTTGACTTTCATTTGATTCAATTAGCTTTGTACAATGCATTTGACTTTCATTTGATTAAATTAGCTTTGTTGAATGTATTTGACTATCATTAGATTCAGAAATATTTGTTTGAATGTGTTTGACTTTCATTTGATTCAATTAGCTTTGTTTGAATGTGTTTGACTTTGATTTGATTCGTTTAGCTTTGTAGAATGCATTTGACTTTAATTTGATTCAAAAGCTTTATTTGAATGTGTTTGACTTTCATTCAAATCATTAGCTTTGATGAATGCATTTGACTTTCATTTGATTCAAATTGCTCTGTTTGAATGTGTTTGACTTTCATTTGATTTAACTAGCTTTGTTTGAATGTGTTTGACTTTCGTTTGATTCAAATAGCTTTGTTTGAATGTGTTTGACTTTCATTTGATTCAATTAGCTTTGTTAAATGCATTAGACTTTAATTTGATTCAAAAAGCTTTGTTTGAATGTGTTTGACTTTCACTTGATTCAATCAGCTTTATTTGAATGTGTTTGACTTTCATTTGATTCAATAGCTTTGTTTGAATGTGTTTGACTTTCATTTGATTTAGAAAGCTTTGTTTGAAAGTGCTTGAACTTGCATTTGATTTAAATTAGCTTTGTTGAATGTGTTTGATTTTAATTTGATTCAAAAAGCTTTGTTTGAATGTGTTTGACTTTAATTTGATTCAAAAAGCTTTGTTGAATGTGTTTGACTTTCATTTGATTCAAATAGCTTTGTTTGAATGTGTTTGATTTCATTTGATTCAATAGCTTTGTTAATTGTTGACTTTAATTTGATTCAAAAGCTTTGTTTGAATGTTTTGACTTTCATTTGATTCAAACTTTGTTTGAATGTGTTTTACTTTCATTTGATTCAATTAGCTTTGTTTGAATGTGTTTGACTTTCATTTGATTCAATAGCTTTGTTTGAATGTGTTTGACTTTCATTTGATTCAATTAGCTTTGTTTGAATGCTTTGACTTTAATTTGATTCAAAAAAGCTTTGTTGAATGTGTTTGACTTTCATTGATCAATAGCTTTGTTTGAATGTGTTTGACTTTCATTTGATTCAAATAGCTTTGTTTGAATGTGTTTGACTTTCATTTGATTCAATTAGCTTTGTTTGAAATGTAGTTTGACTTTCATGTTTGATTCAAAAAAGCTTTGTTTGCAATTGTTTGATTTGTGTTTTGACTTTCATTTGATTCAATTAGCTTTGTTTGAATGTGTTTGACTTTCATTTGATTCAAAAAGCTTTTTTGAATGTGTTTGACTTTCATTTTGATTCAAATCTAGCTTTTATTGTTGAATGTGTTTGACTTTCGATTTGATTTCAGATCATAGCTTTGTTTGAATGTGTTTGACTTTCATTTGATTTCAAATAGCTTTGTTTGAATGTGTTTGACTTTCATTTGATTCAATTAGCTTTGTTTGAATGCATTGTTTGACTTTTAATTTGATTCAAAAAGCTTTGTTTGAATGTGTTTGACTTTCATTTGATTCAAAAAGCTTTGTTTGAATGTGTTTGACTTTCATTTGATTCAATTAGCTTTGTTTGAATGTGTTTGACTTTCATTTGATTCAATTAGCTTTGTTGAATGCATTTGACTTTCATTTGATTCAAAAAGCTTTGTTTGAATGTGTTTGACTTTCATTTGATTCAATTAGCTTTGTTTGAATGTGTTTACTTTCATTTGATTCAATAGCTTTTTTGAATGTGTTTGACTTTCATTTATTCAATAGCTTTTTGAATGTGTTGACTTTCATTTGATTCAAAAGCTTTGTTGAATGTGTTTGACTTTCATTGATTCAATTAGCTTTGTTGAATGTGTTTGACTTTCATTTGATTCACATAGCTTTGTTTGAATGTGTTTGACTTTCATTTGATTCAATAGCTTTGTTTGAATGTGTTTGACTTTCATTTGATTCAATTAGCTTTTTTTGAATGTGTTTGACTTTCATTTGAATCAATTTAGTTTGAGAATGCATTTGACTTTCATTTGATTCAAAAAGCTTTGTTTGAATGTTTTGACTTTCATTGAATTCAATAGCTTTGTTGAATGTGTTTGACTTTCATTTGATTCAATTATTTATTGTTTGACTTTCATTTTTAATTTTTTGAATTTTTATTTGATTAAATTAGCTTTGTTTGAATTGTTTTTATTTTTATTGATTAAATTAGCTTTGTTTGAATGCTTAGACTTTTAATTTTATAAGGCTTTTGATTCAATCAGCTTTGTTTGAATGTGTTTGACTTTCATTTGAATTCAATACTAGCTTTCTTGAATTGTTTGACTTCATTTATTTGAAAGCTTGTTGAAAGTGCTACTTGATTTGATTAATAGCTGTTGAATGTGTTTGACTTTAATTTGATTCAAAAAGCATTTGTTTGAATGTGTTTGACTTTATTTGATTCAATAGCTTTGTTGAATGTGTTTGACTTTCATTTGATTCAATCAGCTTTGTTTGAATGTGTTTTGACTTTCATTTGATTCAATTAAATTTGGAAATGCATTTGACTTTCATTTGATTTAAATTAGCTTTGTTGAATGCATTAGACTTTAATTTGAATCAAAAAGCTTTGGTTCACTTTGTTTGACTTTCATTTGATTTAATTAGCTTTATTGAATGCATTTGACTTTCATTTGATTCAAAAAGATTTATTTGAATGTGTTTTACTTTTATTTGATTTAATTAGCTTTGCTTTGAAATCTGTTTTGACTTTCATTTGATTCAATTAGCTTTGTTTGAATGTGTTTGACTTTTATTTGATTCAAAAAGCTTTGTTTGAACGTGTTTGACTTTTCATTTTATTCAATTAGCTTTGTTTGAATGTGTTTGACTTTCATTTGAATTAAATTATCTTTGTTGAATGCATTTAACTTTCATTTCATTTAGAAAGCTTTGTTTGAAAGTGTTTAACTTGCATTTGATTTAATTAGCTTTGTTTGAATGTGTTTGACTTTAATTTGATTCAAAAATCTTTGTTTGATTGTGTTTGACTTTCATTTGATTCAACTAGCTTTGTTTGAATGTGTTTGACTTTCATTTGATTCAATCAGCTTTGTTTGAATGTGTTTTACTTTCATTTGATTTAATTAGCTTTGTTTAAATGTGTTTGACTTTTATTTGATTCAAAAAGCTTTGTTTGAATGTGTTTGACTTTCATTTTGTTCAATTAGCTTTGTACAATGCATTTGACTTTCATTTGATTTAATTAGCTTTGTTGAATGTATTTGTCTTTCATTTGATTCAGAAAGCTTTGTTTGAATGTGTTTTACTTTCATTTGATTTAATTAGCTTTGTTTAAATGTGTTTGACTTTTATTTGATTCAAAAACCTTTGTTTGAATGTGTTTGACTTTCCTTTGATTCAATTAGCTTTGTTTGAATGTGTTTGACTTTGATTTGATTCGTTTAGCTTTGTAGAATGTATTTGACTTTAATTTGATTCAAAAAGCTTTATTTGAATGTGTTTTACTTTCATTCGAATCAATTAGCTTTGATGAATGCATTTGACTTTCATTTGATTCAAAAAGCTCTGTTTGAATGTGTTTGACTTTTGTTTGATTCAACTAGCTTTGTTTGAATGTGTTTGACTTTCATTTGATTCAAATAGCTTTGTTTGAATGTGTTTTGACTTTCAATTGATTCAATTAGCTTTGTTAAATGCATTAGACTTTAATTTTATTCAAAAAGCTTTGTTTGAATGTGTTTGACTTTCACTTGATTCAATCAGCTTTGTTTGAATGAGTTTGACTTTCATTTGATTCAACTAGCTTTGTTTGAATGTGTTTGACTTTCATTTGATTTAGAAAGCTTTGTTTGAAAGTGTTGACTTGCATTTGATTTAATTAGCTTTGTTTGAATGTGTTTGATTTTAAATTGATTCAAAAAGCTTTGTTTGAATGTGTTTGACTTTCATTTGATTCAAAAAGCTTTGTTTGAATGTGTTTGATTTTCATTTGATTCAATAGCTTTGTTTGAATGTGTTTGAATTTCATTTGATTCAATTAGCTTTGTTGGACTTCAATTTGACTTAAAAGCTTTGTTTAAATGTGTTTGACTTTCATTTTGATTCAAAAAGATTTGATTGAATGTGTTTGACTTTCATTTGATTCAATTAGATTTGCTTGAATGTGTTTGACTTTCATTTGATTAAATTAGCTTTGTTTAATTGTGTTTGACTTTTATTTGATTCAATTAGCTTTGCATTGACTTTGATTTGATTCAAAAAGCTTTGTTTGAATGTGTTTGACTTTCATTTTATTCAATTAGCTTTTTGAATGTGTTTGACTTTCATTTGATTCAAAAGATTTGTTTGAATGTGTTTTACTTTCACTTAATTCAATTAGCTTTGATTGAATGTGTTTGACTTTCATTTGATTAAATTAGCTTTATTGAATGCATTTGACTTTCATTTGATTCAAAAAAGATTTTTTGAATGTGTTTGACTTTCATTGGATTCAATTAGATTTGTTTGAATGTGTTTGACTTTCATTTGATTCAATTAGCTTTGTTGAATGCATCTTTAATTTGATTCAAAAAGCTTTTTTTGAATGTGTTTGATTATCTTTTGATTCAATTAGCTTTGTTTGAATGTGTTTGACTTTAATTTGATTCAAAAAGCTTTGTTTGAACGTGTTTGACTTTCATTTTATTCAATTAGCTTTGTTTAAATGTGTTTGACTTTCATTTGATTCAATTAGCTTTTACAATGCATTTGACTTTCATTTGATTAAATTAGCTTTGTTGAATGTATTTGACTATCATTAATTCAGAAATATTTGTTTGAATGTGTTTTACTTTCAGTTGATTTAATTAACTTTGTTTAAATGTGTTTTTTCATTCGATTAAATTAGCTTTGTGGAATGCATTTGACTTTCATTTGATTCAAAAAGCATTGTTTGAATGTGTTTGACTTTCATTTTCAATTAGCTTTGTTTGAATGTGTTTGACTTTCATTCGATTAATTAGCTTTGTAGAATGCATTTGACTTTAATTTGATTCAAAAAGCTTATTTGAATGTGTTTGACTTTCATTCAAATCAATTAGGTTTGATCAATGCATCTGACTTCCATTTGATTCAAAAAGCTCTGTTTGAATGTGTTGACTTTCATTTGATTCAATTAGCTTGAATGTGTTTGACTTTCATTTGATTAAATTAGCTTTGTTTGTGTTTGACTTTCATTTATTCAATTAGCTTTGTAGAATGCATTAGACTTTAATTTGAATCAAAAAGCTTTGGTTGACTGTGTTTTACTTTAGTTTGATTCAATTAGCTTATTGAATGCATTTGACTTTATTTGATTCAAAAAGCTCCGTTTGAATGTGTTTCACTTTCATTGATTCAATTAGCTTTGCTTGAATGTGATTGACTTTCATTTATTAAATTAGCTTTGTTGAATGCATTTGACTTTCATTTGATTTAGAAAGCTTTATTTGAAAGTGTTTACCTTGCATTTGATTTAATTAGCTTTTTGAATGTGTTTGACTTTAATTTGATTCGAAAAGCGTTTTTGAAAGTGTTTGACTTTCATTTGATTCAACTAGATTTGTTAGAATGTGTTTGACTTTCATTTGATTCAATCAGCTTTGTTTGAATGTGTTTGACTTTCATTTGATTCAATTAGCTTTGGAGAATGCATTTGACTTTCCTTTGATTAAATTAGCTTTGTTGATTGAATTAGACTTTAATTTGAATCAAAAAGCTTTGGTTCACTGTGTTTGACTTTCATTTGATTTAATTAGCTTTATTGAATGCATTTGACTTTCATTTGATTCAAAAAGATTTATTTGAATGTGTTTTACTTTTATTTGATTCAATTAGCTTTGCTTGAATCTGTTTGACTTTCATTTGATTCAATTAGTTTTGTTGAATGTGTTTGACTTTTATTTGATTCAAAAAGCTTTGTTTGAACGTGTTTGACTTTCATTTAATTCAATTAGCTTTGTTTGAATGTGTTTGACTTTCATTTGATTAAATTATCTTTGTTGAATGCATTTGACTTTCATTTGATTTAGAAAGCTTTGTTTGAAAGTGTTTAACTTGCATTTGATTTAATTAGCTTTGTTTGAATGTGTTTGACTTTAATTTGATTCAAAAATCTTTGTTTGATTGTGTTTGACTTTCATTTGATTCAACTAGCTTTGTTTGAATGTTTTGACTTTCATTTGATTCAATCAGCTTTGTTTGAATGTGTTTTACTTTCATTTGATTTAATTAGCTTTGTTTAAATGTGTTTGACTTTATTTGATTCAAAAGCTTTGTTTGAATGTGTTTGACTTTCATTTGATTCAATCAGCTTTGTTTGAATGTGTTTTACTTTTATTTGATTCAATTAGCTTTAATGTGTTTGACTTTTATTTGATTCAAAAAGCTTTGTTTGAATGTGTTTGACTTTCATTTTATTCAATTAGCTTTGTACAATGCATTTGACTTTCATTTGATTTAATTAGCTTTGTTGAATGTATTTGTCTTTCATTTGATTCAGAAAGCTTTGTTTGAATGTGTTTTACTTTCATTTGATTTAATTCGCTTTGTTTAAATGTGTTTGACTTTTATTTGATTCAAAAACCTTTGTTTGAATGTGTTTGACTTTCCTTTGATTCAATTAGCTTTGTTTGAATGTGTTTGACTTTGATTTGATTCAATTAGCTTTGTAGAATGCATTTGACTTTAATTTGATTCAAAAAGCTTTATTTGAATGTGTTTTACTTTCATTCGAATCAATTAGCTTTGATGAATGCATTTGACTTTCATTTGATTAAAAAGCTCTGTTTGAATGTGTTGACTTTTATTTGATTCAACTTGCTTTGTTTGAATGTGTTTGACTTTCATTTGATTCAAATAGCTTTGTTTGAATGTGTTTGACTTTCAATTGATTCAATTAGCTTTGTTAAATGCATTAGACTTTAATTTATTCAAAAAGCTTTGTTTGAATGTGTTTGACTTTCACTTGATTCAATCAGCTTTGTTTGAATGAGTTTGAGTTTCATTTGATTCAACTAGCTTTGTTGAATGTGTTTGACTTTCATTTGATTTAGAAAGCTTTGTTTGAAAGTGCTTGACTTGCATTTGATTTAATTAGCTTTGTTTGAATGTGTTTGATTTTAAATTGATTCAAAAAGCTTTGTTTGAATGTGTTTGACTTTCATTTGATTCAAAAAGCTTTGTTTGAATGTGTTTGATTTCATTTGATTCAAATAGCTTTGTTTGAATGTGTTTGAATTTCATTTGATTCAATTAGCTTTGTTAATTACATTGGACTTCAATTTGACTTAAAAAGCTTTGTTTAAATGTGTTTGACTTTCATTTGATTCAAAAAGATTTGTTTGAATGTGTTTGACTTTCATTTGATTCAATTAGATTTGCTTGAATGTGTTGACTTTCATTTGATTAAATTAGCTTTGTTGAAATTGTGTTTGACTTTTATTTGATTCAATTAGCTTTGTGAATGCATTAGACTTTAATTTGAATCAAAAAGCTTTGGTTGACTGTGTTTGACTTTTGTATGATTCAATTAGCTTTATTGAATGCATTTGACTTTCATTTGATCAAAAAGCTCTGTTTGAATGTGTTTGACTTTTATTTGATTCAACTAGCTTTGTTTGAATGTGTTTTGAATTTCATTTGATTCAAATAGCTTTGTTTGAATGTGTTTGACTTTCATTGATTCAATTAGCTTTGTTATGCATTTGACTTTAATTTATTCAAAAGCTTTGTTTGAATGTGTTTGACTTTCACTTGATTCAATCAGCTTTGTTTGAGTTTGACTTTCATTTGATTCAAGCTTTGTTTGAATGTGTTTGACTTTCATTTGATTTAGAAAGCTTTGTTTGAAAGTGTTGACTTGCATTTGATTTAATTAGCTTTGTTTGAATGATTTTAATTTGATTCAAAAGCTTTGTTTGAATGTGTTGACTTTCATTTTATTCAAAAAGCTTTGTTTGAATGTGTTTGACTTTCATTGATTCAATCAGCTTTGTGAATGTGTTTGACTTATTTGATTTAGCTTTGTTTGAATGTGTTTGACTTTCATTTGATTTAGAAAGCTTTGTTTGAAAGTTTGACTTTTTTGATTTAATTAGCTTTGTTTGAATGTGTTGATTTTAATTTGATTCAAAAAGCTTTTTGAATGTGTTTGACTTTAATTTGATTCAAAAAGCTTTTTGAATGTGTTTTGATTTTCATTTGATTCAAATAGCTTTGTTTGAATGTGTTTGATTTCATTTGATTCAATTAGCTTTGTTTAAATTTTGACTTCAATTTGACTCAAAAAGCTTTGTTTGAATGTGTTTGACTTTCATTTGATTCAAAAAGATTTTTTGAATGTGTTTTACTTTCACTCGACTTAATTAGCATTGATTGAATGTGTTTGACTTTCATTTGATTAAATTAGCTTTATTGAATGCATTTGACTTTCATTTGATTCGAAAAGATTTGTTTAAAGGTGTTTGACTTTCATTGGATTCAATTAGATTTGTTTGAATGTGTTTGACTTTCATTTGATTCAGTTAGCTTTGTTGAATGCATTAGACTTTAATTTGATTCAAAAAGCTTTTTTTGAATGTGTTTGATTATCTTTTGATTGAATTATCTTTCTTTGAATGTGTTTGACTTTAATTTGATTCAAAAAGCTTTGTTTGAACGTGTTTGACTTTCTTTTTATTCAATTAGCTTTGTTTAAATGTGTTTGACTTTCATTTGATTCAATTAGCTTTGTACAATGCATTTGACTTTCATTTGATTAAATTAGCTTTGTTGAATGTATTTGACTATCATTTGATTCAGAAATATTTGTTTGAATGTGTTTTACTTTCATTTGATTTAATTAGCTTTTTTAAATGTGTTTGACTTTCATTCGATTAAATTAGCTTTGTTGAATGCATTTGACTTTCATTTGATTCAAAAAGCATTGTTTGAATCTATTTGACTTTCATTTGATTCAATTAGCTTTGTTTGAATGTGTTTGACTTTCATTCGATTAAATTAGCTTTGTAGAATGCTTTGACTTTAATTTGATTCAAAAAGCTTTATTTGAATGTGTTTGACTTTTATTCAAATCAATTAGGTTTGATGAATGCATCTGACTTCCATTTGATTCAAAAAGCCCTGTTTGAATGTGTTTGACTTTCATTTGATTCAATTAGATTTGCTTGAATGTGTTTGACTTTCATTTGATTAAATTAGCTTTGTTTAATTGTGTTTGACATTTATTTGATTCAATTAGCTTTGTAGAATGCATTAGACTTTAATTTGAATCAAAAAGCTTTGGTTGACTGTGTTTTACTTTAGTTTGATTCAATTGCTTTATTGAATGCATTTGACTTTTATTTGATTCAAAAAGCTCTGTTTGAATGTGTTTCACTTTCATTTGATTTAATTAGCTTTGCTTGAATGAGTTTGACTTTCATTTGATTAAATTAGCTTTGTTGAATGCATTTGACTTCCATTTGATTTAGAAAGCTTGTTTGAAAGTGTTTACCTTGCATTTGATTTAATTAGCTTTGTTTGAATGTGTTTGACTTTAATTGATTCGAAAAGCTTTTTTTTGAAAGTGTTTGACTTTCATTAGATTCAACTAGATTTGTTAGAATGTGTTTGACTTTCATTTGATTCAATCAGCTTTGTTTGAATGTGTTTGACTTTCATTTGATTCAATTAGCTTTGGAGAATGCATTTGACTTTCATTTAATTAAATTAGCTTTGTTGATTGCATTAGACTTTAATTTGAATCAAAAAGCTTTGGTTCACTGTGTTTGACTTTCATTTGATTTAATTAGCTTTATTGAATGCATTTGACTTTCATTTGATTCAAAAAAGATTTATTTGAATGTGTTTTACTTTTATGTGATTCAATTAGCTTTTTTGAATGTGTTTGACTTTCATTTGATTCAAAAAGCTTTGTTTGAATGTGTTTGACTTTTATTTGATTCAAAAAAGCTTTGTTTGAACGTGTTTGACTTTCATTT